>NC_135806.1:92279255-92633508 GCF_964213995.1 Mustelus asterias | reverse complement strand
TGCTATTTTCTGCTCCTCCCTCACTTCAGAACCTGCCTACGGGACTTCCAGGGTTTTGTCAAATAGGTAGACTTGAACCTACAGTTGAGGCCAGTGGGGAGCTTTCCCTAGTCAGCTTGTCACACTTATTTATCCTGGAAAGGCTCCTTAAAACAGCGCTATCTGGAGAAACTGTTGTTGGAACTTGCACTAGACACAAGCTGAGTGATGGTGGAGAGGCTTTGGTGGTGTTGTCAGTGTCTCAAAGGCTGCAGACATGTGAAAAAGGACATGGCATTACAGTCACATAGGATGTAATTTCTGACTTTAATAAGAGCCATTTTGCTTCTCGATTTTTAAACTAGATCGGAGGGATTCAAAAATGGACAGATGGGCCCAGAATTTGGAGGCAACAACATATTCAGAGGCTATGGAGAGAAAAGGGAGGATGGAGTGGGGCGGAGGTTTGCAAGGACAGATGGGTTCAAGATTTTTTTGGGAGAAGCATATTGATGACAGATTCGAGATATGGAAAATACTTGAGGAGACAGAACTATGTCAGGGAAGATAGGTTAAAACCCAGAGAAAGGTGCAAGGGAATCTTAGAAGTTTGGCCCAATAGATTTGAGAAAAGGGAAATGTGTACATATGCGTATGTATCCACACACAACTCTTTACAAAAATTGCATAACAACTCCTCCTTCTGCTTCATGTACCATACCCTAAGAGGGTGTTGGCATTGGATTTGTCCATGATTATGTTTGGCAAAATACTGCAGTGGCTCTTCTGCAATATGGCTAACCAGGAAACTCTCCTGCTCTTGCAGCCTGCCATCAGATGTATTAAAATAATTTTTTTACAGCTTGGTAACCAACTTGTTTGGTCACATTGTGAACACACACCATTAAGTCCTGTCGTGGGACTTGAGCCCGAAGCTTCTGGTCCAGAGGTAGGGATCCGACCATCGCAAGACTTCCAGCTGTACAAAAGCTACAATTATCAAACCAAGTGTTACAACATTGTATCACAAGCAGTGTTGTTTTGTGTTTAGTACATCCTCTGTCGAATAACTTGACACATTAAATTGTAAACACTGCAAGTTACTCCTGAGCAAATAGCATTACATTTGGTTGATGAAAGACAGAAAGATAAAAGGCAAAATCACATCAAAGGCCTTGCACCTTCAAGGCACAAGTCAAACCTGAATGGTTCAAATATGTTTTGCTCTGTGACACTTCAGAGGGTTGCACTGAAGTCTATAGAAAAAAAGGAATAAATCTTTTTGAAGTGCTGTAATTAGGTCACTTGAATGTTTTTTTTAAGATTCACTGCATTACTTAATAATAAACCTGCATCTAAATCAGGTGAACACGAACAGCTAAATGACTGGAGCTGAATAGAGAAAGCTCATTTAAAATTGACCAGTAGATGATCAAAAACGGCATGGTGCTGCAGTAATTCCATTCTGATATAAAGTATGTTTTAATCAGCAGATGGTAGCACCACTGCAGGATGTTTGCAATGTTCCGATATTTCCTGTCATCTACATTTGTTCATGTCGCATATTAATGACTTGCTGTAACTGAAGTCGGTGTCTTATTTCACAATTGGACTCCTGTAATTTATGTTTTATAGGCAGGGCTTCGGTGGTGATGTACCTGCGCTTCAGGTCAGTTTTGGCTCCTTGAACATGAAAAACTGTTGGTTTGAACACATTCCTATCCCTTTTCTCCCAGGTTTGTTTTTCTGTGTGTTTAAAAAAATGCCATAATAAGAATGTTCTCATAAAAGAACAGAGTTAGGAAAGGCATTCAGAATACTCCGACTAAATACAAATATATAGCAGGGTTAGAAGTTTTTAACTTAGTTGTTATTTCATCTTATACGGTGTAGTTATCTTCCACAATGTCATTTGGATGTTTATTGTCTGAGGCAAGAGCATGTTTAGTGAACTGTTGACAGGTATGTAAGTATTGTAGATTTGGAATCTGGGAATTTCATTGAGCTGCTTACAAACAGTTTGAAGAACAACAGTTGGACAAAGGCGCAGGGTGACAAGATTGGGGAGGTCAACTTGGTTATACAAGGAGAAAGTCAAGGTGAATAACACAGATGAAAAGAGCAGAATCTGACAGAAATACAGAAAGGTTTTCAACTGAAGCAGTTGGACAGCTGCCCGCCTGGGAGGTACAGAGAACAGTGAGCTTAAGCCTAAATTAGATAAATTCCATGGGGAGGTCAACACACTCCTGCACTAGCTAATAAGCAGCAGATCCTGAAAGTCAGCACAAGGACTGAGAAGTACATCTTGCCTTGTGTCAGTTATTTTGGCAACTGTATGATTGTGAAATCTCTCCACTCCCATTGTTTTGTTTCTTAAAGACTGGATTAGTTGTAAGTATTCGCATTCCAACCATTATTCATGTAAATTGAGTCTGTGTCTTATAAGTTCTGTTTGTGAACAGAATTCCCACTCACCTGAAGAAGGGGCTCAGAGCCTCGAAAGCTTGTGTGGCTTTTGCTACCAAATAAACCTGTTGGACTTTAACCTGGTGTTGTTAAACTTCTTACTGTGTTTACCCCAGTCCAACGCCGGCATCTCCACATCGTGAAATCTGCAGCCAGGATCACATACATTTTTGATGGCCTTTAGAATGATAGCCTCTGAATGGACAGATGCAGAGGGATGAAGAGATCAGGTGGCAAATGTCAGAAGAATATTGATACATTGGATTGGTTTCAGCATACACTAACAAAGATGATTCCAGGATTAGAGCTCTAATTAATGAGAAGAAGCTCACAAAACTGATCTTATCATCAATAGAGATATATAAAATAAAACGGAGACATGATCCAGGACTTCACAATGCTGAAAGACATAGAAAATGTTGGTGTAAGGAGATCCTTAATTATGAATAGCCTCAAATAAAGTTAGGGATTGAAAGAAAAACTTTTGTTTATCATTTCTATAATACAGTGGAACAGATTCCTAGCAACATCAATTTAGGCTGTGTTAACTAACTTTTTATTCATTCTTGGTATGTGGACGTCACTGGCTAGACCAGCATTTATTGCCCATCCCTACTTGCCCTTGAGAAGGTAGCGGTGAACATCCTTCTTGCACCATTGCAGTCCATGTGGTGTAGGTACACCCACAATGTTGTTAGGGAGGGAGTTTCATGAGTAGAGTTATATGTTTGGGAACCAATTAAAGGGTGAAGGATTGATATAAACTGAGATGATCAAATATTCCACAGGAAACAATGCTGCAAGTGGAAGAGAGAAGAAATGTTTGTGGAGACAAGGCTGGATTCTTGTCTGCTATTGGAGGTGTGAATCAGGTCACAAAACGCTGAACTTAATTTTTTTGGCTGGAAAAACAATTTTCCTGTGCCTACCAAAGCCCATGTGCCCTTTGGTAGGTCAAAAAGGCTTTGCGAGCAAAATGCATATGCTTCTTCTCTTCCAAGGTCAGAGTCACTATTGTGAGAACAACGAGAAAATTGTATTTTCACCCACACAAATATTTTTGTATGCTCGTGTGCGTTTTGTAAATCCTAAAACCATTGCCTTGGAAAGTTTGTGACCACTGGAGGAAACCAGCTTGGAAGTCGAGAACATTCTGAAAGATAAGTGTAAAATGTCACTATCAGATGCTGTATTGTAAGGTAAATGTCTTTTGATGCAGTGATTCATCATAGCAATTTGTCATGCAAAGGTAAGTTGGCGCACGTTACATTGATCAGCATTCTGTTTTTGTTGTCATATACTAAAATACTTTTCCTATTGTCAAAAGTGGAAAATTGAAAACAATGAGATCCTGCCAGCCTCAACTGTCATGTTTTGTACAGTGATGTAAAACAACTGACTGCTCTGTGATTTTAAAAAAACCCTGCTTTTGAAAGTTGAAAAAATCTCTGCTCCCCTCCATTGATTGACAGGCACTCTGTTTTGAAGGCATATTGATCCAAGTGCCATTGAAATTTTGAGGATCTGAAATGTTTATACAAAACTTTTCCGCAAGAATTTATTGAGGATGAATTGTTGAGAGTGTAGATTTTACCCAGTCTCCAGAAAAAGTGGACTCGTTCATTCAAATGGCCTTTTCTCACTCCTGCTTTCTTACATTCTTTAGTTAGAAGACTCAATGCTGTAATACCATCATCCTGCCAACATTTGCGAGAGCAGATCTGGGTGACTTCAGTTACAAGCTTGAATTGCCGAAGTTGGGGTTGTAATGGTGCGAAGCTCTATTTTACTTTTATTCCATTTAGAATATTTATGTAATAATTCCGATTGTCCCATTTTCACTTATTGTACCTTTGCTTGAGCTATCTTTGGCATTGTAACATCAATAAATACTCGATCATAAAACACAGTACAAAACAAAGGGTTATTTTAATGTACCTTACTTTAAAATGTTCCACATATTATGTTTGTTCTAGAAAGGAGAAGGGATTCCAAATGATGTCTGTTTGACTAATATCCCCTCTTTTGTAATATGTTCCAAAATGCAGAGATTTAGTGAAGCTGAAATACTGCTACTAACTGCTCCCATGGTATTGCTACCTGTGAACACCCATGTCCAATAGCTATGAAGGTCACCAAAGGTCTTGTTTTTTAGCTGCATAGTTACTTACAACATAAAGAATCAAAGTTAGTGAAAAATAAGTTCAACAACCAGTCCGTTTCAATAAGATTTGTTATTTGGTTTTCTGCTATTAGCCATTCGTTCTTTTTCAAAAAGCAGCCAACCATGTCCTTTCATGGCAGCATTGATTTTGGAGCAAAGTAAGTAATTGTTGTGCCTGATTGCTTGTATCTGGCCATCAGTCAACCAAGGAACCAGACTGCAGCTGAAGGAAAAGACTTTTCACCATTGTGTTCTTTGAAGATTATAGCATCACTCTATTCTTATTTTGGAATGGATATCTTTACATGAATTTCTTGTTCCAGGCACTATATGTAATGGGAATTCTGAACAAGCCATGAGTCAGTGTAGAACAATTACATTGCAAAACAAAATCCCAAGATTACCTCAGCATAAGTGATAGAATAATAGTGATACCCTACACCCTCGTCTTAAAACACATTGTGCCAGTTTTCCTTTTTTAATAAGGGGACCATCAGTTTAATAAAAGCTAAAACAGATCTGCAGTCTATCCCCTCTAGACTCATACTGTTGAAGAAAACTGTGCTGGGATCATGAAATATTCAGACATTAGTGTACCCTCAAACATATTATAGTGTGCATTTATAGCTCATTAATAATAAAAAAATGCTTGACTAATTCCGATTCCTGGTCATTATTTATTGTAGTTTGTCCTTTTGTTATTGTCCTGTGTCCTTTTATCCTACTAACTAGTAAGGGATGTCTTGAGAGTGGAATACTAATGTAGATTGTAATATTGGGGCTGGAACTATGCCAGACTGACAAGCTGTTAAAGGCTACTATCACAATAATTCTGAGTGATAATTGGCTTTTAATTGTTTCTTTACAAGCAATTTAACTTTCACAGTCACCAAGTACTAGTTAATGGCTTGCTGAAGCAGCCTGTGGAGGAGTCATTTAAAGACATTGCAGTGACCTCAGAAATAAAATAAAATGATCTGCTCTCTGCAGGTGGCTAATCTTTCAATGTGCCTGACTCCCACTATGAGGTCGCTCAGAGGTTGTAAGACAGCTTTCTGTAAGCCATATGCTTTTGACAATAAATAGGAAGGATTTTCTTCACCGCAGAGCTCAGATGGTGGCTAATTTGAAAGCAGCATACTGCCTAATTGGCACCTGTCGAGAGACCAGTACTTCTAGCAGGCATTCATTACTTGCCTGTAATTGGGGAATTTTTGTGTAGCATTTGTGTTATTGTTGTAAGATGCAGTGTCACTTTCCTAATGATCTACTTGTCAATTTTATAAATTCAAAACCAGCCAACCAGCGTGCATAATGCTGATTAGGAGAAGGGACATCGATGAACATATTGCTAAGAAACGTTCAAATGCGTCTTTGAATAACAATGAATCTGAATGAATAGATTATAATTACTAATTTTAAAAAAACATGATTATGTTATTAAAATTTTCCATTGTCAAATATTCAGAAAGGGAGTAAGAACTGTAATCAAGGGCAGTAACACTCATCTCACCTCCGGAGTTCAGCTCTTTAGTCCATCTTTGAACCAAGGCTGTAATAAGATCAGGAACTGACTGGTGAGCAACAATCATTAGCAGTGATTGTGACTCAGTTGCCACCTTCATTGGAAGCTATGCTTGGGACATGTCTACCTCACTGAACTGTTGACCCCCAGACAATCCAGCGAATAGGTCCTCAATTAATGGTAAGTGGTACTGGTCAACTGGATTTATCATTATCATGAAGTCAATGCAAATTCTTTTAGAACCATCTGGTTTAATGATGGGGACGATTGGAATTGCCCAGTTGTTCATCATAATGGATACGATCACTCCATCAATTGTAGCTATACTGGAACATCTTGTGTAGGGCTGCAACTCGCTCTGGAGCACAAGTTTTTGTTACTACTGTCAGAATAATGTCAAGGTCCATCAGTGCCGGATTTAGGCATAAGCTAAACAAGCTGCTTAGGGCCTCACAATCCGCAGGGGCCTCACAAAATTTTAGAAGGTTTACAATGAAGAGAACATTTAAGAGCGGGTACCAGAAAAGAAAAAGAAAGCACCAGCTTGAAGAGCAACTCAAAAAATTACCAAAATTACCAAAATCTATGAGTGAGATCAAGCCAGCCAAATGATAAATATGTAATCAGTAAATGCATTCATTTGAAAATAATTTGTATTTTTCACTTTAAATACCTTGCTATTAAATAATTAAAAGGCATAATTATGTTTTCAATTTTTCTGTGGCAACCCAAGGTCCTGTTTTGGTACGCACCTTTGTGAGACCTTTTGGTGTAACTTTTTAAAAGGGGCCTCCAAGCTTTATATAGCTTAGGGCCTCACCAAGTCTAAATCCAGCACTGAGGCCCATAGCCTTTGCAATATTCAGTACCTTCAAATATTTCTTGCTATCATGTGCAGTAAATCAAGTTGGCTGAAGACTGGCATCTGTGATGCTGGGGATCTCCAGAGGAAGCCAACATGGATAATTCACTCGGCACTTCTGGCTGAAGACAGTTGAAAAATCTTTAAGCTTATCTTTTGCACTGATGTGCTGAACTCCACAATCATTGAGGATGGGATATTTATCAAACCTTCTACTCTAGTTAATTGTTCAATTGTCAACCACCATTCATGCCTGGGTGAGGTAGGACTGCAGAGCTTAGATCTGATCCACTAGTTGTAGGATAGCTTAGCTCTGTCTATTGCATGCTGCTTTCACTGTTTGGTATGCAAGTAATCCTGTGTTGTAGCTTAGGTATGCCTGGTGTTGCTCCTGGCATGTCCTCCTGCACCCTTCATTGAACCAGGGTTGATCTTTCAGCTTGATGATAATGGTAGAGTACAGGATATGCTAGGCCATGAGGTTACAGATTGCGATTGAATACAATTCTACTGCTGCTAATGGCCCACAGCACCTCGTGGATGCCAAATCTTGAGTTGTTAGATCTATTTGAAATCTATCCAATTTAGCACAATTCAGGGCCACACAACATGATGGAGAGTGTATTCAATGTGAAGAAGGGCTTTGTCTCCACAGCGGTGTATATTGGTCACTCCTACAAATACTGTCATGGACAAATACATCTGCAAGAAGCAAGTTGGTGAGAATGAGGTCAAGTATGTTTTCCCATCTGCAGACCCCATAGACTCCTTGTCCTCATCTACATTGGCCACTTGCCATTTCCTCCTGGGTTTGAACCCTGACTGCTTTAGCTTCGCACTTTCCTGAGACACCGGTGCTCTGTAGTTTTGGCTTAAATTCACCTTGGCTTGCCTGAGATAGAGTGGTTAATTGTATCCAGCTCGGAATTCTCATCTCAGTAGAGCTGACCTGTCTTTGGGGAAAACTGTGAGAGGCTGAGACGAGAAGCATTGGTCCGGCCATATTCTCCTCCATGCCAAAGATCCATTGGTGAGAACCTCTAAGCCTCTACTGGGGCTGTTTGCGCTTGAGGAAACTCTAGATCAACAGCATCAAAACCCTGCAAACCTTATCCTGTTGTTTTCAAAATCTACTTTTTTGCTGACCATGTCCGCAGAGGCCTATATATGTTTGTAATTGTGCAACTGCACGTGTGTGTGCAAGCGTGCACCAATTTTTGCAACATGTTTTGAAAATAGAATTTATTTTATAATAAGTCAATCATTCTGGTTGACTAATCGAAGCCTGGTTAAAGTATATTTCATTGCGAGTCTAACGTAGATAATTGATTATTTTAGTGAATTAAACATTTACAATAATGTTGTGACCTGTGGAGTAGTGGGGCTCGATTAACTGCATACTTCTCCCATCCTGCTGGTAATAACACTTATAATCTTTGAGCACAAATCAGAAATATTTCATGATTGATACATAACACTGTGTTTAGTGGTTATTTTTGCAAATTTAGATATTTTTCCTTCTTGATGTAGTTTCTAATTTTACTTTGCCAAAAGATGCAAATTGGAACAAAATTACATAACATCTTGCATCTGACAAAGACAAATCAGAAAGAACATTGTCTTAAATATGCTGTTCACAACACTTTTATCAAATGGGGAATGATAGGCCTTGTATGCAACTCTCGCTGTCTTGAAAATTAGCAATGTTTAAGTAGTGATTTTTCTTGGTAGGATGCCTGGTTTTGTGGATATCCTTGACAGGAAAAGTAATGCCAAGGAATATCCCAGTGTTCTTGAGGAACATTTGCTTTCCGTCATCCCATGATCTTGTACCTTGACAAATTATTCTGTTCCAGGAAGATGATACCATTTCCTTGCTCGAAAAGGATAATAATGTATTTTCTGTGCGATGTGGGACTTAGGCCAGTTTACAGCCCTAGTGAATATTCAGTGAGATAAACTGCAGAGTACACAGTTTCCAGACAGCTCTCATTTAATGCAAGAATAATTGCGTAATATGTATAAAATGGATGTTGGCTTAGCATCAGATAAAGCTAAACTGTTGATGAAAGCATTAGTCTGAAATTTTTTGACTATACAAGGAAAAAAATGTAATGCATAGGAGTATCGTAGTTCAGTTCTTGATCGAAAACATTACATATGTAAATAAATTGTGAAACTGGGCACTGAGTTCAAACAATTTGTTGAACCAGAACATTTTGAAACTGGCAAATCTGTCACATTAAGGTACGTCAGATGGATACCTACAAAATGTTATAGCCTATTTAATAATTGACCCATTACTTTCACTTAATATTATCACAACAGTAAGATTGTACATTTTTTTTAATATTGAAGTTCTTTCATATGTTTTCTTTTGAGAGCATGGAAGACAAAGCGGACATTCAAATGCATTACAGCCAAGTTACCACCAACACGTCTCCTGTTCCAACAGAGGCCCAAACATCCTAGACCACTGCTACACAAATATCAAGCATGCCTACCGCTCTAACGCCCACCCAAACTTTAGCAAATCAGACCACAAGGCTGTGTGCTCCTGCTCCCGGCTTACAAGCAAAAACTGAAGCAGGAGAATCCGTCAGAGAAAGTCGTGCAATGTTGGTCTGAGGAATCGGATAATCTCCGACGGGACTGTTTGGAGTCAGTGGACTGGTCAGTATCAAAACTCTGCAACCAGCCTGAACAAGTACGTCACTACAGTAACAGACTTCATTAATAAGTGTGTAGAAGACTGTGTGCCAAGGAAACAAATCTGCGTGTTCCCCAACTGGAAACCATGGATCAACAGGGATATCCACTGCTTGCTGAAGTCTAGATCTGAGGCGTTCAAGTCAGGCGACACTGATCTATACAAGAAAGTCAGATACGATCTAAAGAGATCCATCAAAGATGCCAAAAGACAGTACCGGACCAAGCTAGAGTCCCAGGCTAGCCACACAGACCCCTGCCGACTATGGCAAGGTCTACAAGACATGTAATGCATAGGAGTTGAAGATGAAGGCATGTAAAATTGCCGGCTCCAACGCACACCCCCCTGATGAGCTCAATTCATTCTATGCCCGTTTTGAGCAAGAGGCCAGCAAGAGCATGCCTTCCACTCTGGAAGCCCTGGATGAACCTGTATCTGGAGTCACCATTGCAGATGTCAGAGCAGCTTTCTTGAAGGTCAACCCACGGAAAGTGACTGGCCCGGAAGGGGTACCCGGACGAACACTCAGATCCTGCGCGGATCAACTGGCGGGGGTATTCGCTGACATCTTCAATCTCTCTTTACAACAATCTGAGGTCCCTATCTGCTTTAAGAAGATGACCATCACCCCAGTACCTAAGAAAAACAAAGCAGCGTGCCTCAATGACTATCGTCCGGTGGCACTGACATCCATCATTATGAAGTGCTTCGAAAGGCTAGTCATGGCACGAATCAATTTTTACAGATGCACCATACAAAACATTGTTTCTGGTTGTATCACAGCTTGGTATGGCTCCTGTTCTGCCCAAGACCGCAAGAAACTACAAAATGTCGTCAATGTAGCCCAATCCATCATGCAAACCAGCCTCCCATCCATTGACTCTGTCTACACTTCCCGATGCCTCGGCAAAGCAGCCAGCATAATTAAGGACCCAACGCACCCCAGACATTCTCTCTTCCACCTTCTTCTGTCAGGAAAAAGATACAGAAGTCTGAGGTCACATACCAACCCACTCAAGAACAGCTTCTTCCCTGCTGCTGTCAAACTTTTGAATGGACTTATCTTGCATTAAGTTGATCTTTCTCGACACTCAACAAGACTGCAATCCCAGTCAGACCTGGGCTCTGCCTATAGTCGCAGCAGTGGCCACCACTCCTGATGGTGTTCTGGGACAACAGAGCTGCCGGCTGTCCGATTGGCTGACATCTTTCTGAAATGGGACTGCTTCCTGAGAAAGGGATAGAAGTCTTGCCTTAAACCAATTAATGTTGCTCCTAGAATAAAGTTGCTGCGGGAAGGTGCCGGGATCATGGACAGTCTCTGACTTGACATTTTAGTGTGAGGCGACTGAACTGTGGATGCCCATAAAATCCAGCCCGAGGAAAGGTAAATTCAGGCCATCCTTTCACATCTCCTGGTTACTGGTTAGAGAATTACATGAATGGACATTGTAAACCTCATGTGCAGAAAAATAATGAGAAAGTATAATTGTAAAGGGTAAAAAGACTAACGCCAGGATTCTCTGACCTCCCTGTGGCATTTCTTTGGTGGCAGGAGGTGACCAGCGGTGGGATCTTCTGGTCCCGTCGCTGTCAATTTCCCATTGACTCCACTCCACAACACTGGGAAACATGCAGCAGGGGTGTGCCGTCAACAGGACCAGATGATCCCGCTGACATGAAGAGCCAGAAGGTCACGCTCAATATATTCCAGTCAAAGTTTAGATTTGAACAAGCCATCAGGATATCAAATCGACATTTGATAACAAGTATGACATATCCATCTTCAATGTGACCACTATCATTATATTACAGACTGTGACGAATATTCAAAATTTTGAGCAGCAGTTGACAGATACAAAACATAAGAACAAAGAAAAGTACAGCACAGGAGCAGGCCCTTCTTCCCTCCAAGCCTATACCGATCATGTGTCAGTGTCTTTACTTATTTATTTAAAAAAGGCAGGTCTTCCTTAAAAAGCTCTATTTGCCTGTAAGTGGCTGGGAAAGTTGTAGCATTCTTTCATGACACTGTCTGCAGCCTCTTTGCATCCTCCTCACAGTTTACTTTCCCACCTAACCTTGTATCAACAACAAACTTGGATTTGCACAAATATTACACACAGTCCCCTCTCTAAGTCATTATTGTGTATTGTAAATAGCTGAGGCCCAAAATCCTTCTGATATCCGGCAAGTTACAGCCAGCCAACCCAAAGGTATCCTGTCTATTCCTACCTCTGTTTCTGTGCATCAACCAATCCTCAATCTATGCTAATCAACCACCCACCAATCCTGTGAGAGGCATCTTGTCAAATGCTTTTTGACTGTCCAAATACACAACATCCACTGGATCCCCCTTACCCATTTTATCTGTTACATCCTCAAAAACTCTTATCCGACTTGTCAAACGCAATTTCCCCTTCATAAATCTGTGTTAACTCTACTTAATCATATTATGATTTTCTAACTGCCCTGCTAGCATATCCCTGATAATAGATTCTAACAATGGCCATTGAGAAGTATTGGTCATTTCTCTTCATTAATTCCCAAATTAATTCTAACCATGTAACCTATCTGTGGAGAGCCTCCTTTTTAAATGTAAACTATTTGATCATGAATTTTTCATAGTGCCTGTTTCGTTGCAGTGATTTAAATTTTAATATTGAATTAGATGACTTTATTTTCATACATTGACTGCTGGTTCAAATTAAAATAAGACATATTTATCATCAATATCAATTTACCAAACTTCCAGTTCTTTCTAGCAGGTAGATTCATATTTAGCTGTGAACAGTAAGCCAAATAGAATTGCATGTTCATGTGACCGGAGACTACTTTAGAAATAAAGGCGAATCTGATGTATGATATTTTTACATAATCTCAAAGATTTTGGGGCTTATCACAGAATAGCATCCTTTTACAGAAACAAAGATAATAAACAAGAATGATATTTTGTTGGGTTAACACCCTTACAGCATGTCTCTCAAAGTCATTTCAGATATTAGAACATAGAGTATTACAGTGCAGTACAGGTCCTTCGGCCCTCGATGTTGCGCCGACCAGTGAAACCAATCTAAAGCCCATCTAACCTACACTATTCCATATATTGGAGTAGTTCATTCCCTCAAATTCCTTCAATTCCACAAAACATTCAAACAGTTAAAATATTCAGCAAATTTGCAAATTGATTACGTTAAAAGACTGAGGGTGGAATTTTCCATTCCGGATCTAAGTCCCATGGTGAGGCAGGAACGGGAGTCTTCCTGCCGTGGAGGATGGTGGGAATTTGCACCGTATCACATGATGCAGGCTTAATTAATTATGCAGTAAGGGGACTTTCCAACGTTTAGCATGGCGAGGCAGACTGGATGGCACACGCATCATTGTTATATCATAAAATCATATCATGGAATCCCTGCAGTGCAGAAGAGGCCACTCAGCCCATTGAGTCTGCACTGACTCTCTGACAGAATATCTTACCCGGGCCTCTTCCCATCCCTATGCATGTAACCCCACATATTCACCATGGCTAATCCATCTGACCTACACATCTTGGGACACTAAGGGACAATTTAGCATAGCCAATCCACCTAACCTGCACCTCTTTGGACTGTAGGAGGAAACTGGAGCACCCAGAGGAAACCCATGCAGACACAGAACACAGAACACAGAACAGTACAGCACAGAACAGGCCCTTCGGCCCACGATGTTGTGCCAAGCTTTATCTGAAACCAAGATCAAGCTATCCCACTCCCTATCATACTGGTGTGCTCCATGTGCCTATCCAATAACCGCTTAAATGATTCTAAAGTGTCTGACTCCACTATCACTGCAGGCAGTCCATTCCACACCCCAACCACTCTCTGTGTAAAGAACCTACCTCTGATATCCTTCCTATATCTCCCACCACGAACCCTATAGTTACACACGGAGAATGTGCAAATTCCACACAGACAGTGACCCAAGCCATATCTGGGCACCATATTTAAAAGGTGTCCAGACATCAAGCTACCTACCCAGATTAACTGATGCCCCTCCAAGTCCTGCTGAAAGAACTGATGGTCAGGAGGGACATCCTCTACCCAGAGAAGGTGACGAGGAGACTGGGCCAACAGACCAATCCAGTGTCGGAGGAAGTCCCCAGGGTGGTCAGTGCCCAGGCTCTCTGCCAGAGGACTGACCTACGGAGCAGGAAACATGTGAATGATCTCTTCTGCACCACCAGGGAAAATGAAACTGCTCACACCCACCTCACTGAATGGTAGGGGAGTAATGGCCTCAGTGGCAATATGATAAAGTGATGCCTCATAGCCCATCAAAGCACTGTCACCCTTAAACTTCCACACAGAGAGCTCTCATGCTGTCTGGGAGGGTAGGGGGGAGGGGTGGTGAAGGCGCTCAGGTATTGAGAGCACCAGCCAGCACCACATGCCTCTGTGAGCCATATCCTTCTATCTGCATGGACTCACTGCTCTGGAAGGTTCTCCCCCAGAACCTGCAGTGCATCAATCACATGTCACACAACCCCCTCCCTCTGAACCTCTTTCCCCTCTTCCTCCCATTCACACCTGTACACCCCCATTCCTGTTTACACCAATACAAGGCCTACGCCCGTTCACACCTGCACCCAAATGCCCATTCACACCTGGACAACCCCCAGGCCCATTCACATGTGCACATCCTCCATGTCTATTCACACAGGCACATCGACCCCCACCCTGCCCCCCACCCCAACCCCCCACTTCTCCCCACCACAATTCAATACAACTTCACGCATTCAACAACTGGTTGGAGGTCAAACATCTCAGTGCCAGGACATCACTGCAGAAGTTTCCTTGGAAGTGTCCAAGGCCCAACTATTTTCAGCTGCTTCTTCAATGACCTTCCTTCCACCTTAAGGTCAGAAGTGGGGATGTTTATTGATGATTGCACAATGTTCAGCACCATCCTCAGATACTGAAGGAGTCCATGTTCAAATGCAGCAAGAACTGGACAATATCCAAGCTTGGGGTGACAAATGGTAAGTAACATTCATGCCACACAAGTGCCAGGCAATGACCATCTCGAACAAGAGAGTGTCGAACCATCACCCTTTAACATTCAGTGGCATTACCATCGCTGAATCCCCCACTATCAACATCCTAGGGGTCACCATTTCACAGAAACCGAATTGGATATAAAACTGTGGCTATAAAAGCAGAGGCTAGGAATCCTGCAGCAAGTAACCCACTTCCTGACTCCCCACAGTCTGTCCACCATCTACAAGGCACAAGTCAGGAGTATGATGGAATTCTTTCCATGTGGCTGGATGAGTGCAGCACCAGTAACACTCAACTAGCTCGATAGCATCCACTAAGGGCCAATTTAGCATGACCAATCCACTTAACCTGCACATTTTTGGAGTGAGAGAGGAAATCGGAGCACCCGGAGGAAACCCACGCAGACACAGGGAGAATGTGCAAACTCCACACCATCACCCAAGGCTGGAATTGAACCTGGGTCCCTGGCGCAGTGAGACAGCAGTGCTAATCACTGTGCCACTGTGCTGACCCTGCTCCCTGATTGGTTCCCTGGGTCATGTGACCCTTACTCTGCAGATTGATCCTTAAAGGGATAATCACCACGCTTCCACACCACCCAACCTCTGCATTCCTCTCTTCCCCATCAAATTCCCCTCCCAGCGCAGACTATCGCTGCCCAACAGTATCTCCTGCAGCTGGAAGATTCACCTCCTGGAAGAAGCCGGTTTTGCTTTTAGATCCATGTTAATTAATCCCAGATTTACAGAGAGAAAGAGAGGGAGAGATGTTAAAGGATAGAGAAAATTTAAATTAGTAGCTCCTAATCAGCTTGCATCACACTAGAAAAGTGACAGGCATTCAAAAATTTGTAACAGGGTCAGTACAAAATATGGCCATCTTTATCTCAAAGTAAAATTGCGTTAGTTCCGAGCTCTGCTCCTGCACTGAATCCATTTTTTAAATGTCAGCAGTTTTTCTTCCAAAGAAAGATTTTTAAACAGGTGCTTTAAGAATGCAAAACTGTTTAAAAGGTTAATCCATACTTAAATGCCAGCAGTAGCATTTTTGGTTGTGTGTGCAAGTTTGATTGGTTAGATATATTTCGATAGTGATTATGTGCACCATATTGCTGACAGCAACTGGTAGGAAGAAATAGATCGAGAGATTTATTCACTCTGGCAGATAGGAATCGCACATGCGTGTGACAGGAATCACACATCCGAAAGACGTGCTGGTTAGGTGCATTGAAATCATAGAATCATAGAAACCCTACAGTGCAGAAGGAGGCCATTCGGCCCATCGAGTCTGCACCGACCACAATCCCACCCAGGCCCTACCCCCACATATTTTACCCACTAATCCCTCTAACCTACGCATCCCAGGACTCTAAGGGGCAATTTTTTTAACCTAGCCAATCAACCTAACCCATGCTAACCGGAACAGGCACCGGAATGTGGCAACTAGATTTTCACAGTAACTTCATTGCAATGTTAATGTAAGCTTACTTGTGACAATAAATCAAAAATAACGTGCATTGCAAGCTGGAATTGCTTGTCCCACAATGTTGGTTAAGACAGAACATTCAGCATGTGAAGCAAAATAAGAAGCTTGATGCCTGTTTAAAGTCCCGCACTGTAAGACTGATTTGCCCTGATTCGACCAGTGCCAGCAATCAACGAGATAAGTTGTTCAAACATGCTTACCTGAATGCAGAGTCAGGAAGAACTCCACCCTCACAGGCCTGGTCGCCAATCTTGTGGTCGCCTCTCTTTCTCACTTACGTGAGGGACACGTACAGCTTGCATTGCGGTGACTCAGCTTTCCAATACACTTTGCTGGTGAGTTGCCTGTAACTATCCGCAGTTCACCAGCCTGATGTTGAGGATCTCAGACTTCACCATTCAGGCATAAACATTTTACTAGAATGAATGATCCTGAATTTCTGAGCCATTATTTCTTCCCTGATCCAAGTTACCTGGAGCATCCTCTGCACAGCTGCATGAAATAATATGGTGAGGGAATGAGAGTAAAATATGTTTTTTTGTGGGTTGATAGAGGTTTGTACAAACAGATGAAATTAATTTGGTCATTCTAATTTCCATACTGTTCTCTCCAAGTCTTTCTCTTTGTTCCTTTCTGTATTTTTACTTCCAACTTTTGGAGTGCGACAATAAACAGACACAAAGCTTTGACCCGAAGCTAGTCTGAAGATTGTGTATCAATATCATGTTAAGCCATGTGTAACATTGTATAATGAGTACATCATCTCCAGATTAGAATGTCATGTACCGTGAAAGAAAACGACATTGTCTACCAGACCATGTGTTTACTTGTGTTAATAGCCAGCTTTTGGCCCTGAAACAAACAACTGTGTCCTGCACTCCTTTCTTACCTGAGGTCTGAGCAATATTTGGACAGGAAACCTCAACTGCTAAGTATTATTGAACATCTAGTTAACATTTTACAGCTTTTCAGTCCAAGTGCTGCTGGTACATCAGATTCCCTGGCCTTGGGGGATGTATTTCATTAGTTCTTTGCCTCCCTCTGCAGCCTGGCAGTGGCAAAGGGGCACATGGACACAAAATGTATCTCCCTGCCCCCCCCCCCCACCCCCAACCCAGAGTCCGAAGTGTCAAGTCAGGGTGTCACTGCCAATATGTCAGTGCCTGGGTGCCAGGGGGCAATGCAAGGTTGGCACTGCCAAGGGATGAGAGGAAGGCTTGAGTGGGCTGGAGCCTGAGGGGATCCCAATTCGGAGTGTCTCTCTTGTGGGGGCTGGTGAGGCCTCTGGCTGGTGGGGGAGGGTCAGGTCACCCTCATGCATATGTGGTATCATGGGTGGGGTGGAGAGGTAAACCATTCTTTTAGCGGTGGAGGGGAGGATGCTCCTCTGTGCTGAGGTGTTGGGGATGCTCCTGTTGTCAGCGGGGGGGGGGGGGGGGGGGGGGGGGGGGGGGTCACCATGTCCATTGTGGAGGAAGGGGGGTCCTGTCTCTCGATGCTGATATTGGTTTGCCTTTTTTAAAGGGCTCCCTCACCTCTGTAAAGCTGGGTTGGCTGGCTTATTTTACGTCATGCATAGATTTAAATGGGTAAAGTGGATGAATCTCACCCGACAGCCACTGCTACCACAAGCAGGAAACACTCCATTTTATCCACTGGCCGGAGCACTTAGCTTGCAAATGGGAGAATCACCCCCATTTGGTGGAATTCTATGGGAATGGTTCTAAGAGTCCAGCTGGTGTGAAAATGGGAGAGTCGCTGATCTGTTTTTTGGGCGCGTTTTCATGCCCAATCTTGTGCACGTAGTGCACGAAAAAATGGTCCAGACCCTTTCAAGCAGCTACAGGCAGTGGGCTGGGTTTAATTCACCAGCCAGCCTGCAGAGACAGCTATTGCGCAGAGGTGCAGATCTCTGATTCTGCACATGCGCAATAGCAGCAACAGAGGTCTGACAGACAGAGAGAGCTGTCAAACCACTACTACCTCAAGCAGCCTCACCAAACATCACCTCCCCCTGCAGTCACGAGCCCCACACTGCCCAAAATGTTACTCCTGCTGCTGCACCCCCCATCCCCCCACCCCCACAGCCCAGACTGATCACGCTCCCCAGGCTGGCAGTACCAAGGTGCCAGGCTGGCACAGCCCAAGGGGAAATCCTCTTGCCCTCAGCCTCTCTTGTTCTACCGGCGAGGCAAACATGACTGTTCCCTGTTCATGGGGAGCAGGTGTTTTCATCGCCAGAGAGGAAACCCGACTGAGCGCCAGGCTCACTAAACAGGTGTAAAATAACATTATCATATATTTGAATAATTTATTCAGCCTCTCGCCTATTTTCGGAAAGAAGCTGACCTCGCTGGAAATCCGGCTCTCGCAAGATTGTGGGAGCCGAGAAATTGGGCGTGAACCTGATTTCTCGGCTCTCGTGTGATTTTATCAGCTCACTCCATTTATCGATGGGCAGGGTGAGCTGGTAAAATCCCATCGATTGGCCAGAATTTTACCACCTCACCCGCCCCAGAATCAGGGCGGGCGAGGTTCGCAGAACAGAATTCTCTGTTGGTCTCGGGAAAATACCAATTGTATAGTCACTGTATGGTAGAAGCATGAAATTGCTTGCTTAACCTGTGGATCAATTTTTTGAGATACTTTGCCTTTCGGGGGTAATCTGAGATTGACCAGGAAGTTCATGTCCAAAGATGGCGGGCGGCCTTTGACCCATTTGTGAGTTTGCATGATACACAGCCAGAAATGATCTGATCAGGATATCATTGAATAACAAAATGTGTGCTTCTTTGAATTACCCAGGAACTTGGGTAGCCTAGAGTCCCTCGTTGCTTTCCCCATGGCATCGCCTTGGCCAATCAGAGTTGGATGGCCAACCATTCTTTGCTCTTGTAGTATAAATTGTTGTGGTTGTTTGGAATTTGACATTCTTGCATCAGCCCTGATGTCTGCAAGGAAAAAAAGCTTCAGCCTCTTTTCAGCAAATATATTTATATTTTTTAAAAATATTATAACTCTTACAGACAAAAGAACAAATGCCATAAGTACATTAATTTGGATAAATTGTGCCCTTTGGGAAAAGGTTTAAATACTAACGGAACATAACTTGTAAATTAAGAAGTTAGGAATAAGAAGAGAAATCAGATAAAGTTGTATAGAGTCATAGAGGTTTACGGCATGGAAACAGGTCCTTCGGCCCAACTTGTCCATGCTGCCCTTTTTTCAAACCCCGAAGCTCGTCCCAATTGCCGCATTTGGCCCATATCCCTCTATACCCATCTTACCCATGTAACTGTCTAATCCAAAGATAAATAGACCTGAATAAATTAATGATGAAGTCACTGATGTGGACAATATAAACAGGTTCATAAGGCAGTGCATAAATTTCTGGAGGCAAAAAAGAGACTTTAGGCTATGTTGAGAAGGTAGATAAATAGAGGTAAAAATGATTAAAATTCATGGGCTAGCTGAGCCTAATGCTTTTTCCTGTTTGTAAAATTCTTATTTCTTATGCCTAGGTTGTTATTCATCAAGAACGTACAGGTGTAAAGCAGATGGCATTTGTGGAACCCTGTGGAGCTTTACTTCAGAACCTTGCAATATCAGTTTATAAGCCAGAGTCTCTCACAGCAACATGCAGGAATGTGCTCTTCTTTTCCCGAACCACTTTCTTTTTGAGAATCAATCCCTAGATAATCTTCTCCACTGGCACTTAGAAAGGTATTAAAAGTGAAAGGCTGTGTGCAGCAGGTGACATTTTTACGGCTCTGTAATTTGTGGCTTTGTCTGGATGCCCTTTTTTAAACATCAGAAAACCTAGATGTGTTTGCTTCCATTATCGACAGAACAATTTACTTGGTATCCTGTGGAAAGCCACATCAAGGGAATGGTTGCCTTCATCAGACTAATGCATCCTTTAAAGTAGAGGAAACAGTTTCAGGAAGCTCTTTATCAGACACGTAGGTCCAAATAAGTGACCTGTCAGGGCTATTCTATCGTGAATGCCCTCAACAAGGTGAGCTGGTGTTAATGTAGAGTTTGAAACACTAATTGACAAAAAGATTGAAATGTTATTTCTCATGTTTTATAAAATAATGATTCTTTATTTGAGTGACTTAAAATCCATATGCATGTTACATTGAAACACCATGTTGTTTAAGATGAGAACAACCTTTTCCATTTGGATTTTTTGTGAGTTTGGGATGATTTGGAAACTGCATATTCACAAAGAAATTAGTATAATAAACCTTTGAATGAATCAACTACACATCAAAGAATTATACAAAATAATCAAATGGTCTATATCATATATTTCATAAAGTCTTAAAGGGTCATCTTAATCTACCAAACATACTTTACTACTCATTTTTATACGTGATTCACTTTCGTGTCTAATAATATAAACACAAAATGCTGGAAAAACCCAGCAGGTCTGACAGCATCTGTGGAGCGAGAAAATGATTTAATGGCTGGAATTCTCCAGCCGTTCATACCCTGCCATCACTGCCAGAGAAGACGGAGAGTTTGAAGCTCAGCCAAATCTTTGTTCACTGCAGCGGGTTGGGAGAAACTCACTGGCGTTAACAGCCAGAGAATCCTGCTCAACATTTCAAGTCCAATGTGATTCTTCTTCGGAACTGAAGAGAAGGAGAAATGTGATGGTTTTTCTGCTTTTGAGTAAGTGGGGAGGGACAATAAGGATATCAAAAAGGAGGAGGTATTGGGCATCTTAAAAAGCATTAAAGTAGATAAGTCCCCGGGGCCTAATGGGTTCTACCCCAGAAATTCATAGAAACCCTACAGTGCAGAAAGAGGCCATTCGGCCCATCGAGTCTGCACCAACTACGATCCCACCCAGGCCCTATCCCCATATCCCGACATATTTACCCGCTAATCCCTCTAACCTACGCATCCCGGGACACTAAGGGGCAATTTAGCATGGCCAATTAACCTAACCCGCACATCTTTGGACTGTGGGAGGAAACCGGAGCACCCGGAGGAAACCCACGCAGACACGAGGAGAATGTGCAAACTCCACACAGACAGTGACCCAAGCCGGGAATCGAACCCAGGTCCCTGGAGCTGTGAAGCAGCAGTGCTAACCACTGTGCCACCGTGCTGCCCTTGAGAGAGGCAAGGGTGGATATTGCTGGGGCCTTGACAGAAATCTTTGTATCCTCATTGGCTACAAGTGAAATTCCAGAGGACTGGAGGATAGCGAGTGTTATTCCACTGTTTAAGAAGGGCAGCAGGGATAATCCAGGAAATTATAGACCAGTGAGCCTTACGTCAGTGGTAGGGAAATTATTGGAAAAGATTTTTTACTCTATTGGTGATAGACAGCATGGTGTTGTGAAGGGGAGGTCGTGCCTCACTAATTTGATTGAGTTTTTCGAGGAAATGAAGAAGATGATAGATGAGGAAAAGGCATTGGATGTTGTATACATGGACTTCAGTAAAGCCTTTGACAAGATACCTCATGGTCGACTGGTATGAAAGGTGAAGTCACATGGGATCAGAGGAGAGCTGGCAAGATAGATACAGAACTGGCTTGTCCATAGGAAGAAGTTTAACAACACCAGGTTAAAGTCCAACAGGTTTATTTGGTAGCAAAAGCCACACAAGCTTTCGAGGCTCTAAGCCCCTTCTTCAGGTGAGTGGGAATTCTGTTCACAAACAGAACTTATAAAGACACAGACTCAATTTACATGAATAATGGTTGGAATGCGAATACTTACAACTAATCCAGTCTTTAAGAAACAAAACAATGGGAGTGGAGAGAGCATCAAGACAGGCTAAAAAGATGTGTATTGTCTCCAGACAAGACAGCCAGTGAAACTCTGCAGGTCCATAGGAGACAGAAGGTAGCCGTAGAGGGGTGTTTTGCTGAATGGAAGGCTGTGACTAGTGGTGTTCCACAGGGATCAGTTCTGGGACCTTTGTTTTTCATAGTATATATAAATGATTTGGAGGAAAATGTAGGTGGTCTGATCAGTAAGTTTGCAAATGACATAAAAATTGGTGGAGTTGCGGATAGTGGAGAGGATTGTCAGAGGATACAGCAAGATATAGACCGGTTGGAGACTTGGGGGGAGAAATGGCAGATGGAGTTTAATCCAGACAAGTGTGAGATAATGCATTTTGGAAGGTCCAATGCATGTAGGAATTATACAGTAAATGATAAAACTCTTAGGAGTATTGACAACCAGAGAGATCTGGGCGTACATGTCCACCGATCTTTGAAAGTGGCAACGCAGGTGGATAAGGTTGTCAAGAAGGCATATGGCATGCTTGCCGTCATTGGTCGGGGCATTGAGTATAAAAATTCGCAGGTCATGCTGCAGCTGTACAGAACCTTAGCTAGGCCTCATTTAGAATATTGTGTACAATTCTGGTTGCCACACTACCAGAAGGATGTGGATTCTTTGGAGAGGGTACAGAAGAGGTCTGGAGGGTATTAGCTATGAGGAGAGGTTGGATAAACTCAGTTTGTTCTCACTGGAATGACGGAGGTGGAGGGGTGACCTGATAGAGGTTTACAGGATTATGAGTGACATGGACAGAGTGGATAGTCAGATGCTCTTTTCTAAGGTAGAAAAGTCGAACTAGGGAACATAGGTTTAAGGTGCATGGGGAAAGGTTTAGAGGAGATGTGCGAGGCAAGTTTTTTACACAGTGAATATCTGGAACGTGCTGCCGGGGGAGGTGGTGGGAGCAGGTACGATAGAGGCATTTAAAGGGCAACTGGACGAATGCATGAATAGGATGGGAATGGAAGGACACGGACTATGTAAGTGCATATGGATTTAGTTTAGGCAGGCATCATGATCGGCACAGGCTTGGAGGGCCAAAGGGCCTGTTCCTGTGCTGTACTTTCCTTTGTTCTTTGTTTATTGCCAGGTAGAACAAAAAGGAAGTTCAAGGATAGTTTAGAAGGCAGAGCAGATTATAAAACAAAGATGCCATGAAACAAAAGGTAAAGGGAGCGGTAATGGTTTTAAAGAAACAAAGCATAGGTCCAGAGGAAATGTTGATGTCTGGGTAAAGGACAGCTCTGTCTGAATGCTAAAAATGAAAACAAGATATCGACTGGCATATAGACCTGAAAAAAATTAAAATGGAGGACAGATTCATGATCTGAAGTTGTTAAACTCAATGTTGAGTCCAGAAGGCTGTAAAGTGCCTAATCTTAAAATGAGGTGTTGTTCCTCCAGTTCGGGTTAAGCTTCACTAGAACATTGCAGCAGGCCAAGGACAGAATGTGAGCAAGGTGATGAATTAAAAAGGTAAGCAACGGGAAAGTTAGGGGTCATGCCTGTGGACAGAGTGGAAATGTTCCACAAAGCTATCCCTCAGTCCACGTTAGGACTCCCCAACGTAGAGTAGACTGCATTGTGAGCCGCAATTACCTCACACTAAATTGAAAGAAGTAGAAAAAGCGCTGCTTTGTATTTTTATGTTTGTTTAATTCTTTATCAAATTGATCCAATTTATCAGTAATTCTGTACTTTTTAAGAAATTACATATTCTGATAAGCTGATTTTGGTCATTGCTGTTTAATATGATCACTGTGACTGCCATTGTATTTTAATGAGATGAGTTGAAACTCAGAGTATTGACGTATGCTTCACAGATGTCATTGAAAAGTGGACAGCAAGATCCTTTGGGAAGATTGTTATTTTCATTAAGTGCAGCTTTGTAAATGCCAACACTATAATAGTTCTAAAACGGAATTCTTGTTGGTGGTATAGTGTGGAATTTCTGACTTTGCCAGAGGAATGATCATGTATTGTTCCAGGAAATGAAAATAGCATTGTACTCGAAAGAGAAACTACAGCTGATTATGCAATTCAGAGAAAAAGACATGGGTAATTAGAAGTTGGCACCTCTGCGCTGTTGGCTATATAAGAAGCTGAAGATTAATGTTCTAAATGTTTGCCTGCCTAAACATAGAAATAGTGGCACAGCACCCAGTGCCCCTAATCTTGTCTTATGTTTGTTTAGAGATTCAGATACCTGTGGCAGAGATTTTCGGTTATCATGAGCGTCGAGCGGGTTCGGCGACATGAACGGAAAATAACACGAGAAGGCCAAAGTTGCATTTTACGTTGGTGTGAGAGTTTGCCATGATCAACCTCTCCCTCCATCAGTATCGGGCCACACGGTGGGTGGCACGGTGGCACACTGGTTAGCACTGCTGCCTCACAGCGCCAGGGAACCAGGTTCAATTCCGGCTTGGGTCACTCTCTGTGCAGAGAATGCACGTTCTCCCTGTGTCTGCGTGGGTTTCCTTCAGGTGCTTTAGTTTCCTTCCACTCTCCAAAGATGTGTGAGTTAGGTTGATTGGCCATGCTAAATTGCACTTAGTGTCAGGGGGACTAGCTAGGATAAATACATGGGGTTATGGATATAGGGTTTGGGTGGGATTGTGGTCGGAGAAGACTCGATGAGCCAAATGGCCTCCTTCTGCATTGTATGATTCTATGGTTCTACATTTCCCACCATTCAATGTCAGCATCAATGTAATACATTTATACATTTGCATCTCATTATCGGATCCATAAGCCAGAATCATAGCCCCCTTCCTCTTAAAAAAATGTCCACCCACAGCGGCATGATGTCAGAACAGTGAGAATCAAGAGTGACTTCAAAAGGCGTGCACCTGGTGAGCAGCCTTTGGAGGGGAGCTTGGAGATGAATGCAACAATTGCACAGCAGCTTCGTATATTGAGGGGGCTGACTCGGGGGTGACCAGGCTCTGACTCCAGAGTACCAGAGGGAAGGCTCCAGGATACCAGGGGAAACTAGGGGGCATGACTTAGGGGGACACTGGGAGTTGACTTGGGGTGGGGGTTAGTTACTGGGGGGAAGATTGTCAAATGTGAAAAGCATTGTTCCTGAGGCTGTCTTCTGTTGCTGCACTATGGGCTTCTTGGAATGGTCTCACAGAGGAAAGGAAAGCCTGGGATAGTGCAGTGGATGGATGGGGGGGGGGAGCGGGAGGAGCGGAGGAGGGGAGGGCTTCTGGAGGCAGGATGTTGACAAGGGCAAGGCTAATGGAAGACGTGTCAGTGACGAGTACCCCTTTGCAGCTGAGACTGTTCAGCTATAGCTCAATTGACATGTTTGGAGTCAAACTAGTCACACAATTATGCCCATTCAAGTAACATTTATCAGCATTGATTGCCACTCAGCATTTAACCCTTGGCACACTGACTTTCAAAATCACTGAATGTCAAGGTATGACTGTATCATTGGCTGACTGGGCAAGTAACTATATGCCCTTAGAGAGTTGGCAAAGGCACAGTGCCCGAGGAGAACACTCCTAACCCTTTGCTGTGTGCCCCTCATTGACCAGGTTAAACGCAAGGCTTTGGAATGGAACTCTGGATAATGCCTAAGCCTGAAATGAGAGGTCAGGTAGATTTGGCCACTCGGACAAGTGGTGTGAGGCAAGGGTTCTGCAGGGTCTTAGAGTCATAGAGGTTTATAGCATAGAAACAGGCCCTTTGGCCTAACTTGTCCATGCTGCCCTTTTTTTTTAAACCCCTAAGCTAATCCCAATTGCCCGCATTTGGCCCATATCCCTCTATACCCATCGTACCAATGTAACTATCTAAATGCTTTTTAAAAGATAAAATTGTAACCGCCTCTACTACTACCTCTGGCAGCTTGTTCCAGACACTCACCACCTTCTGTGTGAAAAAACTGCCCCTCTGGACACTTTTGTATCTCTCCCCTCTCACCTTAAACCTATGCCCTCTAGTTTTAGACTCCCTTACTTTTGGGAAAAGATATTGACTATCTACCTTGTCTATGCCCCTCATTATTTTATAGACCTCTATGAGGTCACCCCTTAGCCTCCTACGCTCCAGAGAAAAAAGTCCCAGTCTATTCAGCCTCTCCTTAGAAGTCAATCCATCAAGTCCCGGTAGCATCCTAGTAAATCTTTTCTGCACTCTTTCTAGTTTAATCATACCCTTTCTATAATAGGGTGACCAGAACTGTACACAGTATTCCAAGTGTGGCCTTACCAATGTCTTGTACAACTTCAACAATATGTCCCAACTCCTGTACTCAATGTTCTGACCGATGAAACCAAGCATGCCGAATGCCTTCTTCACCACTCTGGCCAAAGCAGAACGCAAAGTAAGCATGGCGGTGGCCAGGACATGAGGTCAACGGGCTTTGAGAGGCAGGTTCAGATGTTGAATGGGCAAAGTGTGGTTCTTATGCAAATACAAATACTAACTGTCACGTCTCGCTCTGTTTGATACTGCAGTGAGGAGAACATATGAAACATGGAACTTGGTGATCTCACTGTCATCCTTCTCACTCAGAGGCAGGAGAGAAGAAGACAACAACATACCTTGGAATGAGTCATGTAAATTTGGAGTGACCCTTGTGTGACCATTAGCCACATTTGTAACAGAAACATGCAGTATAATCATCATGGCATGGTTTTGAGAAACAAAGGAACCAGTTAATACAGAGTAAACTCAATGTTTTTCATGAAATCCCTTATGCCCTTGCGATGCCAGGAGGGTGATGACCCCCACACTTACTGCCTACTCTACCTGCCATCTTCATTGACCCCAATGGTGCCAGTGTGCCCCTCTGTGCCATTCTCCCTTTCATGGGGCCGACCTAATTTGTTTGTACCACACCCCCCCCCCCCCCCCCCCCCGCCCCACTATGTTGCCACCTCCATGCACATGGCCTAAGAACAACCCAGCCACCCCTTTCCTCACCACGTGCATCACACCACCATCACCCGAGCCCCCTCCCCCTATCTCTAGTCACCCCAGGCAACCTTTCAGACTGAGCGGAGATGCAAAGTAGCCACCCAGTCTGCGTTTCGTCATCCCATTGCTGAGGAGAATGCATTGTGAGCAGCAAATTCAGTATATTTGATTGAAAGAAGTGCAAGTGAATGGCTGCTTCACCTGGAAAGAGTGTTTTGGGCCTTGGACAGTGAGAAGAGAGGAGGTCAATGGTCAGGTGTTCTACCTCCTGTGATTGCATGGGAAGGTACCGTGGGAAGGTGATGAGTTGCTGGGGGTGACTGAGGATTGGAGCAGGGTTTTACAAAGGAAATGGAATGCTGACAGTCAGTGGCTTACAATGTATATTAGTAAACAGCCTATCCACAAAAATGGAGAAAGGAACGTCAAGGAAGGGAAAGGAAGTGTTGGAGATTTCAAGCTGCCTCTCACCTTCACATGGTCCCACTCTTATACTAATATTCAAATTGAGGAAAAATGCACCAGGCTGGTTTGCTAATGCGTTCCTGCCTCTGTCTGCTTTTCCCAAGCATGGGCAGGGTCTGAAGCTGGCAATTCATAAGAGCACAGTGGGACGCCAGTCAGATAGTTAAAAGATCAACTTTCAGTAATTATGCCAGCACAAGGCAATTTTGCCAGAGTCGTGTATGCACACCTCCTGCTGTGTCAGCACCCCAACAAATCAAGAGGAGGTGTGAGATTTCAATGCTTTTACATGTTTTCTGGCTAGAAATGCGAGGCTGATGTATTCCTATTTCAGAACATTGTCATAGCATGAGAATTCCTGGAGACTGACCAATAATGTTGGAATCGATGCAGAGTAGCTGCTCCCTTGCTTACCAGGCATTTCCTGGTATCCCTGACACTCCTCTTACTTGCCCCTCAGCATGCTCTCACTGGTAACGCTACTAGCTGCCTTAATGGACCACACTGTAGCTACCTCCCAGCTCCGGAACCCACCCCTGATTGAATGACAACACCAGAAGTTCATATAAGACCATGAGGGCGATTCTCCACAAAAAATTCTGAATGCCGAATTTGTGTGAAAATTGGAGTAAATCCCGCCAATTTTTAGCGGTAATTTCAACATGAATCTCCCACACTCTGGGAGATTCACATTGAAAATCAGTGAGTGGAGCCTATTCCCGCCCGAGAGGCTGGCAGCATAGTGCTGAGCGGGCCACTGCGCATGCGCCGATCTGTCAGCGCCGATATTGGCACATCAGCAAGTAACCCTGCACTGCCGGCCTCCCGGTCGCTGGCCAACCTCGCAACCCCACATCACTGCGTCTCCCGGATCTCCCCGGCTAGCTTTGATGTCTCCCCCACCCACCTCCCCCCTCGGCAGTCCTAAACACCCCGCCCCCCCGGCAGTCCCAACCAACCCCCTCCCTCCCTCCTCCCCACCAGCCCCGACCACCGCCGGCAGGCTGACCTTCCCTTCCTTCCCTCTGCCCCCAATCCTTTTGCAGAGTGGCAGCAGGACTCCCTCACCGACCACCCCCTATAGGCCCCACCAACCTTTAGCACTGCCCAATGCCTGATGGGCAGTGCCAAGGTTCCCTTTTGGCATTGCCATTTGCCCTTTGGGCAGTGCCAAGGGGCCAGGCTGGCACTGCCCAGGGTGCAATCTCCCCCATACCCCTGACCTCCTGGGGGCCTTCATGGCCCCTTTTCCCTACAGTGGGATTGGCCATCTGTTCCCCCTTAGTTGGGAGCAGGAGTAAACCCCGCTGGAGTGAATCACTCCTGGCAGGGAGAGTGGGGCAAGGCTAGCGGGCCCGGAGACTTCAGTGTTAGGTCCGCTAATAAGATTTAAATTCAAATCGATTTCCGGTATTTAGCTGATGACTCCAAAAAACCTGGAGCCGGAGACATGCGGAGGCCATGGCGCCCAGCTGGGAGCCTGCTAATTGGCCTCCACTGATGTCTTCTGGCCGTTGCACTGCTCGAGCAATGCAGTGGGCTGTGAGAATCGCCCCCAGTGTTTGTAATGTCCTAACTATGTCAGAAGTTGTGCGTTTTAAACAAAAATAAAAAAATGTGGTTTGAATATGTAGATTCAAAGTAACAACAGGTTTATCGAGAGATGTTGCCTACACAGAGCACAAACTGAAACTAAGAGCATGAGCCTCTGAAATGCCTCAATGACATCACCATCAAATCATATGACCTGCTTTTAAAGCAATCATGCAACCACTTAAATATATAAGTGTCTAAAGTCCCATTGCTGCCTCAAAAGATATCAGCACACAAAACTTGTTTCAACACCACATATTTTCAAAGTTCTAAAGATTCAGTCCATATAACAGAGACTGTGATATCTGTAGCATTTTGGAAGAATATATTTTCAGTGCAGGTTTGAGATGTCAATGCCACACCATCATTGAATGATATTGATGGAACAATTAGTGCAGCCAATCAATGCTTGCATCCAAAAAAAGTGTGCAAATAAGAATGGGAATGTTTGACTCTCATTTGTTCATTTTGCACGTAGGAGCTGTTCTGTTCTGCCGATAAACAAGCATTTTGAAAAACAGCTTGTGGTAAATACCCGTTCTGACAGTTGATCTGACCATGCGGAGCTAAAAATCAAGAATCACCAGCTTTCTGAGGAACAATAATTAAAATGAAAACACCCTTGAAAGCTTCCAGTGATCTATCGACCTTTTGCAAGGCTAATGATTCACATTGATGCTTTTGCAGTTCAAAATGAAGCGAGCTGCACCTGTGAGTTAAGACTTATTATAGAAATGTTTGGAAATGTGGAGATTTTGGACATTTGCCAAACACAAATGAAACAGGCAAGGGATTTTTACCATGTTCTCCAATTTGTGATTGTGTTAGGAATTGCTATTTAATATGAGCATTGTAGGAAAAAGTGTAGTCTTAGATTAGAAAGCAGCAAAGCATATCGACAAACAACTTTGCAAATGCTTAGTGTTATTTTTGTTTGAGTTTGCTCTCAGATTTCATAACAAGTTTGATGGAAACCCCTTTCCTAGATAATAATCCAAAAGTCAAGGAACATGCGGCATGGTTTGGCTTCCTACCAAGTTATGAGAAACAGATGATCATATAGGCCAAACTTGGAATGCCGAGAGTACAAGCTCTGTTTTTACTTTGTCTTGTACCACAAAACACAAACCTTTGTGTTGCACGAGTTGATTGATGTAGCAATAAAGCTTTCATCAGACACCTCTGCAACTACAGATTGAGTATAATCAGACAGGATGATGTGTTTGTCAAAAGATCTTATCCAGCTGTTTTGACAGAATGGTTGATTAGTGTTAAATTGGCAATCCTAGCCTAGAGTCCTTTGGGTATTTCATACAAGGATTTTTTGGAATTTTAAGTGTGAGAACTTTGCAACGCATCAAAGACGTGTGAAACACAGACAATATTATAAAACATCCAGCTGATGTTGGTAAAACATGACTTTACAACAATGCCAACTGCCCTGATTTTAACTCTTCCCATCGGGGGGGTAAAACCCAAAAATAATGGGGTCAGCTACCCACAGCAAACCCACTATCTTCCCACAGTGCCCCTATATTAACCTATTCCTTTGAGCAAGGCACCCACAGGAAGAACAACCAAATTTGCATTATTGACCAGGTGGGGTAGCGTTGGCTCCTCCTGTTGTGTTACTGGATTCTTCGCACATACAAATCACACACTGACAAATGGTAACAAATACATTAGGTTTTTTTTATTGAAGACTCCTAATACTATATATAATTTATAGGAAAGTTCTATTTGCACATTTGACTCGGAAATCAACACATCTGCTTTGGTGTCACATGCTGTATGAGTCTCTTTCTGCAGTGATTATGAACGCACTATCTAAATATTCCGTTTGAGCAATATCGCAACACCCCCCTCTCCTTCAGGAGAAAATTTCACAATAAGAATAAATACACGTGTATTTCTGAATAAATAAATAAAATGTGGCGCCGCAAGAGTTTAATGACCTGACACTTGTGGTCAAAGTAAGTGACTGTATCTTCAAATTCTATATCTGACCAATTGACCAATATCTAACTGGACCTGTGAGGCTCAAAGCTGGTTCAGATCACCCTGTAAGTAAAGAGAAGGTGGAGAACAGGAGATTTTAAATAACAAAAGGTTTCATGGACAAAGCCAAAGAGAGTAGTAATGGAACAAATAAAGAAACAGAAGATGTGTCTGGAGTGTAGAGGAGGTGTGAATGGCAGAATTCTGAATATCAGTTGTCTGAAAACAAAGTGAAGGAAATAAAAGAGGAATGAGAGAGAAAAGAAATCCAAAACAAGTTGGGGAAGAGGTTATAATCTAAACCCGGTCCACATCTACAAAGCAATAAAATGTAATAGGTATAAGAAATAATCCAAAAGGTTAATGGAATGTAAAATCGTTTTAATGAGAGCTTGAATATAAATAAGAAGAAAATTTGCTACAGTGATATAAAGCTCTCGTTTGAGAACATCTGGAGTATGATATACAGTGTTAATTGTACACAAATTGTGTTTAATTATATGCAGGGTAGGGCATTAATTGAGGTTTCTCACTGAAACTCATTGAAACGGGGGTGTGGATGAATTAGAAGGTAATGTTTCACTCTGTATGTAAATGTTAGACTGAGTAAAGTTTGACTCCATTACTATTGTGCTGGCTTTCTTGAATATAGTGTACAGAATTCTGAGCTCCGCATCTTATTTGTCTTGTATGGAGTGCATTGGAATATTACCAAGTTTTCAAGGATTATACTATGAAGAGCGCTTACAGAACTAGGTTTGGGATCTCTAGAATATAGAAGGTTAATGAGTGAACATCTTATTAATTTATGAGATCTGGGTGCTATTGGCAAGGCCAGTATTTATTACCTATTTCCCAATTGTCCTTCAGAATGTAGTGGTGAATAGCCTTCTTGAATTGCTGAAATCCATGTGCCCCAAGCGCTCCCAGGTGCTGATAGGTAGGGACTCCCAGGATTTTGATTTGGTAACAGTGAAAGAATGGTAACATATTGCCAAGTTAGGATAGTATGTGATTTGGAGGGGAACTTACAGGTGGTGATATTTGTAATGTCCTAGCTATGTTAGGGGTTGTGGGTTTTAAACAAAACAAAAATATATGGTTTGCACACATGGATTCAAAGTAACACAAAACAGGTTTATTAAGAGAGATGTTCTCTGCACTGCACAAGAGTACAAACTGAAACTAAAAGCAGCAGCCTCTCAAACATCCCAATGGCTTCACCATCAAATCATGTGACCTGCTCTTAAAGCAATCATGCAACTACTTAAGTATGTAATAGTGTTTCCATGTGTCAGCTGTCCTTGTCTTTCTAGGTAGTAGATATGCAAGTTTTGCAGGCATTATCAAAGGAGCTTTGGCAAGTTGCTGCAGTACATCTTGGAATTGAAACACATTGCACCAGTTGTGGACGAGTGAATATTTAAGGTGCTGGATGGGGTGCCAATCAAAGGGGGCTGCTTTGTTCTGGATGGTGTCAAGCTTCAACAACACTTCTTGAATGTTGTTGGAGCTGCACCCACCCAGGAAAGTGAAAAATATTACATCAGACTCCTGGCTTGTGCTTTGTAGATTTGGGGGAAGTCCACTCCTGCTCCTTGTTTGTATGTTCATATGTTCATAACATCCTTTTAATATGTTTCTGCATTTTCCAGCGTTCATCTCAGTGAACCACTTCCCCGTTCTCCCCACAAAGGTTATAGAGGTCACTCTCCTCTTAATCTCTCTCTCTGTTTGTTAAACGTTTTAGGAAAATGTTTGTTCAGTCTGGGATTGTTCATTTTCAGTATATATTTATCCTGCATGTTTAAAGCCGCTTCACTTATCTTCTATGAAGTGTTATTGAACAACTATCCCAATCTATTTGCATTTGTTGTTTCCTCTTTTGTTTCATTCCTGGTCATAATGCTAGAAAATAAAGCAATGTTTCATAACATTTACCAGAACTGACTCTAAATTACTTAGAATTTTCTGATTCATTTTAAGGTGATTGAAGTTTCCTATTTAAATAACCTTCCTGCTCTCACATAGCCTTCCTATCTCTTCAAAGAGCATTTGCAAATGAGCCAGAGTCTGACTTATGACTCTAGCATAGCCAGCTGAGAAAAGTCACTCCTAATATCAGGTTAACCAGCTTTCAGATGCCTTTGGGGTGCAGGGTATTGATCCCTCAAAATCAGTTTTACGGTAATATATTGGGCACAAAATGTCCAATTTTTATGTCCACTTTCACTCGTGTCTCTTAACTCAGCTTCCTCACTGCATAACCTTCAGCATTTGAATGCTTCTCTTGTTTATTGATGACCAAATATGGACATCGTAGTCAAGGTGCATGGTACAATGTAAACATGATTGGTATTCTATTATTTTGACTATGTAGTTCAATATTGTATCTTATTTGTTGATTGCTATCCTGAATCAGTTTGATATATACTTGAGCGTCTTTCAAGTTTATCCTTAGTTACTTTCACACCAGTACATATGTCTTCTATTTTTTCTTTTCATATGCAATTTAACTGCACTAAATTTTAACTGCTATTGTTCAGCTCATATTAATGTTTTGTTTAATTCATGGGCTGTCTCCTTTGATTCTGCTATCCCTCCTGGTTTGGCATTATCTGCAAATTTTCATAGAGAAAATACTGACAATTACTAACAAGATGCAGAATTTGCCCAAATATTTCATAATATAGCAACACCCCTTTTATTATGGTAGTGGCACATGGCAAAATGTGGGTAAATGGATCAGAAAGAGCTCATTATGTAGACTGTAATGTCAAGTCCTGTATTTAAAACTATTTAAAACTACTAAAACTGATTAATCCAACAGAAGCATATTTATGTTTCTTCTGCATGTTCCAGGCTATTGAAAAAAATGAAACTTGAATGATGTAATTAGCTTGCATACCTGAGGTTCCTGCCCTCTCTTGGTTGGGAGTTCATACATACTATCAACCTTTGCATTTTTCTTGCAAAGCAAATGCACTATTTTGCATTCTCACAAAGAACAAAGAACAGTACAGCTCAGGAACAGGCCCATCAAGCCTACACTGGCATATGATGCCTTTCTTAAATAAAGATCTTTTGCCTCTAAACAGTCTATATCCCTCTATTTTCTGCCTGTTCATGTATCTCTCAAGATGCCTCTTAAATATTGCTATTGTGTCTGCTTTTACAACCTCCTCTGGCAGTGCATTCTAGACACTCGCCACCCTCTCTGTCAAAAAAACTTGCCTCTCACATCCCCTTTAAACTTTCCCCCTTTTAGCTTAAACCTATGTCCCTAGTAATTGATATTTCTACCCTGGGGAAAAGGACTCTATCCATTCTATCCATGTCTCTCATAATTTTGTAAACTTCTATCATGTCACCCCTCAGCCAAGTGAAAACAAACCAAGTTTGCCCAATCACTCCTCAGAGCTAAGACCCTCCAAACCAGGCAACATGATGATAAACCTTTTCTGTATCCTCGCCAAAGCCTCCACATCCTTCTGGTAGTGTGGTGACCTTGCTTGGTATTGAAAACATTCATTTATAATTGTCAGATTCACAAAACCATTTTTGGCATTGGAATGTTCCTGAAATCCAAAGTGATTTTTTTTAATGCTTCTGTTACAGATTTATTCCAGTAAAAATACTTTATATTATATCAGAGATGATTGTAAATTCTATGAAAACTGCATAGACTGTGGTATTACATAGTAATCAATATTGTGCAAATATTGACTGTAGTTGAGGGGTATACCAGCAAATTATTGACCCAAGGTTTACAAAAGTGACAGAGTGTGTGTTAGAATGGCTTAAGGGCATTATTGCATTTTTGAGGTCAGTTATGTAACCATGCACAGTGCAGTTGTGCCATACTGTCAATATTTGCTTTATTACCTTCTTGGATTCAATAATAAACTGCACTTTGTGATGTTAATGACCAATGACCTCTGCTCTATTGACTTTGAATGTCATCCATTGAAGTTATTTGCCCACTGAGATCATTATCAGATAATAATGAAAAATATCTTCATCCATGATGGATTTTTAACCTCTACAAATTGCTGAATGTTTCTCGGGCCAATGTCAGCCCTTTCTTTCAAGGAGTCGACATTGTCTGAGAAATTTGAAGGCCGAGATTATGCTAAAGTGTTTATTGATGACGGGACGTGTATACCAGCCTGAGTAAATTACTGGCACTATGGTATAATAATAATGCAGCCCCATCTGCCAACTGAAATGACCAAGGAAGCAGCAAATGATCAAGGAGGCAATTTTACAGCATTTTATAGCAAGTGTTATAGAACAAAGGACAAAGAACAATACAGCACAGGAACAGGCCCTTCGGCCCTCCAAGCCCACACCGCTCCCCGGTCCAGGATTGAATCCTGAATCCAGGATCCCCGCCCAATTTTCCAGCCTATCTACATACTAATATCCTATCCACCGAGCTGTCCCTCATAGCTACGATGCTTTGTTCATCACAACCTATTAGCTCTCCCCCACCCCCCATTCCAGACCATGTGATCTCCAGGGAGAGGCAAAAACCCAGAGTGAAAACCCCAGGGCCAATATGGGGAAAAAAATCTGGGAAATTCCTCTCCGACCCCCTGAGGCGATCGAAACGAGTCCAGGAGATCACACTGGCCCTGATCGGAAAATGCTTCCCAACCCTATTCATTTCCACTTCCACGAACACCATATGAATTCCCTGCCCCCGAGACAGGTTCCCAACTATCCGCAGTCTCGCTCTGTACTGGCACCAGCAAGTTGATCATAGAATGAAGCCTTGAAACGAGAAACAAAGAACAATTAGCCCGCGCCGCTCCCTGGTCCAAACTAAACCACTCTTTTGTATCCCTCCATTCCCACTCCGTTCATATAGCTGTCTAGATAAGTCTTAAACGTTCCCAGTGTGTCCGCCTCCACCACCTTGCCCGGCAACACATTCCAGGCCCCCACGACCCTCTGTGTAAAATATGTCCTTCTGATATCTGTGTTAAACCTCCCCCCCTTCACCTTGAACCTATGACCCCTCGTGAACGTCACCACCGACCCAGGGAAAAGCTTCCCACCGTTCACCCTATCTATGCCTTTCATAATTTTATACACCTCTATTAAGTCTCCCCTCATCCTCCGTCTTTCCAAGGAGAACAACCCCAGTTTCCCCAATCTCTCCTCATAACCAAGCCCCTCCATACCAGGCAACATCCTGGTAAACCTCCTCTGTACTCTCTCCAAAGCCTCCACGTCCTTCTGGTTGTGTGGCGACCAGAACTGGACGCAGTATTCCAAATGCGGCCGAACCAACGTTCTATACATCTGCAACATCAGACCCCAACTTTTATACTCTATGCCCCGTCCTATAAAGGCAAGCATGCCATATGCCTTCTTCACCACCTTCTCCACCTGTGACGTCACCTTCAAAGATCTGTGGACTTGCACACCCAGGTCCCTCTGCGTCTCTACACCCTTTATGGTTCTTCCATTTATCGTGTAGCTCCTCCCTACATTATTCCCACCAAAATGCATCACTTCGCATTTATCAGGATTGAACTCCATCTGCCATTTCCTTGCCCAAATTTCCAGCCTATCTATATCCTTCTGTAGCCTCTGACAATGTTCCTCACTATCTGCAAGTCCTGCCAGTTTTGTGTCGTCCGCAAACTTACTGATCACCCCAGTTACTCCTTCTTCCAGATCATTTATATAAATCACAAACAGCAGAGGTCCCAATACAGAGCCCTGCGGTACACCACTAGTCACAGGCCTCCAGCCGGAAAAAGACCCTTCCACTACCACCCTCTGTCTTCTATGACCAAGCCAGTTCTCCACCCATCTAGCCACCTCCCCCTTTATCCCATGAGATCCAACCTTTTTCACTAGCCTACCATGAGGGACTTTGTCAAACGCTTTACTAAAGTCCATATAGACAACATCCACGGCCCTTCCTTCGTCAACCATTTTGGTCACTTCTTCAAAAAACACCACCAGGTTAGTGAGGCATGACCTTCCTCTCACAAAACCATGCTGACTATTGTTAATGAGTTTATTCCTTTCTAAATGCGCATACATCCTATCTCTAAGAATCTTCTCCAACAACTTCCCCACCACGGACGTCAAGCTCACCGGCCTATAATTACCCGGGTTATCCTTCCTACCCTTCTTAAATATCGGGACCACATTGGCTATCCTCCAATCCTCTGGTACCTCACCTGCGTCCAGTGACGAGACAAAGATTTGCGTCAGAGGCCCAACGATTTCACCTCTCGTCTCCCTGAGCAGCCTTGGATAGATTCCATCAGGCCCTGGGGATTTGTCAGTCTTTATATTCTCTAACAAACCTAACACTTCCTCCTTTGTAATGGAGATTTTCTCCAACGGTTCAACACTCCCCTCAGAGACACTCCCAGTCAACACATCCCTCTCCTTTGTGAATACCGACGCAAAGTATTCATTTAGGATCTCCCCTACTTCTTTGGGCTCCAAGCATAAGTCCCCACTTTTGTCCCTGAGAGGTCCGATTTTTTCCCTAACAACCCTTTTGTTCCTAACGTATGAATAAAATGCCTTGGGATTCTCCTTAATCCTGTCTGCCAAGAACATTTCGTGAGCCCTTTTTGCTCTTCTAATTCCCCGTTTGAGTACTTTCCTACTTTCTTTGTACTCCTCCAGAGCTCCCTCCGTTTTTAGCTGCTTGGACCTAACATACGCCTCTCTTTTCTTTTTGACCAGTCCCTCAACATAAGAACATAAGAACATAAGAAATAGGAGCAGGAGTAGGCCATCTAGCCCCTCGAGCCTGCCCCGCCATTCAATAAGATCATGGCTGATCTGACGTGGATCAGTACCACTTACCCGCCTGATCCCCATAACCCTTAATTCCCTTACCGCTCAGGAATCCATCCATCCGCGCTTTAAACATATTCAGCGAGGTAGCCTCCACCACCTCAGTGGGCAGAGAATTCCAGAGATTCACCACCCTCTGGGATAACCAGGAGAATCTTCAATTTCCCTGGTTATCCACGGTTCTCTAATCCTACCCTTCCTATCCTTTTTTACAGGCACATGCTTGTCCTGTAGCCCTAACAACCGTTCCTTAAAAGACTGCCACATACCAGATGTGGATTTACCCTCAAACAGCCTCTCCCAATCAAGAGCTGCCAATTTCTGCCTGATCCCAATAAAGTTAGCCTTCCCCCAATCCAACACCTTACCCTTGGGACACCACTCATCCTTTTCCATCACTATCCTAAAGCTAACAGAATTGTGGTCACTATTTGCCACATGTTCCCCTACCAAAACTTTGAAGACCTGACCGGGCTCATTCCCCAGTACCAGGTCCAGTATAGCCCCCTCTCTAGTCGGGCTGTCTACATATTGTTCCAACGAACCCTCCTGTACACATTTTACAAATTCCTCCCCATCCAGAGTCCCTGCCCTCAGCGATTTCCAGTCTATACCAGGGAAATTGAAGTCTCCCACTACAACAACCCTATTTTTCCTGCACCTATCCAGTATCTCCTGACATATCCATTCTTCCACTTCCCTTGGGCTGTTGGGGGGCCTGTAGTACACCCCCAACATAGTGACTGCGCCTTTCCTGTTTCTAAGCTCCACCCTGAGTGACTCGTTACACGACCCCTCTGAGTTGTCCTCCCTCTGCACCGCTGTAATATGCTCTCCAACTAATACCGCTACTCCCCCACCTCTTTTGGCCCCTCCTCTGTCTCGCCTAAAACACTTGTACCCTGGAATATTCAGCTGCCAGTCCTGTCCCTCTTTCAACCAAGTCTCTGTCACCGCAACCACATCCAAATTCCTCGTGCGCATTAAGGCCCCAAGTTCGTCTGTCTTACCTGCTACGCTCCTTGCATTGAAGTATAAGCACTCCAGACCTCCAGGCTCAGTGAGGTCGTCTTCCCCCAGAGTGCTCTTCTTCTTTGCCAGCCTTGTCCCAGCCCCAAGCTCGTCCCCAGTCTCCACACTTATAGACCTAATAGTTTGATCCCCACCCCCCTGCCATACTAGTTTAAATCCCCCCGAACTGCACTAGCAAAGCTCCCAGCCAGGATATTTGTGCCCTTCCAACTTAGTTGTGACCCCTCCCTCTTGTACAGGTGCCATCCTCTCCTGAAAACCTCCCATTGATCTATGAAAATGAAGCCCTCCCTCCTGGATCAGTCCTTTAGCCAGGCATTCATTTGTACCAACTCCCTATTCTTAGCCTCACTGGCACGAGGCATTGGGAGCAGCCCAGAGATGGCCACCCTAGTGACCCTACTTTTTAACCTATTTCCCAACTCCCTGAATTGATCTCTTAGGATCCCCCTACTCTTCCTATCTACGTCATTTCCACCAATGTTTATAATGACATCCATTTCTTTATCTTCCCCTTTTAATATGCCTCCTATCCGCTCGGAGACATCCGTGACCCCAGCACCAGGTAGGCAGACTACCATCCTGGAGTCCTGTTCGCCCCCACAGAATCGCCTGTCTGTGCCTCTAACTGATGCATCCCCCACCACTATCGCTCTCCTAACCCCTCTCTTCCCTTTCTGGGCCACAGAGCCTGACTGTGTGCCAGTGACCTGGTCACTGTGTCTTACCTTATATAATATATTATAATATATGTCTGTGTATAATTCGCTAGTACTTACACTTGATTTTATTTCAGTTGACACAAGGGGAAAAAGCCCTGGGCAAGCAAGGAATTGGTGAAGTAAACAACAACAGAATTTCCTGTTTGAACTTTACATTTCGGAACTTATGAACATACAAAGATGAACATGCATATGAGCATACAAACTAGGAGCAGGAGTAGACCACTCGGCCCTTCAAATCTGTTCCACCATTAATAGGATCATGGCTAAGCTGACAACCTCTTGCCTAGCCCCCGGTAACCTTTCACCCACCTTTTAACCAAGATTTTATTTAGCTCTGCCTTGAAAATATTCAAAAACTCTGCTTTTGCTGCCTTTTGAGGAAGGGAGTTCCAAAGACTCACTACCCTCTGAAAAAAACCCATTCTGTCTTAAATGGGCGACCCCTTACTTTTAAACAATGACCCTAATTATAGATTCTCCCAGAAGAGAAAATGTCCTCTCCACATCTACACTGTCAAGTACTCTCAGGATCTTATAGAAACATAGAAACTAGGAGCAGGAATAGGCATGTTGGCCCTTTGTGCCTGCTCCACCTTTCAATATTATCATGGCTGATTTTCTATCTCAATGCCATATTCCTGCTTTCTCCCCAAACCTCTTGATGCCCTTAAAATCTATAAAAATTGCCTACCTTTCTTGAATACATTCAGTGATTTAGCCTCCCACAGCCTTCTGTGGCAGAAAATTCCACAGGTTCACTCTCCTTTCAGTGAAGAAATGTTTCCTCATCTCAGTCCTAAATGGTCTACCCCGTATCCTGAGACTGTGTCCCCTGGTTCTAGATTCCCCAACCAGGGAAAACTTTCTCCCTGCATTTAATATGTTCTGCCCTGTTAGAATTTTATACATTTCAAACAAGCTACCTCTTCTAAACTCCAGTGGGTAACTGGCCAAGCACACACTGGCTGAAGATTGATGGAGCAGAAACCCTCTCTATTCACAAGATCTTGTGGCTTGTCTTCTGCATTTCTGAATATATGATTCCAGTCTATTCTACCCTGGGTGAGAGCTTCTGCAGCAAATCCCAGAGCTCTCACTCCAGCTGTTAGCACCCATTGGGAAGATGATGTGCCTATCTGCTCTGGGAAAGAGGCATTGGTAACCTGTTTGATACAGCTGTGTATCGTGCATTGGGAGTTCCCCAGTAACTGTGCTGTTTCTAATGTACTTAATTGATCTGGATTGATAAAGCTGTGCAAGTTAACACAATCTAAAGATCATACTCAATTAAGGGTAATCAAATCTGACAAACATTAAAATGAAGGAAATAGGAGAAGTGTTATGTATTTGTATTAATTCTATTGTCCTTACTCAGCTCTGCTGTATTAATGGATTCACTGGAAGTGACGTTCTAAGTCCCTAGCCCAGGAAACAGGAATGTGCTCCAGACTTGATGGGCTGAGTGGATGTGAGTAACGATACTCTGCAGCAGTTATAGAGCTGGGGCTGTTAAATAAGAGGCTGAAGCTCAGTTTGTTGGCTTAAGTGAAAGAAAAATCAAGGTAGCTCCTAGAAACACGTTGCAAAACGTGCATACAGGAAACCTCCATTAGTAGTAAAATGACAGAAGTTTTTGGCATCGTGGCACCCTTTGATAAAAATGCAGAGTGATGGAGCTCCTATACTGAGCATTTTGACTATTTTGCGTAGGCAAACAAAATAGGTGGAGATATTAAGGTGCCCATTTTCCTGAGCATGACGGGGGGGAAAAAGTTTGTAACATTGCAGTTTTAGCATCATGCATCTGTGCAGACGCAGTGTGAAGAGGTTATTTTAAGATAGTTAGAGTGGCTGATCATCATTTTCAACAGCTGCAGGATAACAATAGCAGATTACTATGTAAAGTTAACACTCATGGGATTGCGAGTAGTATCTTGAGATGGATAGAAAGCTGGCTATCAGACAGGAAGCAAAGAGTTGGAAATAATGGGCCTTTTTCCAATTGGCAGGCAGTGGCTAGTGATAAAAGCAAAATACTGCAGATGCTGGAATCTGAAACAAAAGCAGAAAATGCTGGAAAATCTCAGCAGGTCTGACAGCACCTGTGGGGAGACAATAGAGCCAATGTTTCAAGTCTAGATGATCCTTTGTCAGAGCTGGCTCCAATGAATATAATCCTAACCGACTTGATTTCTCCTCATATGACAGTCCTGTCATCCCAGGAATCAGCCTGGTAAACCTTTGCTACACTCCCTCTATAGCAAGAATATCCTTCCTCAGATAAGGAGACCAAAACTGCATATAATACTGAAGGTGTGGCCTCACCAATGCCCTGTAGAATTGCAGTAAAACATTCCTATTTCTTTATCCAAATCCTCTCGCTCTCAGGTTTTGTCAGGCTGATTCCTGGGATGGCAGGAATGTCATATGAGGGGAGACTTGATAGAGGTCTACAGAATTATGAGGCATAGACAGGGTGGATAGTCAGAGGCCTTTTGCCGGGGTTGAAGTGTCAATAACAAGGGGGCACAGGTTCAAGGTGAGGGGGGAAAGTTTAAGGGAGATGTGGAAGTAGGTTTTTTACACAGAGAGTGGTGGGTGCCTGTAATGCTCTGCTAAAAGAGATAGTGGAAGCAGGCTCATTAACAATATTTAAGAGGCATCTGAATGGATACATGAATATGGAGGGAATAGAGCGATACAGTCCAAGTAAGAGCAGAAGTTTTTTTTTAGTTTAGTTAGGGCATCATGATCGGCATGGTCTTGGAGGGCTGACGTGCCTGTTTCTGTGTTGTACTTTTCTTTGTTCTTTGTTCTGAAGGCCAACATACCATTTGCCTTCTTTACTGCCTGTTGTACCTGCGTGCTTACTTTCAGCATCTGATGCACAAGGACACCAAGGTCTCAGTATCAACCTCTCTCAATTTCCATCCATTCAAATAATAATCTGCCTTCCAATTTTTGCTACTGACGTGGATAACCTGACATTCATCCACATACTGCATGTGCCATGTATTTGCCCACTCACTCACCCTGTCCAAATCATGCCCAAGCATCCTCCTCGCAGCTCATCCTCCCACCCAGCTTTGTACCATCTGCAAATTTGGAGATAATACATTTAGTTCCCTTATCCCAATCATTAATATATAATGTTGGGCTCCTACCACAGAACCCTGCAGTGCCCCACGAGTCATAGTGAGGCAGACTCAAAGGCCGAATGGTCTACTCCTACTTCTATTTTCTATGTATGTTTCTATGTATATATGAACTTATTAAATTTCTGACAGGCAAAGACTGAGGTGATAAGTTCCTTTTTGATCTGTGCATAACGAGTGTCTGTGTGAGTGAGGACATTTAAAACAAAGGCTATATTGGTCTGCCATTCTGGATGCAGACTGCACAAAGTCTGTGTTGAGAGGTGTCTGCTGACATAAATGCAGGTGCTTAAATGTCAAAGTATTGCAGCACCCGAGGGGCTGTGAGTGCCTGTATGAGTCTGTTGAAGACAGCTGTGTGATGCTCTTGCCAGCACCATTTGATGTCCTGATGGAAAAGTTGATGAAGGTGTCCAGTGACCTCACAGTAAGACAGGATAAACTTAGAAAGATAATTTGTTATATGAAGAAAGCGCTGTAAGGCTTGCTCATCCATAGGAATGGCCATCTGTTATATACAGTAAGAGGTTTAACAACACCAGGTTAAAGTCCAACAGGTTTATTTGGTAGCAAAAGTTATATAGCCATTGTATGTCTGGATCAAGCTTTACACCTACAGCTGTAAGTAACTGGCCCACTTAAGGAACATGTTTGAAACTGAATCTGCATTTAGCATTTAGCACTTTGTTCAAGTGCACTGAGTTAATGCATATCCTGGCCATGCCATCTTTCTTTACTGTGGCCACCATTGCTGAAACCCCTTCTGTGGACTCATCCGAAGGAGTTGGTGTTGTCATCAGATACAGCTCATTGACTACTTTCTGCTTCATGGCTACTGGTACTATTCTCAGAGCACAGACTATTGGTGATACCAAATCATCTAGTCTCAAGGGTATACAACTGGTAGCTTACCAATGGTGTCACTGTTGAAAAGGTCTTTGTGTGCTGTCATTTCTGGGGCTTTCTTTTTGTTCATTGATGGGACATGGGCATCACTGGCTGGCCAGCATTTATTGCCCACCCCTAGTTGCCCTTGAGAAGATGATGATGAGCTGCCTTCTCGAATTGTTGCAGTCCATGTGCTGTGGGTTGACCCAAATGCCGTTAGGGAGGGAATTCCAGGATTTTGACCCAGCAACTGCGAAGGAATGGTAATATATTTCCAAGTTAGGATGGCGAGTGGCTTGGAGGGGAACTTGCAGGTGGTGGTGTTCTCATTTATCTTCCGGCCTTGTCCTTCTAAATGGAAGTGGTCATTGGTTTAGAAGGTGCTGTCTAAGGATCTTTGGTGAATTGCTGAAATGCATCTTGTAGATAGTACACACTGCTGCTACTGAGCGTCAATGGTGAAGGGAGTGGATGTTTGTAGATGTGATGTCAATCAAAAGGGCTCCTTTGTCCTGGATGGTGTCAAGTTTCTTGAGTGTTGTTGGAGCTGCACCCATCCAGGCAAGTGGGGAGTATTCCATCACGCTCCTGACTTGTGCCTTGTGCATTGTGGATAGGCTTTGGGGAGTCAGGAGGTGAGTTACTCACCACAGTATTCCTAGCCTCTGACCTGCTCTTGTAATAACTGTATTAATGTGGTAAGTCCAATTGCATTTCTGGTCAATGGTAACCCCAAGGATGTTGACAGTGGGGGATTCAGTGATGGTTACACCATTGAATGTCAAGGGTCAGTGGTTAGAGTGTCTCTTATTGGTGATGGTCATTGCCTGGCATTTGTATGGTATGAATGTTACTTGTCATTTGTCAGCCCAAGCCTAGATATTATCCAGATCTTGTTGCATTTAAACACGAACTGCTTCAGTATCTGAGGAGTCTCGAATGGTGCTGAACATTGTGCAATCATAGTGAACATCCCCACTTCTACTTTATGATGGAGGGAAAGTCATTGATGAAGCAGCTGAAGATTGTTGGGCCCAAAACACTACCCTGAGGACCTCCTGCAGAGATGTCCTGGAGCTGAGATGACTGACCCTCCACAACCACAACCATCTTCCCCTGTGCCAGGTATGACTCCAACCAGCAGAGTGTTTGTCCCCTGATACCCATTGATTCCAGTTTCGCTAGGGCTCCTTGATGCCACACTCAGTCGAATGTGGCCTTGATGTCAAGAGCTGTCATTCTCACCTCACCTCTGGAATTCAGCTCTTTGAACCAAGGCTGTAATGAGGTCAGGAGCTGAGTGACTCTGGCGAAACCCAAACTGGACATCACTAAGCAGGTTATTGCTGAGCAGGTGCTGCTTGATGGCACTGTTGATGACCCCTTCCGTCACTTTACTGATGATTGAGAGTAGACTGATTGGGCGGTAATTGGCTGGGTTGGATTTGTCCTGCTTTTTATGTACGGGACTTAACTGGGCAATTTTCCATATTGTCGGGTAGATGCCAGTGTTGTAACTGTACTGGAAGAGCTTGGCTAGGGGAGCGATAAGTTCTGGAGCACAAGTCTTCAGTACTATTGTCGGAATGTTATCAGGGCCTATTGCCTTTGCAGTATCCAGTGCCTCCAAACATTTCTTGATATCACTTGGAGTGACTCAAATTGGCTAGAGATTGGCATCTGAGTTGCTGGGGACCACTGGAGGAGACCGAGATGGATCATCCACTCGGCACTTCTGGCTGAAGATTGCTGCAAATACCTCAGCCTTATCTTTTGCACTGATGTGCTGGGCTCTTCCATCATTGAGGATGGGGATACTTGTGGAGCCTTCTCCTCCAGTGAGTTGTTTAATTGTCTACCACCATTCACGACTGGATGTGGAAGGACTGCAGAGCTTAGATCTGATCTGTTGGTTGTGGGATCACTTGGCTCTGTTTTTCACTTGTTGGTTTTGCTGTTTGGCATGCAAGTAGTCCTGTTTGGTAGCTTCACCACGTTGACACCTCATTTTTAGGTATGCATGGTGCTGCTCCTGGCATGTCCTCCTGCACTCTCCATTGAACCAGGTTTGACCCCCGGCTTGTTGGTAATGGTTGAATGGGGGATATGCCGGGCCATGAGGTTGCAGCTTGTGCTGGAGTACAATTCCGCTGCTGTTGATGGCCCACAGCATCTCATGGATGCCCAGTCTTAAGTTGCTGGATCGGTTCAAAGTCTGTCCCATTTAACACGGTGATAGTGCCACACAACGTACTTGATGTTCTACAGCATGCTTTTCTGGACCAAGTTGAATGAGCCCCAATGTAATGCTGTCCTGAAGACCTAATGCTGACCTTACATTTTGGTCAAACTATATGAAACTTGAAATTGCCCTGTCTGCAGTGGAGAGTAGCTACATTTTCAGTATGGATGGTTTATTGGCCATAAGCCATGAGGTTTGCCTGGCTGTTGAGTGCTGGAGTCTGGTGCTGCATATGGGTCTAGTTCCCGTAACATTCGGATGGATAATATTTTACACTTTGCTCCAGTACCAATCTTTACCTTCAGTTTTGCATTATGTTGAAGGTGGTGAAGTTCTCCCTCTTTTCTGTGATGGTGTCTACACTCTCGCAATAGTGTGCCCCTGCAAATACTTCTGTTTCCGCCCTAAAATCTCTGCTTCTTTTTTCTGATTGTCCATTTAACATACAGATACCAGTGACTGCTTGTTCTTAGAATCTTAGACTCCCTACAGTGCAAAAGGAGGCCATTCAGCCCACCGACCACAATCCCACTTAGCCTCTATCTCCAATTAACCTATTAACCCTACTAACCTCCTGACACTAAGGGGCAATTTAGCATGGCCAATCAACCTAACTCGCACATCTTTGGAGTGTGAGAGGAAACCGGAGCACCTGGAGGAAACCCACGCAGATAGTGACCCAAGCCTGGAATCGAACCAGGGTCCCTGGAGCTGTGAGGCAGCAGTGCTAACCACTGTGCCATCATGCCACCCTACATTACGTTACTTTATGTTAGATCTTTCTCTCACAGCAGCTGCTTGCGGACTAAATCGCTATGAATTCCACAAACTATTTGATCCCTGACTAGTTCATCTGTGAGAGTTCCAAACGCATATTACTTTGCCAATATTTTCACGGTGGCCATGTTAGATTATATTGATTTATTTGCTGTTTGGTTTGCTGAATTGAATGCATGTCTGTTGAGGATTTACCAGGAAACAGATGTTCTCAAACTTTTTCAGGATTGTTTCAGGGTCCTCTTTTTCCTCCTCCATCTGGAAAACACACCACTCAAATTTTTTGACAACCTCTGGGCACATTAAGTTTAATATAGTATAAACCTGTTCTTTTTTTGACTTGTCAGACAATGCAGCACCACAGTAAATACACCACTCCTTCTCAAACTTTTCCAAATCATCTAGAATATTTTCACCAAAGACAAGTGGGTCAAAACGGTCAAATCCTTGTGTCACATTGCCAACTCCTGACAGCACATAAATGTGCCAGGTTCTTGAATCATTGACAGCAAGGACTTTCAACAAAGAGTAGTTTATTCACTAGCTTAGAAGCTACTTCAAAACTTGTGCTCTGCCCGCACTCCTGGGGATAATACCCTTACTCCCACCTCATGACCTCTTTTGTAGCCACATTGTCATGTTCTCACATCTGCTCCTATTTCTTATGATCTCATGATCTTATAAAAGTCAAGCCTCTTTGAATAATTAGGTCCCAACCTTGGTCACTTCGCAACATAACTATGTAATGGTTGTTAGATCATACCTATTAATTTCTATCTGTGCGATTTAACTCAACTAATTTTACATGAAAGCGTTGTGCACTCCAATTAATGCCTTTAGCTTTGACTTTTTCTGGTTTTCCCTGTCTCACCTTAGTCACTAATGTCCTATTATCCTCAATACCATCCCTTCCTGACCAACTCTGCTTATTTTTTACCCAAAACACTGCTCTGCTCTAGAATCTTGAATTTCCTCTATCCTGAATTCTCCATCAGCCACCGTGACCCCACTCACTCCCACCAACAGGGTCAGACTGTCATGCTGACACCTTATAATGCTGGAGTACTCTTCTAGGTAGGGTACCGGAGGCCAAACCTCTTGGAATTATCCAAAAGGCAGTTGGATCCTCTGATAGTTGGACTATTGGTTTCCATAGAATGAATTGACCAAATGGCCTCTCTGTTTAACACTTCATGAATATGAAAAAGATGTGAACATGTGATTTGTGGGGTATGACTCCATATACACAGTGCACGGTGGGGTAGATTTTGAGGCATCTCCCTACCTGGCACCCTTAAAATGATGGAAAACTATGTATTGGTCCATTTCCATCATTACTGCGGCTACAGAATGCATCCTCTATACCTACTGCTGGGTGGGGAGAGCAGCTCCCCCTTGAGGCAGAGGTTACGTACATTCAGTATTCAAATCAGAATTCAATGACGTGCCCTAAAACTTTGTTTACCATTTTAGTGTAGTACAGGCAAAACATTTGCTGTGTATTCCCCATCCAGTATCAATAGGCAGTCCAGCCGAAGAGATGCCCACAGTTAAATCTGTGTTTATTATTTATGGGGTTGGGAAAAATACGAACACTTCTCTGGAATCTTCAAAACAAGTTTGAGAGATTACCACTCCAGGTGTCCTCCCAATTGTTGCCTAAGATTGGAGATCCCCCTTGACCGATATTAGTCCAGCAAGGAAGTTAGCCAAGTTTGGCCAGATAATATTTGGGTAGCCCAGAGCTGGCGAGCTGTTACAGGGACTTTTGGCTTCTGTCCACAGCCAGCTGACTGATGCTAATAAGGCCTGGCATTCAGAACAGTCTGGGACACATCATATTAGCAAACTTTTACACATGGCTGGAGTGAGCTTTGAAAAACTCTGTGAACTTTATGCATTTTAAGTCAGCAAATGTAACATTTAAAACTCCAATGCATGGTAATAATAAGCAAGAATTTTTAATGACGCATCATCAATGAAACAAAGTAAAAAGTTGAAGAAATTGGTATTCAGGAATATTAATCACGGATTTCCTGGAAGCACTGACAAATTAAATGAAGAATTCAAGATAATTTGTTTCAAGATTCATTCTCAAACTATAATGAATATCTAACTAGTATTATCAATCATCTGAAAACAAATTATTTGAATGGTTGAAACCCGAAACTAAAGCTGCTCGGTATAATATAATTAAACGTGCATCTCCTATGCTCAATCTGTTGTTAAATGGATTTCCATGAGGCCATTCTAGAATCAAAACACGACAGACTTCCAAAAAGAGCATTATTAAAATTGCTAAGATTAAAATTAATGTATAATACCTTGAAAAATGAAAATGAGCACACTTATTATAGAAAGAAATAAAATTCAAAGCACAATGCTTCAAGTATATTGACAGGAAATTTATGATTTATAGCTCCTGTGTCATTTGAGTCCAAAACTTGCAGAGAGCAACATTACACTCCCACTTCACATTAGTATTAGACAAAGGAAATAGATTGTTGTCCACCGACATCCAAATACTCAACTTCAAATTTGCATCTGGCATTCAGCCACTGCAATTTACCAATAACACATCCCACAGCTTAAAGTTGGCATGCTATTTGTTGTATTATCACTTTCTAGGTTACTACAAAGGAAATTGAAGGGTAGGTGTGGTGACTGTTCTGTTAAGGGCAACACATTGGTCACATAGGCTGTGTGACCAATCGTGACTCAGAATGTGGAATTACCCCATGGTGAGAGAGGCCCTTAGGCAAAGAGACATTTCGGGAGCTGGTTACAGCCATGAGGCTGCTACACAATTCTCATCAATAAGTATATTTTGTTTTCACTAGTAACGTCTGTAAATATGCAGCTTTACAGCAGGAATGGAGGCTGAACTTAGAACTTTAATGGAGAGTTGTTGTTGCTTCAGCTTACACCTGCTAATAGACTATGCAAGAGAACTGAGTCATGTGATATTACATCACATCCTGTGATGACATACATAGGCACCCCTACCACTGGACCAAAAGCTTTGAGTTCGTGTCCAATGCCAGGACTTGTTGGTCACAGAAGGAGCCTTCATAACGCGGTTCAATGGGCTGATAATCACCTCAGGAATCTTTCCAACATTTCCCCCACTATGCCCCAAAGGGCAAAAAACAATGTGGGTGTGAAGGTAAGTTAAAATAAATGACATACCGTAAATGGCACCCAAACACTGCTGAGGTCATCCTGACCATGCAGGAAATGGTTAGTGGCACTTCCCACATTTCAACCCTGTAGGTAGGCCTGCATAGCACTGCTAGAAATGATGCTATGATAAAGAATTTCATTCCCTCAAACTCCAAAGATTCAAATTCAATCAATTGTAAAGTTCATGGAATTGGAATCAAAGCAGTTATCTCTAATTCCCATGAGCAACAATGTGTTGGCCGAATGGTCTACTCCTGCCTCTACTTTCTATGTTTCTATGTATCAATGTGTGCCATCATACTTATGTGCACTGGGACATGTATGAATCAAGGTACTTACATGAGTAAGGATTGCAATAAATTGGAATCCACATTCAGTGCACAATCTGTTGTGGAAAAAGGGATTCATTTTTAATTTAGCTGTATTGTCATTTGATAATCACATGCATGATACCACATGCTCGATAATTTTTCCTTTTCTAATATTTTCAAAGATGAGATGAGAAGTCACAAAGTGATAAAAAATATTTTGAGCTCAACAGAAGGGATGGACTGTAATCCTATGGCAGCTTTGCCCATCAAATTCCATTATTGCATGTAAAAATGTTCATGTATGTACTTGTCAAAGCCACCATTATTTCTCTCATCCAAGAAACAGTTCTTGTTCTACCACTTAGCCTACAATGAGGTTGCTCAAAAATATTTTTTTGCCTTAATAGTAATAGTCAGTTGAGTACAATTTTTTGATTTGATTTATTATTGTCACATGTATTAACATACAGTGAAAAGTGTTGTTTCTTGCGTGCTATACAGACAAAACATACCGTTCATAGAGAAGGAAACGAGAGAGTGCAGAATGTAGTGTTACAGTCATAGCTAGGGTGTAGAGAAAGACCAACTTAATGCAAGGTAAGTCCATTCAAAAGACTGACAGCAGCAGGGAAGAAGCTGTTCTTGAGTCGGTTGGTACGTGACCTCAGACTTTTGTATCTTTTTGCCGATGGAAGAAGGTGGAAGAGCGAATGTCTAGGGTGCGTGGGGTCCTTAATTATGGTGGCTGCTTTGCCGAGGCAGCGGGAAGTGTAGACAAAGTCAATGGATGGGAGATTGGTTTGCGTGATGGATTGATCTACATTCACGACCTTTTGTAGTTTCTTGCGGTCTTGGGCAGAGCAGGAGCCATACCAAGCTGTGATACAACCAGAAAGAATGCTTTCTATGGTGCATCTGTAAAAGTTGCTGAGAGTCGTAGCTGACATGCCAAATTTCCTTAGTCTTCTGAGAAAGTAGAGGCGTTGGTGCGCTTTCTTAACTATAGTGTCAGCATGGGGGGACCAGGACAGGTTGTTGGTGATCTGGACACCTAAAAACTTGAAGCTCTCGACCCTTTCTACTTCGTCCCCATTGATATAAACAGGGGCATGTTCTCCTTTATGCTTCCTGAAGTCGATGGCAATCTCGTTCGTTTTGTTGACATTGAGGGAGAGATTATTGTTGCCACTCCAGTTCACCAGATTCTCTATCTCATTCCTGTACTCTGTCTCATCATTGTTTGAGATCCGACCCACTACGGTGGTGTTCTCAACAAACTTGAAACTCAAATTGGAGGGGAATTTGGCCACACAGTCATAGGCGTACAAGGAGTATAGTAGGGGGCTGAGAACACAGCCTTGTGGGGCACCGGTATTGAGGATTATCATGGAGGAGGTGTTGTTGCCTATCCTTACTGATTGTGGTCTGTGAGTTAGGAAGTTCAGGATCCAGTCGCAGAGGGAAGTGCCGAGGCCCAGGCCACAGAGTTTAGAGTTGAGTTGCGTGGGAATAATAGTGTTGAAGGCTGAGCTGTAACCAATAAATAGGAGTCTGACATATGTGTCCTTGTTATCGAGGTGTTCCATGACTGACTCAAGTTGTTTCTCTCTTACTGATGATTCAGATGTTACATTTAGGTTTCTAACATCCCAGAAGCACCAATTGTACAAGAATAAGTTGTACAGGTATGATTGCCAGAAAGTCAGTGCAGATCAATGAAAATTTGATCTGTAGCTAAGGCTCAATGCCAATTTTTTGAAAAATCGAATGCCAATCCTTTTGAAAGTAAACCATTTAGCCCTTGGGATGTAAACACTTATTTCTTTTCTCAGTTAGGCTGTTCTTGTCTGTTGTTTATCCTTTGGACACAGTTGATCGTTTACTTTCAAAATGCTAACAGCTAAATCATCATTGCAAAGACCCATATCTTGTAGGTAATACAATGTTACTTATTTCATCCATCATAATCTCATATAGTTGAATACTTCAAATGGAAGTTGAACATGAAAATTCATTACTAATCTCTACCATCCAATTAATTTTATTCATTCTCTTTGCCGAAGCTTCAACAAAAAAAAGAACATTATTGAAAGTGCATTATTCAGTCAGTTTCCATTTACTTGGACCTGCGACAGTATCTGAAGGGTCAGAAAGAGCAATTCATCCTACGAGAGGAAGATCTGGATCTTCATACTGCACAAAAGCACCTTGGTTACAATGTGGAACAAAACCAAAGAAGATCCTGCTGAATTTAATGGCAGGACCTGATTTTTAAAAAAATAATTTTATCCTAGCCAATGCCATCTAGACTGAACTGAAGGTTGAAGCTTTGATGCAAAGAATAAAACAACTTATATTTCTAAAGTACTCTTCTACACAGGAAGAAATCTCTGGGAGTTGGTAACTTGCAATGAGACAGAACTTGAACAGTTTACCATTATATATCTCTGTGCCATTATAGTCTTAACAACACCAGGTTAAAGTCCAACAGGTTTATTTGGTAGCAAATACCATTAGCTTTTGGAGCGCTGCTCCTTCGTCAAATGGAGTGGAAATCTGTTCTCAAACAGGACACAGAGACACAAAATCAAGTTACAGAATACTGATTAGAATGCGAATCCCTACAACCAACCAGGTCTTAAAGAGACAGATAATGTGAGTGGAGGGAGCATTAAGCACAGGTTACAGAGATGTGTATTGTCTCCAGACAGGACAGCCAGTGAGATTCTGCAAGTCCAGGAGGCAAGTCTGCACATAGCTCAGATTGTTTGAGGATCAACCCTGCCCTGGTTTACAGAAAACTTGGAGCAAATCGATTCAATCAGGGTTTAAAGGCCAAATCTTTCACTGTGTTTTTAGCCAACCTTCCGCCACCAGGAACACATGTCTGGGAATTGTGTGCACTTGGTCCACAATCTCTATCCAGTCATTCTGATGGATGGAAAATGAAGGAATGCATGTGGGAGATTTTCTGCCATGCTTCCAATGAGGCTCGGAGGCAAGTATAAAATTTATCTCTTGAATGCTTACTCAGAGCACATGTATTTCATTGAAGTTAGAAAAGGTGAAAACAAGAACATGTGGGCGAGGTTGATAAAATAGATTGAAGTTGACCCAGTGAAAGGTTAACCTGGGAGAAAAAGATCAAACGTTAACATATATTCAATATCAACCCAGAGCTGTGCCTTTTATAAATGTCACCATAGATGATGCACTCCCCACCCCAAGTTTAAAAGACTGGACAATAATGAGCTGAATAAATTTGAAAGGATAATGTATAGCCTCCTTCTTGGGTTTTAGTTGAGTGAGAAGTCAGTAATTAGTATGTTGGGGGGAATTTTCCCATCCCGTCCACCACAGGAATCGTAGCGGGCGTGACACGGACCATGCAAAGGTCCATTGACCTCGGGCAGGACTTTCTGGTTTTTGGGGTGCAAGTGGTTCAAAAATCCTGCCCCTTGTTTCCATTAGCAGACTATCAAGATATCAGTCAATCATACTCAGGGCGGGATTTTACGGCTCGTTCCAAAACTGGGAAATCCTGCCCAAGGTCAACGGGCTTTTGCATGGTCCACGGCCCCACCCCCGCCTGCCATGATTCCCATGGCGGGTGGGATGATAAAGTTCCAGTTTCAAAATCTAGTATTTAGGGATAGTTTGCAAATACATGGATGGATTATAGAGCTTCAAATTGGGCAGCCCACCCTCCTGCCCTTGCATAAAGCATGACATGATTGTAATGTAATTATAATGATAGAATAACTTGGGCTTATTTCCTGTACAGGACATAAGGCATCAATTGTTCATAAGGGATTGGGCAAACACTTAGGGGGTTCATTATTTATGAAAAGGCACATGAAAACCATGAAGGCATCAGAGTTGTGTGCATGTGCTCTGCTCAAAAAAAAAGTAACACTAAGACTGGATCACAAGGCACATGTCTATTCTAGTGATGTCATTGCTGATAACCCTTAAAGTCATGTTACAATATCCCCCTTTTTAAAGAAACTTCCCCCCTTCCAAAGAAGTGTAACTATTTATAATATATCTTTATCTTTAGTTGCTATTACATAAGTGCTAGAACTGTCAAATCTATAAGTTTCTAAAGCATAAAGCTAATTTGCTGGTATGTCTAGATATTATGGTGGTACCATTGTTTGGAGATTTCTTTAATAGCTTGCAGTGATTTGTGGGATTGTCATTCTTGGATCTTGTTCCTGATTGGATTTGGGATCATGTCCCAGATACAGAAGGACTGTGCCGAGGTTGAGGAGCTGGAAAAGATTAATTTGTCCTTGGTTATGACTCACCATTACACTACTGTGTGCAATGACTTCATGGGACCTTGATTCTGAACAAATTCTTGTCATTTTGGTTGCCACGTATCCTCTCCAGGATACTGGATGAGAACTTGTAGTTCCAACTGTAAACTTGGCAATTCTGCACACTCTTCATCATCTTTTGTAGTTTGAAAAGTTTCACTCAAGTTTCTGAGAGAGAAGAATGGTTAAGTGTAGGTAAACTAGTATGCTCAGATCTGCCAAACATGAGATCCACTGGTGATGGAATAGTTGCCCTTAAAGATGCTTTTTCTTGTAGCTTCTGGCATTTGCATTGCACAAAACTAGATCAATTTCGAGAACATATTAAAGTTTGATATCAATTCATATAATCTCCAGTGCATTTTTAAATTCATTTTTGTGAGATGTGAGCATCACTGGCTAGGCCAGTATTCATTGCCCATCCCTAATTGCCCTTGAGGAGGTGGTGGTGAGGTGTCATCTAGAACCGCTGCAGTTCATGCATTATAGGTACACCCAAAGTGCTGTTAGGGAGGGAGCTCCAGGACTTTGACCCAGTGATAGTGAAGGAACGGCAATATATTTCCAAATCAGGTTGGTGAGTGACTTGGAGAAGAGCTTCCAGGTGATGGTGTTCCCATGTATCTGAGGCTATGTTTTTCCAGACGGTAGCAGTCTTAAGTTTGGAAAGTGTTGGCCAAGGAGCCTTGGTGAGTTCCTGCAATGCATCTTGTAGATGATACATACTACTGCCACTGTTCATCAGTTGTGGAGGGAGTAAATGTTTCTGGAGGGAGTGCCAAGCAAATGGGCTTTTTTATCCTGGATGCAATTGAACTTCTTGAGTGTATTTTGAGCTGCACTCATCTTGGCAAGTGGAGAATATCCATCACACTCCTGATTTGTTCCTTGTAGATAGTGGATAGGCTTTGGGGAGTCAGGAGGTAAGTTGCTCATCACAGAATTCCGAGCTTCTTACCTGCTCTTGTAGCCACAGTATTTATATGGCTAGTTCAGTTCAGTTTCTGATCAATGGTAACTCCAGAAATAGTGGGGAATTCAACAATGGTAGTGCCATTGAATGTCAATGGGTGATAGTTAGATTCTCTCTTATTGGAGATGGTCATTTCCCGGCACCTGTTTGATGTGAATGTTACTTGCCACTTGTCAACCCAAGCCTGTATATTGTTCAGGTCTTGCTGCATTTGGACATGGACATGTCCAAATTGCTGCATTTGGACATCTGAGGAGTCATGAAAGGTGCTGAACATTGTGCAATCATCAGCAAACATCCCCACTTCTGACCTTATAATGGACAGAAGGTCGTTGATGAAGCAGCTGAAGGTGATTGGGCCTAGGACACTACCCTGAAGAACTCCTGCAGTGATGTCCTGGAACTGAGATGATTGACCTCCAAACACCACAACCATCTTCCTTTGTGCCAGGTATGATTCCAACCTGCAAAGGGCTTTCCCCCTTATTCCCATTCACTTCAGCTTTGCTGGGACTCCTTGATGCCACTCTCAGGCAAATGTTGCCCTGATGTTAAGGGCAGTGATGCCCACCTTGCCTCTGGAATTCAGCTCTTTCCTCCATGTTTGAATCAATCAGATTGGATCAGGAGCTGTGTGACTGTCAGGACCCAAACTGAGTGCCAGTGAACGACTTATTGCTAAGCAAGTGCCGCTTGATGGTACTGTTGATATCCTCTTCCATCATTTTACTGATGTTTAAGAGTAGATTGATGGGTCAGTAACTGGCTGGGTGGGGTTTGTCTTTTTTTTTGTGTACAGGACATACCTGGGCAATTTTCCATATTGCCAGGTAAATGACAGTGTTGTAGCTGTACTGAAACTGCTTGGTTAGGGATGCAGCAAGTTCTGGAGCACAAGACTTCAGTACTACTGCCAGAATATTGTCAGGCCTCTGAGGTATCCAGTGCCTTCAGCCATTGCCTGATATCATGTGAATCAAATTGACTGAAGATTGACTTCTTTAATGCTGGGGACCTCCTGAGGATGCTGATATGGATCAACCACTCAGCACTTCCGGCTGAAGATTGTTTCAAATGCTTCAGTCTTGTATTTTGCACGAATGTGCTGGTCTCCTCCATCATTGAGGATGGGGATATTTGTGGAGCCTACTCCTCCAAGCCATTTCACTGCTTCCTTCTTTAATTCTCATCCAAAAACTAACTCTTTTCCAGCTTTCTAAAAAACTGTCTAACTTTCCTTCAATCACCTATCTCTACCTTATTTTACTTTCTTCTTAGCATTCATTGATCTTCCTGTTGATTATCATGTACTGTCCCCCTCAGCTGATGAATCAATACTCCACTATGTTGAGCATCACTTGGAGGAAGTGCTGAGGATGGCAGGGCACAGAATATATTCTGGCTGGGGGACTTGAATGTCCATCACCAGTACAGTTCGGTAGCACCACCACAGACCAAGCTGACCTGGTCCTAATGGACATAGCTACTAGACTGGGTTTGCAGCAGGTGATGAAGTATCCAACAAGAGGGAAACACATACTTGATGTTATCTTCCCAACCTGCCTGCCGCAGATGGATCAGTCCATGAGAATATCGATAGGAGTGACCACTGCACAATTCTTGTGGAGACAAAGTCCCGTCTTCATACTGAAGAAATCTTCCATTGTGATGGCACTCCTACCATGCCAAATGGGATAGAATTCAAACAGATCTAGCAACTCAGGATTGGGCTTCCCAGAGACATTGTGGGTCATCATCAACAGCAGTATTGTACTCAACCACAATCTATAACCTCATGGCCTAGCTTATCTCCCACTCTACCATTGTCACCAAGCCAGGGGACCAACCCTGGTTCAATGAAGAGTGCAGAACGGCATGCCAGGAGCAACACCAGGCATACCTAAAAGACTACCTGGTGAAGCTACAACTCAGGATTACTTGTGTGCCAAGCATAAAGTAATAAACAGAACTAAGCAATTCAACAACCAAAGGATCAGATCTAAGTTCTTGAGTCCACATCCTGCCATGAATGGTGGTAGACAATCAAACATTTCACAAGAGGCTCCACAAATATCCCTTCCTCAATGATGAGGGAGAATATGCTCAAGCCTTGCATTTTTTTTGAATTATCCAGGAGCTTGGGGTGCCTATAGTTCTCCTATGCTTTCTCAATGGCTAAACTTTGACCTATCAACATCCTTTTATCCTGTTGTATAATTTGTCATGATCGTTTGAACTTTGGCATTCTTGCATTTGTCCTGATGAGTGCAAGATGAAAAGCTTCCGCAATATGTCTTACTTTTCAGCAATACTCAAGTTCTGAACTACGAAGCAAATGTTAAGTATTTTTTTAAATTGCCAATGCGTGTACACCATTGAAATGGATATGTCACAAGCTAAACTGAAAAGCTCTTTTACTTGCAAATGTGAATGATGTCAGTGCAACTTAAGAAGCTTTAGAAAATTATTCAGAAATTGCAGCTGTTGATTTAAGATCTGCAAACAGTGTTTTGACAAAGAAGTTTTGGGATTGGTTAATTGAGGTATCGTTTAATTGATGGGATTAAGCGCAGTCTATTTGCAGATTTAAAATTTGCAGCAAAATCACTTATTTTACAAAACAAACATAATTATATAATCCTTGCATAACAGAGTATTACATTTCATTTTGTATTGGTTATTGCATTCTTCTGCAAACATCTGTGGGTTAAAAAAAAATCAATGTGAGTTTTGCAGTGCAATCTCTAAACCAGCTATAGTGTTTCAGGAAGTGCCTCGCTCATTGCATTATGTGTTTTACTGTCAGGAAATTACAAGCTTTTCTGTATGCTATTCAAACATTGTAAAATTACTGCTTTCACCAGCTAGGATCATTTGTGCCAGTTTATAGTTAATCTTCACTTCATTGTCTCATAAGCTCACTTCCAGTACAACATGACTTTCAAGGGTCTCATTATTTTTTGATGACTGTGATGGATTGGAAATGAGAATATTACCTGCCCAGGGAACTAGCAGATATGCATGTCATATTTGTCAGCTACAAACCAGCTCAGCGGAGAGAAGGTTATCGGGCGTGTGGAAGGAGAGCCATTAAAGTGCTGTTCCATTACTTACACGCTGTCTGATTGGGGAAATATAGGCTAGCAGAAATGAAGAGTTCCCCATGGGAACTATCTTCTGTGTTATATGCCCATGTATGAAAACGCAAGATGACAGCTAGAACTGGAAGCAGCTTTCAACAGCAGCTCTCTATGTCATTTCTTTCTTCATTTCCCTCTGTTTCTGTACCTCAGATCAGTTTATTTGTTGACCTTTGAAGGTCTGGGGAGACTTTCCTAAAGTAAATTTCTTCAGTGCAGTTCAGAGGGATGTCTACCAAGGACATCCGAGGCATATGATGAGCTTGTCCTTTAAATTGCCTAATATAAGGAAAGATCACAATGAGAGAACTGGAATAACAGACAGGAATGCCAAGATAATTTTTCATTATTTTGATTTAATCATAATGTAACAAAGTCATCAGTTGAGATAACCAACACAAATATTCAAAAATTGTTTCAAAAACAGATTACATATTTATAATTCAAAAGCAGAGAATGGAAGACAAAATATAAATGTCAAGAGTGTTTTTAGATGTTTTAAATTCTTTAACAGCCTGAGAGTGTCACTGATAAGGCCAGCATTTGTTGCCAATCCCTAATTGCCCTTAAAATAAGTGACTTGCCACCATTTCAGAGGGCAGTTAAGAGTCAACCACATTGGTGTGGGTCTGGAGTCACATGTAAGCCAGAACAGGTAAGGATGGCAGATTTTCTTCCCTGAAAGGACATAAGTGAATCAGATAGATATTTACGACAATCGGCGGTAGTTTTATAGTCACCATTATCTATAGCGTTATTAACAGAATTCAAATTCTGCCAATAGCTGTGGTGGAATTTGAACCCGTGTACCCAGAGATTAGCCTGGGCCTCTGGATTACTAGTCTAGTGGCACTACCACAATGCCACCATCTTCTTTACAATAATTAATTTTAAAACAAAGGTAATCAGAATACTGCTCTCAGCAGACCTCATGTAATGCCAATTGATTTACATAATGTCAGTGCATATCGGAAACACATTGAATAAGTGGAGGAGGTAGCTCAAGGCGGCATAGTGGCACAGTGGCAAGCACTGCTGCCTCACAACGCCAGGAACCTGGATTCGATTCCCGACTTGGGTCACTGTCTATGTGGAATTTGTACATTCTCCCCGTGTCTGCATGGGTTTCCTCCAGGTGCTTCGGTTTCCTCCCACAGTCCAAGGATGTGCAGGTTAGGCCATGCTAAATTGACCCTAGTTTTGGGGGGATTAGCAGAGTAAATATGTGGGGTTACGGGGATAGGGTGGAATTATTGTTGTGCAGGCTTGATGGGCCGAATGGCCTCCTTCTGTACTGTAGGGATTCTATGAAGGCTGGGATTCGGGCATAGCAGCTCACAATGGACTGCTACTGCACTTAAAGCTTCTGTGGTCGAGAAGGGATTGGAGCAATGCAGAACTTGAACTGTTCTTTTCAGTGAAGTTGCTTTGCAGATGCTGTTATGGAAGGTGCTTTAAACAAGTATGGTCCTTTTTGCAGCTATGAGCCAACCTGTAGTCAAGAATAATGGTAGAGCAATTTGGTTAAAGGTGACCGATATGACCAGTGAAGTCTTATCCATGCAGTGGACTTCAAAGCAATTGAGAAAGAATTTCTTCATCCCGGGAAGATTGTCAAAGTAACTGCTCTTCATATTGTGCTTTATTTTACCAAGTTGCTTGAAAATATATTTGAGCAGTATCTCATTGTAAGTTTGGTGTACAATCACTGAGATAAAATGCCCAGTACACAGGCAAAAGTTTCAAAATAAACAAGCATTTGCAGATTTTAAAATATAATGTATACCACTGCCATGATAAAGCAAAATGTCTCATTAAAAATGTCAAGAATCTAAATATACTCAAATACAGCATCAGGAGAGGGCAATGAAGGCTATGAAAGTAATGGAGAGGGATACTGGGGAGATTGGAGCTCCCATCCCTCTCTGTCCCTTCAACATTATGGCCAGCATTATCCTTTATTTTTCATTCTTTATCATCTTACTAAGCTGTGATGACCTTTGATCTAGAGGCAGGACAGAAAGGAAAAGTTATAATTTCTTTAAGGTTTCTGTGGAACCTGTAATTATTTTTAACAATGTTTGAAAAGGGCTTCTAAGAGTTTGCATCAATTATAAAGGGATCAGCTGTATTTTTCTTGGACAATAAGAAATACTGAACCATGTGATCTGCCAACCCTTAACTTGCAGGCAGTGCCAACAAGAAGGAAGTTAAAGCCGGAAGCCATGTGCCTGGCAGACACAAAGGAAAACTACAAGCTGCAAAGAGAGGGTGATCAGCTCACAGGTACAGACAAAAAGAATATGTAGACAAAGACAGGAAGGGGAACACAGAGAGTTTTTGTGGGGAGAGGAAGCAAATCACTCTCAGGAAGTGATCTATTTTTTTCTATTTGGCAGAAATGGAGACAGGAGCTCTTGGAGGTCCTGTATGAGCTGACTAAATAGGCTTAAGAGTTTGAAATTTGTGTGAATAGCTCAGAGTCACTAACGAGCTGGGTGTATCCCCAGAAATGAATCAGGACATTATTGCTTTGTTTTTTGAAAAGGAACACTAGAAAGTTACACCATTAGGACTGATGTGACCCAAGGGAGGGAGGGATTTGTAAATAGTTAAAGGTTAACAATAAACTGAAATGGTTCATGATTAAACATGCAAGTCTCAGGATCTCATCATTGGGATGCCACACGTGAACCTATGATGCAACATAGTGAACAGCAGTGACACCATAATACAACATGGTTGGCAGCAGTGGTCACTACTAAAAAATATCTCATCAGTGGAGGCATCATAATGCATCATGGTGAGCAGTAGTGATATGAAAGGTGACATCTTAAATGATGAATCTTGGACAGAATCCCAAGATACGAAAGACTAAAAGCAGCTGAAGCTGACCCAGAAAGACGAGTGCCCAAATTGAAGAAGCAGTTGAACAAGCTTCACTATAGACTTAGAAGTTGAGGAATCCACCAGAGTTAGTGGAAGTCCATTGCAAGACCTCTGAATGATACAGAGCAAAATAATCTGGTCAGTTCACAAGACAGGTGAGGAAAAATAAAAAAATAAAACTGCAAGACCCTGAGTGGTCCAGTGTCAGTTCACAAGACAGTTTGCAAAAATACAAAGATAACGCTGTACTCACTTTAAATAATAGGTGGTGTTTCCAGGGGCTCAGCAGACTGCAGGAGCTGGAGGACAGCTGCAAGTTGAAAATAAATGTTCAAAAAGAAGTGTATGCAAAGTTGCAGAGTAAAGGGAGAAAACTGCAGAGCACAATAAGGAAAAAGCCTGCAGAGTTTAAGAGAAAAGGAATGCTTTTCAGTTGGATCCCTGGTTTCTTATACATAGGAGAAGAGTGCTGCAGAGTTAACAGTTCATAACTATAAAAAATGTTACCCACCGAAACTCCCAAAGCATTCAAAAATTTTTAAAACCTGTAGAGCAGGAAAAAAATAGAAAGAATCATCAGAAAAGAAATACTGCTGTTTTGAAAGTTCAGAAAGCTTAAAAAATGCAAAGCAACTGGTCACCAGGGAGCCCACCAAGATCAGAAAAATATAGGAGAATCAGAGAGAGAAACTGACAGGCTGCAGGCAACCTGAGTGAAAAAAAATAATGGTTGCTGCATGGAAAACCACAAAGGAACAGCAACATTTAAAGTTGTAACTACAAGTAAAAAACAGCCATTGACAGAAAATTAGAAGAGATGCCAGAGAGGGCAACTCCTAGTAAAGTGCCAAAGGCAACAAAAGATCCCAGAGAAAGAACAAGTCCCAATAATGTTCCAAAGACAATAAAATATGCCAGAATGAGTGAACAAAATATTCCAGAGCAAGAAAGCCAAAATATCCAAGAGCAAGGAGACAGAAGACCCCAGAGTGGGAGAGACAATATTCAAGCAAACCACAAGACAGTTGCAACCATGTCAGTGCAATGAAATATACAAGTGAAAGAGTTTAGTGCAGAAGAAAGAAATGGCTGAAAAGCAGCCATGAGCCTTAAAAATTGAGTTTTTTGAAAAGACCGACACAGTAACCAAACTGCAACAGTAGTTAGCAGTGCAGAATGAGCAAATGGCTGTGAATGAAGGAAAGCTATCTGAGATCACTCAAAAGCAAAAAATATATGAAACTGTTCCACAGGAAAATATTCACATCAGAGCTGAACTGGAAGATTCAAGCTGAGTATATACCTTTGAAAATACGTGATTAGCTGATGTCGCCAATGAACGAAACTGTTTGCGATCTGAACAAACACATTTCAGAGATGGCATGAATTTATCAGGAGGAATTAACAACTCTCAGTTCTACAGTTGGCAAATCAAAGCAGGAAAAAAGAACAAAGAACAATACAGCACAGGAACAGGCCCTTAGGCCCTCCGATCATGTGTTCCTAACTAGACCATCCGTTTGTATTCCTCTATTCCCAGTCTGTTCATGCGGGATATCTAGATAAGTCTTAAATGATCCTAGCGTGTCTACCTCAACCACCTTGCTTGGTAGTGCATTCCAGGCCCCCATCACCCTCTGTGTAAAATACGTCCCCCGCATATCTGTATTGAACCTTTCCCCCCTTACCTTGAACTTGTGACCCCTTGTGTTTGTCATTTCTGACCGGGGAAAAAGCTTCCAACTGTTCACCCTATCTATGCCCTTCATAATTTTATAAGCTTCTATTAGGTCGCCCCTCAATCTCCGTCTTTCTAGGGAGAACAACCCTAGTTTACTCAATCTCACCTCATAGCCAATATCCTCCATACCAGGCAACATCTTGGTAAACCTTTTCTGCACTCTCTCCAAAGCCTTCATGTCCTTCTGGCAGTGTGGTGACCAGAACTGGACGCAGTATTCCAAATGTGGCCGAACCAACGTTCTATATAACTGCAACATCATATGCCAACTTTTATACTCTATGCCCCGTTCAATAAAGGCAAGCATGCCATATGCCTTCTTCACCACCTTTTCCACCTGTGCTGCCACCTTTAAGGATCTGTGGACTTGCACACCCAGATCCCTCTGTGTGTCTATACTCCTGATGGTTCTGCCATTTATTGTATAGCTCCCCCCTGCATTAGATCTACCAAAATGCATCACTTCGAATTTATCTGGATTAAATTTCATCTGCCATTTCTCCGCCCCAATTTTCCAGCCTATCTATAACCTGCTGTATTCTCTGACAATGTTCATCACTATCCGCAACTCCAGCAATCTTTGTGTCGTCCGCAAACTTACTAATCAGACCAGCTACATATTCTTCCAAATCACTTATATATATCACAAACAGTAGAGGTCCCAGTACAGAGCCCTGCGGAACACCACTAGTCACAGACCCCCAATCAGAAAAAGGCCCCTCCACTGCTACCCTCTGTATTCTATGGCCAAGCCAGTTCTGTACCCATGTAGCTAGTTCACCTTTGATCCTGTGAGATTTAACCTTTTGCACCAGCCTGCCATGAGGGACCTTGTCAAATGTCAGGAGTTGGGAAAACCCAACAAGATGTGCAGTCAGACAGAAAAGTCATGCAGAAAAGTTGTAACGCCGAAAGACTGCATGAAGAATCAACATAAAGCCATGGAAAAACATGTGGAACTAAAGATTATCTTGAATATTACTTCGGAAAAAGCTGTTTTGGAACTATCAGTAACAACAGAACAATGCACTGAAACCCCCAGTGACTTGGCAAAAGGTCAACAAAAGATAAACAGTTGAAAGAATGGTTGATTGTCCTTCAAGATCAAATGCAAAATAAATGCTTGACTGTTCAGCAACATGAAAAAATGAAGAATGTCCTAAACAGCAGAATGGAAGCACAGCAGAAGAAATGTGGGGAGACTCTACTAGTTACAGGAAAGCTGATGAAGCAAGTGAGTTTCATAAAAAGAAAACCTGTTGGCAGGCTTTCACAGACTACAAGAATCCCTCAGGTCATAGTTTATTCCTCTGGAAAATTGTAAGAAGAAGCAAAATGATTTAAACATCACTCTGAAGAAACTGAAGATCCAGTTAGCAGAGCAGACTCAGCAATTTCTATATTCCAGGTGGAAGCTAAAAATCTATAAGAAATGAGCTGACAGATCAGTTGAATGAAAAGCAGGAGGTGGTGAAGGGAAAAGCCATAGAACGTTTCAAGATGCAACAGAGAAAGAAAAGACAGAAATAAGATTGGAAATTCAACTTTGAAGCACGAGACACTAGTAGAAGAAAAAGCATGGGGTGTCTCAGACACACTGAGGACCATTGAGCTGATTTAAAAGATTCATAAGTTTGCAAATTGATTTGAAAGTGAAGTAGCAAACCAAGTGTTTGGCTGAGATTGTGAAACAAATGGAAATGAAGGTTCCATTTGCAAATTGTATACATCAAGCAAGAACATGGCAGACACCACGGAAAAAGAAGTTTCCATCCATCCATCCAAGAAATGAACGAAATGCACATTCCCTTCGGGAGAAACAGGCCAGACCTGTGTCTGAAAAACGCAGATGAGTTGTTAATAGAGAGAAACACAATTTGAAGTGCAAAAGGTAAAGCAAATGGAGATAGCCACGTACCAGTAACACAAAGTACTACCACCATCCCACCACACATGGCAGACTAAAATGTGGAAGCACTATCAAGACTCAAAACTGTCTGAATAGATAAAGTCGGTGATTTGAGGTGGGAGAGAAGGGACAGCAAGTAAAGATTCTATTGCAAGTAGTTATACTTCATTGGAAGGGAGGGAAGTTTTTTATTGAGAAGAAAGAGGGATGTTGTATTATGTGCCAATGTGCCATTGTAATGAAAAAGCTCTTGGCAGAGAATGGGTTAAAGTGGGACAGGCAGCACCCACGGAATGATATAGAGTTACGTGGCAATAGACTCGGAGAACAATCCAGAAATAGTCTGCATGGAGCAGCACTATGAATGGCAATATCTGGGTTCTGTAAGTAATTAAAGGTTAATAATAAATGGTTCATGTTTAAACATACAAGTCTCAATATTTCATCATTGAGACACTACAAACAAAACCATAATGTGACAGCATGTGATTTGGTAGGACAAATCTTTGTTGTAGTGACTACTAAGTTAAATCTACCTTTTTATTTGAAGTTTAATTTGCTTATCAATCGATGTGTAATTTCCATTGTTACTGATTCATGTTAAAATAAAAACTACAAAGAATCTTGTTGGCAATTTCTGCATTCAGATCATTCAGTAAATTTGATTATTTTGGTTTACGATTTCTGAATGGGAATCGTAACAATGATTACAACAATAGCATAACACACAAGCAAATGTTTGCCTTTTTTAAAAGAACGCACTACCATTTTAGGATATGTTCTCCAATCTTGCTTCAGATCTCCGAAACAAAATGATAGAGAAGGAACATTGGGCAAGATTTTCCAGACCCTCACGCCATGGGACTGAAAATTCCTGCTCAAAGTCAACAGGCCTTTCACTGGTCCATCAAACTTTCCATCCCACTTGCAATGATTCCCAAATCCCAATTATGATTTTACAACAATTTGAAACCTTTATGGTTACATTTAATGATTCCAGATTTTTTTTCCAGAATTATTTTTTTAAAAACTCATTACAAATTCCCAATTGCCATATTGTGGGATTTGGTCCAGTGACAATCATTACACTATCATAACCGTGTTACAGTAACACTGAGGTTATGTTAATGGCCAGGTAAGATATAAATTATTCAGATGTGCATTGTAGCTGTTTTTAGGCATGAAAAGGGTACAAAGAATTTGCACAAGTGTTGTTCCCATTCTCACTACTAAATTCATGAGTGGGCATCTAAAATCAGGGTTAAGCCTGTTAAAATTTATAGAAATAGGAACAAAACCTCATTGATAAATTAATCAGCGATTAATTGGCATTTATAGCTAAAGGAATAGAATATACAAGTAAGGAAGTATTGTTGCAGCTATACAAGATGAAATGTCATAGTCTTGGGATAGGGGGTAGAAAATTTAAAACAGAGTTGAGGAGGAACTACTTCTTCCAAAGAGTTATGAATCTGTGGAATTCGCTATCCCAGAATGCGGTGGATGCTGGGACAGTGAGTAAATTTAAGGAGGAGTTAGACAGATTTTTAATTGGTAATGGGAAGAAAGCAGGAAAATGGGGATGAGGACCATATCACACATGATTGAATAGCGGAGCAGACTCGATGGGTCAAATGGCCTAACTCTGCTCTTATATCTTATGAACTTATGAGCAATAAGTAGGGCAAGCTTTGGGCCTGTTCTTCTCAAAATTTGAAAGGCATTCACCAAGGATGAGTAAATGACAAACATTCATTTTTGTTTAAATCTGTTGTGGAGGAGCAGGAGTGTTCTTTGCTTCTACGGAATTTGTGAATTTTGTCCCATTTATCAAATCTCTTTGTTGTTCTGGGCATTTACAAAGACCCTCACTGTCTGCATACAAATATATGATGTGGAGATGCCGGCGTTGGACTGGGGTAAACACAGTAAGGAGTTTAACAACACCAGGTTAAAGTCCAACAGGTTTATTTGGTAGCAAAAACCACAAGCTTTCGGAGCTCCAAGCCCCTTCTTCAGGTGAGTGTTGTTAAACTTCTTACTGTACAAATATATGAACCAGGAGCAGGCACAGGTTACTCAGCCCCCGAACCTGTTCCACCATTCAATAACATTCTGATTTGATTTGATTTATTATTGTCACATGTACAATTAGATTATGATTGATTTGATTGTAACCTCTCCTAATAACCTCTCACCGTCCCCACCGCTCCCTTGCTTATCAAGAATCTATCTACCTCTCCTTTAAAAATATTGAAGGACTGCTTCCACCACCTTTTGAGGAAGAAAGTTCCAAAGACTCACGACTCACTAAGATACAGAATTTCTCCAAATCAGATTTGATTTTGATTTAATTTGACTTATTATTGTCATATGTATTGGTATAGAGTGAAAATATTGTTTCTTGCCCACTATACAGAGAAAGCATACCATACATAGAGAAGGAAACGAAAGAGTGCAGAATGTAGTGTTACAGTGTACGAGGGTGTAGAAAAAGATCAACTTAGTGTGAGGTAAGTCCATTCAAAAGTCTGACAGCAGCATGGAAGAAGCTGTTCTCGAGTCGGTTGGTATGTGACTTCAGACTTTTGTATCTTTTTCCTGATGGAAGAAGTTTTGCTGGTTGCTTTTCCGAGGCAGCGGGAACTGTAGACAGAGTCAATGGATGGGAGGCTGGTTTGTGTGATGGACTGGGCTTCATTCATGAACCTTTGTTGTTTCTTGCGGTCTTGGGCAGAGCAGGAGCCATACCAAGCTGTGATGCAACCAGAAGGAATGCTTCCTATGGTGCATCTGTAAATATTGGTAACAGTTGTAGCTGACATGCCAAATTTCCTTAGCCTTCTGAGAAAGTAGAGGTGTGGTGGGCTTTCTTGACTGTACTGTTGGGATGGGGGGACCAGGACAGGTTGTTGATGATCTAGACACCTAAAAACCTGAAGCTCTTGACCATTTCTACTTCGTCCCCATTGATGTAGACAGGGGCATGTTCTCCACTACGCTTCCTGAAGTCAATGTCTTTCTCCTTCATTTGGTTGACATTGAGGGAGAGATTATTGAATCTGTGTCATAAATGGGTGACCCTTTATTATTAAACAGTAACCCTTAGTTCTAGATTCTTCCAAAAGAGGAAACATCGGCTGCGATTCTCCCAAAAGTGCTGAATTGGTGGGAAAACCGTTCTAAATCCCGACTGTTCTGTCAGTTCAGCTTCTCACCTGAATCTCTGCACTCTGTGCACTGAAGAGGTCCCAGTCAGGAATCTCATTAAAAATCCAGGGGTGTGAGGCTTATTTGTGCCAGAGTTTGACAGTTTGGAGCTCTGCGTATGCGCAGTGGTCTTGATCTGTCAGCCTCCTCGTTTGCTGGCCAGCCCGGGACCCCCGCAATGCTGCCCCTCCAGCACGCCCCACGGTCTGATTGCGGCCCCCACAACAATTCCCGGGCCAGCCCTGACAACCCCTGTCCCGGAATGCCCCGATGTCAAGGTCCCACCCCCAAGCAGTGGTAATCCCCCCCCCTCACCCCGGCAGACTACCCCCGCTGACCCCTTTGGGGTCAGACCCACCTGGTGGCAGGCCACCCCTGCCTGCCAGACCATCCCTCCCCACCTGCCCAATTGCTGCCCTCGCTCCATCCCAGACCGATTCTGTCTGCAGAGTGGCAGCAGGATCCCCTAGCCGCACCAACCACCCCTAGTCCCCGCCCCCAATAGGCCCTGCCCCCTTGGCACTACCCGATGCCTGATGGACAGTGCCAAGGTGCCCCCTAAGCATGGGCACTTTGCCCCTTGGGCAGTGCCGGGTGCACCACCCCCCACCGTCCGACCCCCTAGAGGCCCCGATTGCTCCCCCTTCATTCCGGTGGGGTCTCACGCTAGTTCCCCGAATGTGGGGAGCTGGTCTGAACCCTGCCGGAATGAAGTACTCCTGGTGGGGTGGGAGATTCAATCAGGACATGAAAAATCCCGATAATTACCTAGTATGCATATTCAAAACAGATTAAAAACAGATTGAAATGACTTACCTGCCTTCCCGTGGTTTCCAGCGTGGTCTGACTGGCGACTGTTCGCTGGCTCTGGGAGATGCACATGCGTTCCTGGCGCATGTGCAAATCCCTGTTCAAGGCCGCATACGCGCGTCGCCCAACACGACCCGACAGAAAAGTTGCAGGTCGCAATGGGCCATCCTTTCCACTTCCATCCTGTCAAGTTCCCTTGGGATCTGACATGTTTCAATCAAGTCACTTCTTACTCTTCTGAAATCCAGCAGATACAGGCAAAGCCTGTCCAACCTTTCCTCATAAGACAACCCATCCATTCGGTATTCATCTGGTAAACCTTCTCTGAATTGCTTCCAATGCATTTGCATCCTTCCTTAAATAAGAAGATCGACATTGAACACAGTACCCCAGATGTAGTCTCACCAATGCCCTGTACAACTGAAGCATAACCTCTCTACTATTATGTTCAATTCCCCTCGCAATGAATGATAACATTCTATTAGCTTTCCTAATTACCTGTTGTATCTGCATACTAACATATTTTGACTCATGCACTAGGACATCCAGATCCCTCTGCACCTAAAAATCTGCAATCTCTCACCATCTTTTTTATTCTTGCGCCAAAGTGAATAATTTCACATTTTCCCACATTATACTCCATTTGCCAGATCTTTGCCCACTCGCTTACCCTTTCTATAATCCCTTCGTAGCCTCCTGGTGCCCTCTTTACAACTTACTTTCCTGCCTGTCTTTGCGACATCAGCAAATTTGGCAACCGTACTTTCAGTCCCTTCATCCAAGTTATTTATATAAATTGTAAAAGGTTGAGGCCCCAGCAGTGATCCCTGTGGTACACCACTCATTACATCGCCTTATTTTCCATTATTAATTCCCCAGCCTCACTTTCTACAGCAATACTTTGTTCCCTTTGCCAACTTCTAAACACCTGTGCCTTAAAAGAAGTCATTTTGCAATGGCAGACTTGTCAAAAGATGTATTTTCCCTTATTTGTAAGCACTTTAAATGGTCCTGCCTATTTGTGCAGCAATTTTGGAATATTTTAGATTAAGCTTAAATTGCAATTGCTTCTGTGGTTCAATTCTGTGGGGATTTTGGAAGTATTTTTACCCTATTGCCACACAAGCGATTCTGTGATATGCACTGCTGCGTTCCCCACTTGCCATTTGTTGTGGCATATGTTTCTGGTAACACTGTCATGGAAGGGCCAGGGTTAAGATTCGTACAACACTTGATTAATAAACTCTCGGGAGCACACGGACCTCCTGCATTGCCCATTTCTTCACCTTGGAGAGGTATGTAAGTGTTATGGTGTCATTATTTATTTTGAAATAACTCTTATTTTTGATCAAAGACGTTGTTCCAGTGACCTGACACAAAACCTTGTCAGAAACATATTGAAATCGGGTGCTGTGTATTAATTCAGCTGTATAAAATAGGTCATTGTGTTGTTGAACATTCTTGAACCACAGCCCATGGAACCACACACTGAAACACATGGAAAGGAATACACTTCACCCTAAATAGTCTTTGTAATTGAGTGCAATGTTTTTTCTTTAAATGGCTCCCTATGTTTTATTTAAACTTGAAGTCTCTTTTGACTTTAGTCTCTAACTCGGAAGGATGAAAAAGCAACTCATATGAACAAAGCATGATACCCAATACCTCTTACTCCACCCTGGAGATTCCTCTAATTAATACTGTTTCAGATTGAACCCTTGGTGATTTCGGGAATAAGGATGTGACACTATTTGACAGTTTTGTTGTTTTGCTTTTCATTATAAAGTACTGACGTGTACCAAGAAGCAATTAAAATGCGACTCACCTGGTTTTAAATTGAATATGTTGCTGTTCCCTGTAGTCATCCCTCAACAGCACAGATGGCGGAAGCACTTGCTTTATAGGCGGTGTGTGGCACTTATTACTTCAGCTATACCCAGCAGGCTGCCAATACAGGCAAATAGGAGAAATCTGTTTGGTTTTCTTTTTTACGCTCCAGCTGTACTGGATTGCATAATACTTGAAATCCAAATATCTGTTAGTTTGCACATTTTCTGTTTCTCATTCTACCTCCTGTAAAAATTCCAGGGCTGAATTTTGGATAGTCCTGTCCCTCTTGCACTTGCGTCTGAGTATACTCTATTGTTGTGTGTCACTTTAAATTATTAAATAAGATTAAAAGCTCTATGCAATGCTTTGCTTTTCATTTGGAGATTCTTTTTAAGGTTTAAGAGCCAAAGCCAACATTAAAGGACAACACCAGAGTTGAAAAACTTAACGGTCAATTTCACACTCCAGCATTCCTACTGGGAAAGAGTACTTACAGAGTGTGCATCTCAGAAAATCCAGAACTGTGCACCAATGATTCCATGCAATCTGCCTCTTTAAGTGCCACTCCCAGCTGGAAACGTGGGAATGCAGAAGTGGTGAGCAAAAAAAAAGAGACAATTCAAGGGATAACGATTTGATAATATCTACCTTTGCTTTTAAAGATTGGTATATTATAGAATGGGGGTAAGACCAAGGAAGGCAAGGATTATGGAATCCTGGAATAGGAAACTGGTAATTCTGCCTGAAATTACTGTGTTGAAAATAAAGTTGATATCCGACAGATAAATTTACAATATCTGTAATATTCCTTTAAATGCAAAATGCCCAGACCCTAAGAAGCAATGGGGAATTTTTATTTTAATATAATTTTGGCCCACATTTTGGAATTTTGTAAACATCATAGAGATTTACAAAAATTATGTTAACCAGTTAAGAAAGGAATGGAAAATATCGAAATTAAATGCGTGTTATGTCGATTGGCAGGTTTACAAGCAGCTGTGGTCGAACTGCATGCAAATATTTGCAAACAGACTTAATGATCTAGGAGAAAGTAAGAAACCATATCAAAGCTGATTCCTCTCTGGAACAGCTATCCATACACAGCCAGAAAAATGGTTAAATAGTCCTTTTTGTCAACCCATTCCCTCACCCTACAATTTTCTGGGGACCTTTTTTTTTGCTTTACAGTGCTCTGCACTGCAGGCTGTTGATTTATGTAAAGTATTTAAATTACTAGGCAGCACAATGGCACAGTGGTTAGCACTGCTGTCTCACAGCACCAGGGACCTGGGTTCAATTCCAGCCTTGGCTAACTGTCTGTGTGGCGTTTGCATGTTCTCCCTCTGTTTGTATGTTCTCCCTCCGTTTGCTCCAGTTTCCTCCCACAGTCCAAAGATGTGCAGGTAAGGTGGATTGGTCATGCTAAATTCTCCCTTAGTGTCCAAAGATGTGTAGGTTAGGTGGATTAGCCCTGGTAAATGGGCAGAGTTATGGGGATAGCTTGGAGGGGAGGGCCTGGGTGGAATGCTCTTTCAGAGGGCTCCATGGGCTGGATGTCCTCGTCCTGCATTGTAGGGTTTCTATGGTTCTACCATCTAGTACAATTTCGATGTGGAGATGCCGGCGTTAGACTGGGGTGGGTACAGTAAGAAGTCTCATAACACCAGATTAAAGTCCAACAGGTTTATTTGGAATCACAAGCTTTCGGAGCGCTGATCCACCCGATCTATACCTCTCAACATCTTGTATACCTCTATCAGGTCACCTCTCATCCAGCGCTCCGAAAGCTCGTGATTCCAAATAAATCTATCGGACGTTAACCTGGTGTTGTGAGACTTCTTACTGAGCACAGTTTCATAATTGAAGAGAGTGTTTGTCATCAAATTTTATTTTGAATATGCTTATGTGTGTTAGAGTTCTCATTGAAGCACAAACTTTGTATATTTTGTCCCTAAAATTCTTTGTGTTGTACTGTGTTTTTTATGGTTGTTTTCCAGGGTTATGAATTTGTTTTAAATTGTTTTTGACTGGTTTGTGACATAATTATGAGGGATAAATATATTTTAGGCATCCTGAGAGAAAATGTGTTTTACTGCTTGCTAGGTCACCAGAAAAGCCAAAGATAACTGAACTGTTTACAGGGCACAAACAGCACACAAAGAGATCAAAAAGAGAGCACAATAAAGAAGCTCGTCCAAAACAAACTTCCTCAAATGTTCAGAGTTTTATAAGACATCAATGTGCAAGATCTATAATTCCATGGTGATTGAAGGCAAAATAAGTACTGGGTTAGTCTTGGACATGCCATAAAAATGTATTTCACAAAAGAGAATTGTCTACTGGAGAAAGTTGTGGATGTTTGATTGTTGAGTGTACTCGAGATTGAAACCAATAGATTTGTGGGTGCTGGGAGAATCAAGGGATATGGGATAGGGTGGAATAGTGGAGTTCATGTAAAAATTCAGCCATGATTTTACTGAATGCTGGAGCAGACTCTGGCCTAATCCTACCCTTATTTCAACAGTTAGTATAGTTGAAATGGTACAAGATGAAAGAAGTAAGGACATCAGCAGATACTAGAGTTGCATTGGCCACTGTGCTATAATACCACCAATTCTATCTGCAGGTACAATTGCCTGCCAATGACTGAGAACACATGTTTTCACATATTCCAGGTCAAAAGGCGAACCGAGTGCACAGCTTATCATTTATTATTAGAATAATTACAACCTATCTGAAACAAAAGGACTGCACTGGCAAAGACACTCCAGACACCCCCAACTTTTATACTTTTAATTCACTCCAGGTGAGCTCAGTCAGCCCTTTACCCTATCTTCCCACCAAAAAGTGACAGAAGACTGACACAGTTCTCTAATTCCACCATACCAGCAAGTTCCTGCTTCATCTAGTGCTGTCTCCCCACAGTCATTAACTGCATTGTCTGGGATGTACACAACTGTTCTGGTGGCTTCAAACTGTCAAGAATTGACCTACAGTTTCAAAAAGGTTGACACAGCACTCAAAAAAGCTGACAATTCATGAATAGCCCACATTATGAGCTATGTGAACACATGCGAACATAAAGAGTTACACAAGTTTGTAACTTAAGAGGTAGGCATATCCAACATTCCTTCCTTCATACTGGAGTGAAATAAAAATACAAGTACAGGAAAGCCTGAAGGGGAAATAAAGGTGTTGAAGACATAAAATGTATTTGCTAGCAGATCTGAAGCCATACTGGAGCCTGCTCAGAAATTATTTTTACACATCATCTGGTGCATTTTCTACTAACTTGTAATCTACAATGAACACAGACATTTCATCCATAAAGGTAGGGAAAAGTGGGAACTATTTTCTCTTTCATTTGGGAATGAAGTATTGTTCATTATAGTTTACAACTGCTGGGAGGAAAACATTTTACATAATTATCTTCTTATCTTAAAAATCACGAGTAATATGTCACGTTGTCACGTAGGCAGATAAATAGCCTTGAGTATCTTGTCGAAAGGGCACGTACATGGGATTTGTTCAAGCTGCAACCAATCCTGGATATCAGTAAATGATCATATAGGATTCTGTTAAGTTCTATTGCACTAAATTGATGTATGAAGCCCTTTGGAAAATGTGAATGTGCAAATCCTTTCAATTTTCAGCTTCAGTCTGCAGCATATGCTTACATGAGATGCAATAAAAGAGCTATATAGTTAGTTGAGGGCTTAATGGTTGATCAGTAAACATGGAATAGGTTGATAAGCAGTATTTCATGGCAAGGAATGCTAGCTCATCTACCTGTTACATTGTATTGTTGTGTAATCTTTCCCAGACAGATTCATTAAGATTCTGCTCTTTCCTTGCTGGTCCCCAATTCTGCAAATAATAGTGAGCCTGGCTAACACTATCTAACAGGTGTCGAGTGCTTCTCTTCTTTTAAGAAGGGGCTAGAATGCCAAATAGAGCAACTTTCCACATCTCTGTCTCATGGAACAATATATCCACTTCAGCAACCATCAAATGCTCCTTCATTTGTGCCCAGACACCATTTAGTGCATCTACTGTGAGTTTGCTCCATGGTTTTTGCCTGCTGCTTCTTCATCCCATCCTCCATAAAGACTTTACAAAGGATGTCAACCATTGAAAATCAATTTCCAGTCTTATATTCCCCCCCCATTTGCTGCAACTTTACTTCAAGTGATACAAATGATTAAATTTGAGCAGCGGTCCTTTAAGGTGAGATGGGAGTGTCTGCCCTTGATATCAAGGCCACATATGACTGAGTGTGGCATCAAGGAGCCCAAGTCAAACTGGAGTTAATGGGAAGCAGGAGGAAAGCTCTCTGCTGGTTGAAGTCATACTTAGCACAAGAGAAGATGTTGTGGTTGTTGGAGGTAAGCCACCTCAGCTCCAGGACATCACTGCAGGAGTTCCTCAGGGGAGTGTCCCAGGCCCAACAATCTTCAGCTGCTTCATCAATGAGCATCCTTCCATCACAAAGTCAGAAGTGGGGATGTTGGCTAATGGTTGCAAAATGTTCAGCCCCACTTGTGACTCCTCAGTTACTGAAGCAGTCCATGTCCAAATGCAGCAAGACCTGGACAATATCGAGGCTTGGGCTGACAAGTGGCAAGTAATATTGGTGTGACACAAGTGCCAAGCAGTGACCATCTCCAACAAGAAAGTATCTAACCATCTCCCTTCAACATCCAATGGCATTACCATCACTAAATCTCCCACTATCAGAATCCTGGGAGTTTTCATTGGCCTGAAACTCAACTGAATTAGCCTTATAAATACTGTGGCTACAAGAGCAGGTAAGAGGCTAGGAATCCTGTGACGAGTAACTCACCCCCTGATTCCCTAAAGCCTGTTCATAATCTACAATGCCACAAGTCAGGAGTGTGATGGAATACTCTTCACTTGCCTGGATGAGTGCAGCTCCAACAATACTCAAGAAACTCAACACCATCCAGGATAAAGTAGCCCATTGACATTCTTTCCATAAACATTCACTCCATCCACCACTGATGCAAAGGAGCAGCAGGGTGTACCATCTACAAGATGCACTGCAGGAACTCACCGAGACACCTTAGACAATACCTTCCAAACCCATGACAACTTCCATCTGGAAGGACAAGGGTAGCAGATTCATGGGAACACCACCACCTAGAGGTTCCCCTCCAAGCCAAACAGCATCCTGACTTGGAAATACATTGCCGTTCCTTCACCATCACTGGGTCAAAATTCCTCCCTAACAGCACTGTTGATGTACCTACACCACATGGACAACAGCACTTAGAACATAGAAAAAATACAGCACAAACAGGCCCTTCGGCCCACAAGTTGCGCCGGTCATGTCCCTACCTACCTAGGCTTACCTATAACTCTCAATCCTATTAAGTCCCATGTACTCATCCAGAAGACTCTCAAAAGACCCTATCGAGTTTGCCTCCACCACCACTGACGGCAGCCGATTCCACTCACCCACCACCCTCTGAGTGAAAAACTTACCCCTGACATCTCCTCTGTACCTACCCCCCAGCACCTTAAACCTGTGTCCTCTCATAGCAGCCATTTCAGCCCTGGGAAAAAGCCTCCGCGAATCCACCCGATCTATACCTCCCAACATCTTGTATACCTCTATCAGGTCACCTCTCATCCTTCGTCTCTCCAAGGAGAAAAGACCGAGCTCCCTCAGCCTATCCTCATAAGGCATGCCAACCAAGCCAGGCAACATCCTTGTAAATTCTTCTCTGCACCCTTTCAATCATTTCCACATCCCTCCTGTGATGAGGCGACCAGAACTGAGCACAGTACTCCAAGTGGGGTCTGACGAGGGTCTTATAAAGCTGCATCATTACCTCCCGACTCCTAAACTCAATCCCTCGATTGACGAAGGCCAGCACACCATACGCCTTCTTAACCACCTCCTCTACCTGCGAGGCCGATTTAAGAGTCCTATGGACCCAGACCCCAAGGTCCTTCTGATCCTCTACACTGCTAAGAGTCTTACCCTTGATATTATACTCCTTCATCCCATTTGACCTGCCAAAATGGACCACTACACATTTATCCGGGTTGAAGTCCATCTGCCACTTCTCCGCCCAGTCTTGCATCCTATCTATGTCACGCTGCAGCTTCTGACATCCCTCCAACCTATCCACAACACCACCAACCTTCATGTCATCGGCAAACTTACCAACCCATCTCTCCACTTCCTCATCCAGGTCATTTATGAAAATGACAAACAGCAAGGGTCCCAGAACAGAGCCCTGGGGCACTCCACTGGTGACCAACCTCCATTCAGAAAAAGACCCGTCTACCACCACTCTCTGCCTTCTGCAGGCAAGCCAGTTCTGAATCCACAAGGCAACAGCCCCTTGGATCCCATGCCCTCTCACTTTCTCGAGAAGTCTTGCATGGGGGACCTTACCGAACGCCTTGCTGAAGTCCATTGAAACCACATCTACCGCTTTTCCTTCGTCAATGTGTTTAGTCACATTTTCAAAGAACTCCATCAGGCTCATAGAAGGCAGCTCAGCATCACCTTCTCAAAGGCAAGAAGCAATAGGCAATGAATGATGGCCTAGCCAGTGAAGGCCACATCCCTTGAATGAATAAAAAAAATGTCCTTTAGCAATAATTATGGAAATTGGCGGACCTCAGAAGATAGAGCAAAATTGGACTTTGCAGGTTTTGGTGAGCAATATGCTTGAAGTCATCCTTCATCCATCTCAATGTCGATCAGTGGGATTGGAATGCTGCAAGATTTACACTTGCACTAATCAGAAACAGACATCTTGGCCGGAATTCTCCAGTCTTGCACCCCCCACTACTGCTGTCAGCAAGAACAGAGGGTTTGGCACTCAACCAAATCTCCATTCACAGCAGCGGGACCAGAGAATCCTAGCCCCGGGCAAAGTTGGAGAATTCTGTCCATTGTTTGAGTTGGCTTTATTGTACATTCACTCAGGCTAAATTGAAGTACACATTCACTGACTGAGTTGAGGAATATTGTAGTGCTGACCTCAAAGGGCAAAAGTTGTGCATAATTACATTTCAGGAAAAAGCGGCAAAATAATGGTATTTGTTCCAAAGTCCAGCCTAAGAAATGTTCTCCATTCCTGGTGCAGCCTTGGCCAGCTGCTACATAAAGCAACTGAAGGGATTTTTACATTGGTTGACACAGAATGACATCTTCCCTACAAGAGAGCCCATTGTACTGCACGGAAGGAGGTGGCACAATGCAACACAGTTCCCAAAATCCACAGGAGCTGTCAGCAGATGAGGAAAAGGTTTGTCAGTGTCAAGAGGTCTTCCAGGTAAGGTTATAGCAATTCTCTATATAAAGTACAAAGGGAAAGTACACACGCCTTAAATAAGTTTTATACATTTAAGCAACCTTGCAGCTCTTTACTGACTTTGCATTCAAAGTTAAACTGCAGCAGGGAGAAGTTTCCATCAGCACCCAAAAATTAAGCTATTTTCATTGTTACAAGAATTTATTCTTGCCTTCAATATTCTCTTGGAATCAGTGCTGGTTGCTCCTGTAAGCAGTTAGAGCATCTTCTATTCAGCAGTCCGCTAATATCACCCAATTATTGCACAACACCAACCCCCCATATGATTTAAATAGATATTTATGTCTTTCACATGGTCTTCCTATGTTTCTCCAATCTTTTTGCAGGTGGACTGGAAAACACATGGTGAAATAAGAACAGTCACAAATGGTTAAACTGCTTTACTTCACAGGAAACAGTTGAATCTGAGTTGCCTGATTGTGTCTTTGCTACTGTACCACATGAAAATATTGCATAACTAGTTCTAAAAGAAGAAGTGTCTACTGGAGTTCCAAGTCTTACTTCTTGTGTCAAGGACAGCCAAATTCCAGAATGTTGTATACAACCAAAGAGGAATAGACATCTTCCTGATCAGCTTTCTTATTGACTGTGTATAATAAATAATGGTGCATAGTCTGTGTCTCGATTATAATTGATCCTTTGTAAAGCATTGTAATAATTTGTTGTCATGACCACAGAAGTAATGGGAGAGGGATGTTTTATATTGATAATGGTTGCTTTAAGAGCTGATTACATGGTTTGAGGGTGATGTCATTAGGGTGTTTCACAGGCTCCTGCTTCAGTTTCATTTTCTACTTTGTACAAGGAACAGCTCCCACAATAAACTTGTGTTGTTATTTTGAATCTACATGTGCAAACCACATATTTTTATTTTTGTTTAAAACCCACAACCCCTCCCACAGTTAGGACATTACATTGACTTTGAAGTTTAAATCTGACACCAACATGTTTTATCTCTCACCATTTATTTGCTGAATTTTGAATCCACCTGTTCTGATTAAGGACATGATGAAGGGAAATATGTCAGGTGACATCTTCTTGCCTTCATTCCCATGGCCTATGCTGCCTGACTGGTAACTCTGCATTGCACTTCTGCCAGGGAGATGAAACATTTGGTTGGGCAATATATGGTCAGAGACTCAATAGAACACTATTTGCTTGCCAATACCATCCTGGTTTTCAGTTGGGTAGGAGATGGAATATTGAGGTTAATAGAACTTACAAAAACAGTGACAAAGACAGCCTTAATATAGATATAAAATGGACAAAAGCTGAAAGATGCAAGACAAAGTGGTCACATCAAGAACAGGAGTTAAGGAAAAGTATTGGCTAGAATTCTTATGCTGTTCACATCCTGCTGCCGCTGCTGCCAGCGAGAACTGACAATTTGGCACTTAGCCAAATCTCTGTTCACTGCAGCGGGACAGGAGAATCCCAGCTGCAGGCAAGGTCGGAGAATCCAGCCCATTGAGTAACAAGGGGTTATGAGTCACACATCTGAACAGGATAATGATTTCCATCAAAGCAGTGCACAAATCTGTGTTTGGTCTTCCCAGTAAAGAGAAGACTAAACCAAAAACAACAAAGATATTTGATTGGAGGAATTAAGTGTAAACTTTCCTATAATGTGCTGTAACAGAATTTCAAAAGACATCTGACAAAAATTTGCTGCAGAAGCTATTAGTTAATTCTGAGCTGTGGAGCTTTGGGATAAATTTTGGGAATGCATAAGTAATTGGCTGAAGGGTGGAAAACAACGAGTATTTGTTGGAGGAGTTATTTTGGGGTAGAGAAAGTACTGAATGGAATGCTTCAATGACCAGTATTATTTCCAACTGCATTAATGACTTAGACTCAAAAATTCAATGAAAAATTAGTCAAACTTGCAGATGGTAGCAAATTGAATGGGACAGTGGAATTGATGGAAACAGCAAAGCAATTTCAAAGTTGGACAAAATCTTGATATGGGAAGAACAATGTTGCAATAAGGGAGTTTTAAGATATTTTTGGATGACAACAAGTCGAAGTTGCACTTTAAAAGGAAAGTGGTGCCAAAAGCTCCAGTGAAAGACAGAGTAACGGCACTATTGCAGAACGCCAGTTCAGACTCAGTAGGCCAAATGGTCTTCTCCTGTGCCAGTAAATTCAATGGGGGAAAGTTTACTTGAGCTGTGCCATTTCAAGCAGTGCCACACTGACTATTGACAAAATCCAGCCTCACATACCTGACTTTTCTCATTTTCCCTTAATACCTTTCGCTAAGAAAAATCTATCAATCTCAGTTTTAAAATTAGCAGGTGACGATTTAGCATCAATCTAGCCATTTGAGGAACATAATTCTAAACTGTATATGCCTTTTGTCTGAAGAAGTGTTTCCTTGTTTCAGTTCTGAAAGGTCTGGCTGTAATTTTTTGACTATGTCCTTAGACTCTCTAACTACTGAAAATAGTTTCCTCCAATCTATTCTATCTGTTCCTCTTAATATCCTGAAAGCTTCAAAATACCTGGGGATTCAACATTATTTTGTTTATTCTCTCTACGTAGCTTAACCGTTGACGTCCAGGTATTATTTTAGTAAATCAGTGCTGAAGTTCCTCTAATATTCAGTGGTGAAAAGTGGTTTTTGGGCTGGAGGAAGTAATGCAGTGTGATTCCCCAGGAGTCAGTAATGATGTAGACTTAGCTGTTCAAGGTGCCATTCTGATACTGCAATGTTAACTCTTTTTCTCTCTTCAGCTTCTGTCTGAAATGCTAAGTGTTTTTTTTAATTTTTAGCATTCAGATTTCCTGAAAAATGGGTTTCTATTTTAACTTGCATGACGTTTAGCGAAAGCATTTTGTGATTATAGTTCATTGAGCAACATGTCATTGAGCAAAGCGGGAGGCGATGGGCTAGTGGTATTATCACTAGACTATTAATCCAGAAACCCAGCTAATGCTCTGGGGACCCAGGTTCAAACCCTGCCATGACAGATGTTGGAATTTGAATTCAATAAAAAGTAACTGGCACTAAGAATCTACTGATAACCATGAAAACATTGTCGATTGTCAGAAAAACTCATCTGGTTCACTAATGTCCCTTAGGGACACGGTCTGGCCTACATGGGACTCCAAAGCCACAGCAATGTGGTTGACTCTCAAATGCCCTCCAAGGGCAACTAGGGATCAGCAATAAATGCTGGCCAGCCAGCAACGCCCATGACCCATGAATGAATTTTTAAAAATTGAAATATTGTGGTAAAAACAGAAAATGATGGATAAACTCAGCTGGTCTAAGCAGCCTGTATGGAGAGAGAAAAATGGTTAACGTTTCAAGACTACATGACCCTTCTACAGAACTGAAGAAGGATAGAAATGTGATGAATTATATATTTGGAAAGGGAGGTGGGTAGAATAAAAAGTCAGTGATAGGTCAGAACTATGGCATGGTGGCACAGTGGCTAACACTGCTGACTCATTGTGCCAGGGACCTGGTTTTGATTTCAGCCTTGGGTGACTCCCTGTGTGGAGATTGCACAGAGATTGCTCTGTCAGAGAGTCAGTGCAGACTCAATGGGCCAAATGACTTCATTCTGCATGGTAGGGATTCTATGAAGGAGAGATTGAGAAAGATGTCCTGAATTTATGACAAAGGAGTTGTTGATTGTACCATTAGGGACTGAAGAGTGTTAATTGTGGCAAAGGTCGGATAGCAGAAGGTGTTGGAACAAAGAACAAAGAAAATTACAGGACAGGAACAGGCCCTTCGGCCCTCCAAGCCTGCACCGATCATGCTGCCCGACTGAACTAAAACCCCCTACCTTTCCAGTGACCATATCCCTCTATTCCCATCCCATTCATGTATTTGTCAAGACGCTCCTTAAAAGTCACTACCGTATCCGCTTCCACTACCTCCCCCGGCAGTGAGCTCCAGGCACTCACCACCCTCTGTCTAAAAAATCTGCCTCATACATCTCCTTTAAATCTTGCCCCTCGCACCTTAAACCTGTATCCCTAGTAATTGACTCTTCCACCCTGGGAAAAAGCTTCTGACTATCCATGCCTCTGATAATCTTGTAGACTTCTATCAGGTCGCCCCTCAACCTCCATCGTTCCAGTGAGAACACACCAAGTTTCTCCAACCTCTCCTCATAGCTAAAATAGGAGAACAAAGATCAGTGCTCAGTGGGAGCAAAGCTGAACAACAAGTCACAGTGGCCATGTGAAGGAAGCATTGGAAGATAGAGAAAAGATAGACATCTTAAGACACAAGGGAATAAAACCAGGCTAGATGGCATTTATTTTAATGCAAGGAGTCTTATGTGTAAGGCAGATGAATTGGGTGTGTTGATTAACACATGTGGGTATGATATTGGTGCAATCACAAATGCATGATTAAGGACCTTCAGGTGAGATGGTGTCATGTTAGTGATCAAAGAGCGAATTACTGCGTTGAGGAGGGATGATATCTTAGCAAGCTCCTCAACTGATGCTGCATGAGTGAATCTTAAAAACAAAAGGGGGGCAATCACTTTGCTGAGAGTGTATTACAGGCTCCCAAACAGTCAGGGAGAGATAGAAGAGCAGATATGTATGCTGCGAAAGGTTGGTTATGGCACAAATTAATTCTGGCCTCCCAGATTGCCTAGATTCACTACAGTTCGCCTATTGCCGCAGACGCCATCTCCTTGGCCCTACACTCAACCCTGGGATACCTAGATAATAAAGACACCAATGTCAGACTCCTATTTATTGACTATAGCTCAGTCTTCAACACTAATATTCCTATGAAACTCATCTCCAAACTCCATGGCCTGGGGCCTGGTCCCTCCATCTGCGACTGGATCTTGAACTTCCTAACTTACGGACCACAATCAGTAAGGATAGGCAACAACACCTCCTCCATGATCGTCCTCAACACTGGTGCCTCACAAGGCTTAGTCCTCAGCCCCTTACTGTGCTCCTAATGCACGTATGACTGTGTGGCCAAATTCCCCTCCAACTTGATTTTCAAGTTTGCTGATGACAGCAAGGTAGTTTGTTGGATTTCAAACTCATGAGTCAGAGTACAAGAAAGAGAGAGAGAATCTGGTGAACTGGTGCGACGACAATAATTTCTCCCTCAATGTCAAGAGAATGAAGGAGATAGTCATTAACCTCAGGAAGCGTAATGAAAGACTTGCCCCTGTCCACATCAATGGGGACGAAGTAGAAATGGTCAAGAGCTTCAAGCTTTTAGGTGTCCAGATCACCAACAACCTGTCCTGGTCCCTCCTCGCCAATGCTATAGTTAAGAAAGCCCATCAACACCTCTACTTTCTCAGGAGGCTAAGGAAATTTGGCATGTCCGCTACGATTCTCACCAACCTTCATAGATGCACGATAGAAAACATCCTTTCTGGTTGTATCACAGATTGGTATAGCTCCTGCTCTGCCCAAGACCGCAATAAACTACAAAGAGTCGTGAAGGAAGCCCAGACAATCATGCAAATCAGCCTCCCATCCACTGACACTGTCTACACTTCCTGCTGCCTCAGAAAAGCAGCCAGCATAATCAAGGACCCCATGCACCCGGGCATTCTCTCTTCCACCTTCTTCCGTTGGGAAAAAACAAAAGTCTGAGGACACGTACCAACCCACTTAAGAACAGCTTCTCCCCTGCTGCCATCAGACCTTTGAATGGACTTACCTCACATTAAGTTGATCTTTCTTTACACCCTAGCTATGACTGTGACACTACATTCGGCACTCTGTCCTTTCCTTCTCTATGAATGGTATGCTTTGTCTGTAATAGTGCACATGAAACAATACTTTTCACTGTGTCCCAATACATGTGACAGTAATAAATCAAATCAAATCTAGATAAAAATCAGGGAGGGAGACTGTGATATGATTGAACAAATTGACATTGGAAAGGAGGAGGTATTAGCAGTTTCAGTGGGCTTAAAAGAGGATGAAACCTCAGACCCAGATGAGATGTATCTTAGGCTGCTGCGAGAGGCAAGGGAGGAGATTTCAGGGTCTCTCTGGCCACAGGAGAGGTACAGTAAGAAGTCTCACAACACCAGGTTAAAGTCCAACAGGTTAATTTGGTAGCACAAGCTTTCGGAGTGTCACTCCTTCTTCAGGTGAGTCATGGTGACACTTGTGCTACCAAATAAACCTGTTGGACTTTAACCTGGTGTTGTGAGACTTCTTACTGTGCCTACCCCAGTCCAATGCCGGCATCTCCACATCACAGGAGAGATGCCAGAGGACTCAAGGACAGCTAATGTGGTACCACTGTTCAAGAAGGGAAGTAGCCGTAAACCAGGCAATTAAACGCCAGTGAACCTAACATCAGTGGTAGGGAAATTATTCGGAAAAATTCTGAGAGACAGAATTAATCTCCACTTGGAGAAGCAAGGAATAATAAAGATTAGTCAGCATGGTTTTGTCAGGGGAAGATCATGTCTAACAAATTTGATTGAATTTTTTGAGGTGGTGACTAGCTTTCTATTTGAGGGAAGTGCAGTTAATGTAGTCTACATATGGACTTCAGTAAGGATTTTGACAAGGTCCCACATGGGAGACTGGTCATGAAGTAAGAACCCATTGAATCCAGTGCAATTAGGAAAATTGATCCAAAATTGGCTTAGTGGCAGGAAGAAGTTTAACAACACCAGGTTAAAGTCCAACAGGTTTATTTGGTAGCAAAAGCCACAAGCTTTCGGAGCCTTAAGCTCCTTCTTCAGGTGAGTGGGAATTCTGTTCACAAACAGGGCATATAAAGACACAAACTCAATTCACAGAATAATCTCCTGTTCTCTCCACTCACCTGAAGAAGGAGCTTAAGGCTCCGAAAGCTTGTGTGGCTTTTGCTACCAAATAAACCTGTTGGACTTTAACCTGGTGTTGTTAAACTTGATGTGGAGATGCCGGCGTTGGACTGGGGTAAACACAGTAAGAAGTTTAACAACACCAGGTTAAAGTCCAACAGGTTACCAAATAAACTTGTTAAACTTCTTACTGTGTTTACCCCAGTCCAACGCTGGCATCTCCACATCATTAGTGGCAGGAGGCAGAGGATGATGATTGAAGGTTGTTTTTATGACTGCAAGCTAGTGCCCAGTGGTGTACTGCAGGTGCTGGGTCTCTCGCTGTTTGTAGAGTACATTATTGATCTAGATGTGAAATTAGAAGGTATGATCAGTACGTTTGCAGGTGACACAAAAATTGGTGATGTGGTAAATAGAGAGGAGGAAAGCCTTAGGTTATAGGACACATAGACAGGTTGGTCAGATGGAGAGAACAATGGCAAATGGAAGTTAATCCTGAAAAGTGTAAGGTGATGCATTTTGGGAGAACTAACAAGGCAAGGGAATACACAACGAAAGGTAGGTTACTTGAAGGTACAAAGAACCAGAGGGATCTTGGGGTGCATGTGTATAGATATCTAAAGGCAGGCGGTAGATAATGTGTTTAAGAAGGCATATGGGATACTTGCCTTTATTAGCCAAGATGGTTTTTGCTACCAAATAAACCTGTTGGACTTTAACCTGGTGTTGTGAGACTTCTTACTTTATTAGCCAAGGCATAGAATATAAAAGCAAGGAGGTTATGATGGAGTTGTATAAAATGCTCATTAGGCAACAACAAGAGTCCTGTGTGCAGTTCTTGTCACCACACCTAGGAAGGATGTGATTGCATTTGAGAGGGTGCTGAGGAAATTCACCAGGATGTTGTCTGGACTGGAGCATTTCAGCTATGAAGAGGGGCTGGCTAAGATGGGGCTATTTTCCTTGGAGCAGAGAAGGCTGAGGGGGGACATGATCGATGTGTGCAAAATTGAGGGACAAAAATTGGAAGAAATTTTTCCTTCGTAGAGGGGTCAATAACAAAGGAGCATAGATGTAAGGGAAGGACAGGAGATTTAGAGGGGGTTTGAGGAAAACCTTTTTCACCTCGAGGATGGTGGGAATCTGGATCTCACTGCCTGAAAGTGTGGTCGAGGTGGGAACCTTCACAACATTTAAGAAGCATTCAGGTGAGCACTTAAAATGCCACAACATTCAAGGCTACGGACCAAGTGCTGGAAAATTGGATTAGGATAGGTGCTTGATGGCTGGTGCAGACACAATTGGCCAAAGGACGTTATTTTACTGTAAACTCTATGGGCATGATCTTACCTGCCATTCATGCCAATCTCCCGCTGCAGTGAGGTTGGAGAATTTGGTAGTCAGCCACATCTCCATTCACTGGCCCGGGATGGAAAAAATCCCGCTGGTGTGGACAATGATAAGATTCTGGCCAATGACTCTTATCAGGCTCTTTGTCTTATATCCATGACACTCTTTGTCAATCCCTCCTTAGCTCCGCCTAACACTCCATTCTACCCCACCATCCTCCAAGTATATAATTCATCACATTTCTATTCCTTTTCGATTCTGTGGAAGGATTATATGGTCTGGAAACGTTAATCGTGTTTCTCTCTCCACGGATGCTGCAGGAACTGCTAAGTTTATCCAGCATTTTCTGGTTTTATTTCAGATTTCCAGCACCCGCAGTATTTTGCTTTTATCAAAATATTGTGAGCTGGCACTTCTGAAATGAAAGAAGTTTCACTCCTCCCATTGCACCCACTTCGACAGTGCAGCCAGCAGCATTGTGGCGGTGTCCGGTGCAGCATGGGAGTTGTAGTCCAGTTCAGCTGACCAGCTGGAGGCAGTATCCGGGTCTCTTAATTATAGAAAACTACAGCCCCCAGAGTGCAGCGCACCCGCGCCGGCGCACTAAGCGATTGCAACATGGCTGCGCCCGTGATGCTGCTGAGAAGGAGCTGAGGCTCCAGAATCAGACATGAAGCTGTTGGACTCCCCAAGTTAAAGAGGAAAAGAAACACGCGAGGAATGCAGAGGTTGCTGCACGCTGCTCTCTTTCCTGGGCCCAAGTTGTGAACATTTCTGACCTCCGATGTGGTAAGATTTCATTCAGTTCGACTGTCTTGGTTACAGCAGATTTACAACTTGTTCCCCTACTGATGCACAAAAAATGGTTTAAAAATGTGACAAGACCTTCCTCCATCAGTCTCACTGAGATTATTCGCTACCTGCCAGAGCTGAAAGATGAAGAATGGGGGAAGGGGAGGCTTCTTTCAATGTGATGTTGGAATTCTCGGCTTTACTGGGAGGGACAGAGCTGGGGCTGCGGGCAGCTCTTTTGGTAAATGGTGGAAGTTCTGAGCACCTGGTACCAGCTCCGTAGAGAGCTGAGTGTCGGCTGTGCCGTCGGGCTTGTGTGGTGTTGCTAAGCTGGAGGGGAACAACCCGGGACTGCTCCGGATTGGCCCCTCAACTGAAGTGATGTCACAGACTGGATAGCATCACTGCTGACCTTTGTGATGTCACTGAGCTGGTGAGCCAATGGGAAATCACTCAGTTATGATGTCACTGAGCTGCTGAGCCAATGGGAGATCACTCAGTTATGATGTCACTGAGCTGGTGAGCCAATGAGAGATCATTCAGTTATGATGTCAATGAGCTGGTGAGCCAATGGGCGATCACTCAGTTATGATGTCAATGAGCTGGTGAGCCAATGGGCGATCACTCAGTTATGATGTCAATGAGCTGGTGAGCCAATGGGAGATCACTCAGTTATGATGTCACCAAGCTGGTAAGCCAATGGGAGATCACTGAGCATGATTATGGTTGTTTACATGGGGTCTCAATCTCAGGATATGGGGCTCATCATTTAGGAGTGAGATAAGGCACAATTACTTCATTCGTAGGGTTATGAATTTTTGGACATTTCTAGCCCAGAGGCTTGTGGATGCTCCCATCAGTAGTTATATTTAAGGCTGAGGTAGGCCTTCGTCTCTGTGTATCAAAGGATATGGGCAGCAGGAGAAACAGTGGAGTTGAAGCCCAGATCGGCTATGATTGTATTGAAGGTGGTGCACACCCAATGGGCTCACTACTGCCCCTCTTTCATGTTCTTGATATTACCGACTTGATGAGCCAGTGGAAGATCACTCCTTGGTGAGCCAATGGGAGATCACTCCCTGTTGTGAAATTATATAGTTGCTGATATGAGGGAATGCTATTCTGTGCCGTTGCATTCCAATGGCTATTTCCCCTTTTTTCATTGTGGCTTCTGTTTCCTATATGCTTTCATTTCGCAGTGAATCAGAGAGGATGGACAGGCTGCATCTCTTTTATCCTAAATCGACCAAGGGGTGGCCTATTAGAAGCCTTTAAAATTATGATCAAGTAGATACAGAGCGTGTATTCCATTTGTAAGGTACAGCAAAATTAGGTAGTCACCAAAAAAATAGGGAATTGAACTTCTTCACCCAGGGAATGGTGAGACTGTTGAATTCGCTGCCACATCACAATATAGAGATGTATTTAAGGGCACAGATCGCTTCAGTATCTGAGAAATTATAAATCATACTGAACACTGCAATCCAATCATTTTGGCCAGCCAAATAAACTGAACACTGCAATCTTTGGTGAGCATCTTCACATCTGACCGTGCATTAGAGAGAAGGCCAATGATGATGAAGCAGCTGAAAACATTTGGGCCTAGCTGACAACCCTGAGGAACCCCACAGCAATTTTACAGCAACAACCTGGCTTGATATAATGAATTAAATATCTAACCTGCCGAGTCAACGCAGTATAATCCTGACAGCTCTTTTTCAAAATGAAATCTGAATAACAGCAGAAAAATCTATCTGCGCTTCAGCCAACGCATCTATCAAGCTATCTGTCTGAAGTTTTAGGATCTGATTTAGGTAGAATTACAATAGTGAAACTTTGCATTTGTATATTTTGTTCACAACATCTTAAATCAGGAATGATGGGTGAATATAAGTTTATCAGGATGGAAGCTCTGATCTATTTGCTGGACCAGGTTTCAATCAAGGGGACAATTAACTTAATTTTCTTCAGTAGTTGATTAAGCAGCTAATGTAGAAAATGCTGGAGGTGCACAGCAAGTTCAACATCAACTATTGATGGTGTGTTTCCTTTCACATCTCCATGCCTGTATATGTTTGGCCTAAATGGGGAGCTGGATAAGCTGGTGCAAGAAATTCCCAGTGATACTGATGTGCTCATTAGGCATTGGCGGCAAGGTCTATTTTGGAGCAGAGGATGTTTTATTTTCATGTGCTCGTGCACAGCCTAGCCAAGTATAGCACAATGCTATCATTGTGCCCCCAAAGGAGAAAATGTTGTACCTCTTAATGCTGAGATCCTTTTCCTTCATGAGCACTAAGTCAAGTCGTCTCTGAAAGTAGCAGAAATATTGAAGAGCACTACATGTAGCAGTCACTGAAATGATGAAGCCTGCCACCGGTTGTTAGGTTTACAATGCTAACGTGGCTCTTTAATTGTATGTGGGTGAGAATGTGGAATTTCTAGGTCACTGTAGTGAAAATGTGATACATTTTCAGAAATATTGATTGACTCGACCTCGCTAGCAATTTGAAACTCATTAAATGTGCAGTTTTGGACACTGCTGTAATGCATTCAGCAGCAAGTGCACGAAGCTGCTTTATTCCCTTGCCGAAGAGCATTTCTTTTGCATTATGAACAGCACATATTAAAACTGAACTGACCTCCTCCAGGTTTGTCCTCATGGGGAGGCAAAAGTGAATTGAAACGCATACAATAGTGGCAGCTTTTACCAGGCCTACGCATTTCAATTTTGCTGCTAAATTTAAAGAAAATTAAAACATTTGATTAATTCTCAACAAGAAATGCCAGTCTTTTGTGTTGCTTCCTTGAGGAATATTAAGGCGCAGCTTGTTTTTAGCAAGAGGATTTTAAGCTGGTGATGATATATATACCTATCAGATTTTCTGTAAGGATATACTGATGTCAAACTATCAGAAAGGATACCTGAATGTTATTTTCCATACAAACCTTCGGTCATGAACAAGGTGTTAATTTGGAGAATTTCCCTCCCTTTGCTAATGTACAACAGGCACTGCAATGCAAGAGAAAGGCTGAAAAGCAATTGAGATGATATTGTTCTTTCCTTTTTGAAATATTTGGGCAAAATTTAACGTGAATGATGGGGGTTTTGCCTGCTGGCTGGAGAACTGTCGAGAGCTTCGCGTTGTCTCTTTTTGGGAAGGCCCACCATATTACAAAGAAAATTACAACACAAGGACAGGCCTTTTGGCCCTCCAAGCCTGCACCGACCATGCTGCTCAACTTAACTAAAACCCCTTGCCCTTCCGGGGACCGTATCCCTCTATTTCCATCCTATTCATGTATTTGCCCCTTAAAAGTCACTACCGTATCCGCTTCCACTACCTCCCCTGGCAATGAGTTCCAGGCACCCACCACCCTCTGTGTAAAAAATCTGCCTCGTACATCTCCTTTAAACCTTGTCCCTCGCACTTTAAACCTATGCCCCCTAGTAATTGACTCTTCCACCCTGGGAAAAAGCTTCTGACTATCCATTCCGTCCATGCCTCTCATAATTTTGTAGACTTCTATCAGATCACCCCTCAACCTTCATCGTTCCAGTGAGAACAAACCAAGTTTCTTCAACCTCTCCTCATAGCTAATGCCCTCCATACCAGGCGACATCTTGGTAAATCTTTTCTGTACCCTCTCCAAAGCCTCCACATCCTTCTGGTAGTGTGGCGACCAGAATTGAACACTATATTCCAAGTGCCGCCTAACTAAGGTTCTATAAAACTGCAACATGACTTGCCAATTTTTAAACTCAATGCCCCGGTCGATGAAGGCAAGCATGCCATATGCCTTCTTGACTATCTTCTCCACCTGCATTGCCACTTTCAGTGACCTGTGTACCTGTACACCCAGGTCCATCTGCCTATCAATATTCTCAAGGGTTCTGCCATTTACTGTATCTTTCCTAACTGCATTTGACATTCCAAAATGCATTACCTCACATTTGTCCCCCATCTCTCCGCCCAAGTCTCCAACTGGTCTATATCCTGCTGTATCCTCTGATGGTCCTCATTGCTATCCGCAAATTCACCAACCTTTGTGTCATCCGCAAACTTACTAATCAAACCAGTTACATTTTCCTCCAAATCATTTATACATATTACAAACAGCAACGGTCCCAGCACTGATCCCTGAGGAATGCCACTTGTCACAGCCCTCCATTCAGAAACGCACCCTTCCACTGCTACCCTCTGTCTACTTTGACTGATGTGGAGATGCCGGCGTTGGACTGGGGTGAACACAGTAAGAGTTTTAACAACACTAGGTTAAAGTCCAACAGGTTTATTTGGTAGCAAATACCATTAGCTTTCGGAGCGCTGCTCCTTCGTCAGATGGAGTGCAAATGTGCTCTCAAACAGGGCACAGAGACACAAAATCAAGTTACAGAATGCTGATTAGAATGCGAATCCCTACAGCCAACCAGATCTTAAAGATACAGCCAATGTGGGTGGAGGGAGCATTAAGCACAGGTTAAAGAGATGTGTATTGTCTCCAGACACGACAGCTAGTGAGATTCTGCAAGTCCAGGATGCAAGCTGTGGGGGTTACTGATAATGTGACATAAATCCAACATCCCAGTTTAGGCCGTCCTCGTGTGCGGAACTTGGCTATCAGTTTCTGCTTAGCGACTCTGCGCTGTCATGTGTCGTGAAGGCCGCCTTGGAGAACGCTTACCTGAAGATCAGAGGCTGAATGCCCGTGACTGCTGAAGTGCTCCCCCATAGGAAGAGAACAGTCTTGCCTGATGAATGTCGAGCGGTGTTCATTCATCCGTTGTCGTAGCGTCTGCATGGTTTCCCCAATGTACCATGCCTCGGGACATCCTTTCCTGCAGCGTATCAGGTAGACAACGTTGGCTGAGCTGCAAGAGTAGGTAACAGTAGGTTGCAAGAGCAGAAACTGATAGCCAAGTTCCGCACACATGAGGACGGCCTAAACCGGGATGTTGGATTTATGTCACATTATCAGTAACCCCCACAGCTTGCATCCTGGACTTGCGGGCTATCCTGTCTGGAGACAATACACATCTCTTTAGCCTGTGCTTAATGCTCCCTCCACCCACATTGTCTGTATCTTTAAGATCTGGTTGGTTGTAGGGATTCGCATTCTAATCAGTATTCTGTAACTTGATTTTGTGTCTCTGTGCCCTGTTTGAGAGCACATTTCCACTCCACCTGACAAAAGAGCAGCGCTCCAAAAGCTAATGGTATTTGCTACCAAATAAACCTGTTAGACTTTAACCTGGTGTTGTTAAAATTCTTTGACTGAGCCAGTTTTGTATCCACCTTGCTAGCTCACCTCCGATCCCATGCGACTTTACCTTCTGCAGCAGTCTGCCATGTGGGACCTTGTCAAAGGCCTTACTGAAGTCCATGTAGACAACATCCACTGCCCTACCCTCATCAATCATCTTCGTCACTTCCTCAAAAAACTCGATCAAGTTAGTGAGACACGACCTCCCCTTCACAAAACCATGATGCTTCTCACTAATACGTCCACTTATTTCCAAGTGGGAATAAATCCTGTCTCGAAGAATCCTCTTCAATAATGCCCAATAGTTTCCCTACTGAAACATCGACCATTTGGCCAGGCTCATTCCCCAACACCAGGTCCAGTATGGCCCTTTCCCATGTTGGACTATCTACATACTGTTTCAAGAAGCCCTCCTGGATACTCCTTACAAACTCTGCCTCATCCACGCCCCTAGCACTAACTGAGTCCCAGTCAATATAGGAGAAGTTAAAATCACCCACCACAACAGCCTTGTTACTTTTTACACCTAGCCAAAATCTGCCTACATATCTGTTCCTCTATCTCCTGCTGGCAGTTGGGTGGTCTGTAGTAAATCCCCAACATTGTGACTACACCTTTCCTTTTCCTGAGCTCTACCCATATTGCCTCGCTGTATGAGCCCTCCGAGGTGTCCTCCCGCAGTACAGCTGTGATATTCTCCTTAACCAGTAGTGCAACTCCCCCACCCCTTTTACATCCCCCTCTATCTCACCTGAAACATGTGTATCCTGGAATATTAACCTGCCGATCCGGTCCTTCCCTTAACCAAGTCTCTGTAATGGCAACAACATCGTAGTTCCTAGTACTAATCCAAGCTCTGAATTCATCTGTCTGACCTGTTACACTTCTCGCATTGAAACAAATGCACTTCAGTCCACCAGACCCTCTCTGATTAGTAATCCCACCCTGCCTGCTGTTTCTCTGAGTCTTACTGGCCCTACTCTCTGGTTCCCCTTCAGCTAATTCACCTTTGCTTTGCTTCTCACCCCCCTGCTAAGCTAGTTTAAATCCTCCCGTGTGACACTAGCAAACTTCCCGGCCAGAATATTTGTGCCCTTCCAGTTTAGATGCAACCCGTCCTTCTTGTACAAGTCCCATCTGCCCCAGAAGAGACCCCAATGGTTCAGATATCTGAAACCCTCCCTCCTATACCAGCTGTTTAGCCACGTGTTGAGCTGCACTATCTTCCTATTCCTAACCTCAGTAGCACGTGGCACAGGGAGTAATCCTGAGATTGCAGCCTGGAGATGCTGCTTTTTAACTTTCTACTCAACTCCCAAACAATCACTCAGCTGGGCAGTGGTGGGCTTTTCCCGAGACCAAGGATAAGGGGGCAGAGGGACCTCCCTGCTCCCACCCAGGAAACCCACAAACCAACTCTTAAGAGGATTTGCTTTTTGGGCTTCTTGCATGGTCAGTCCCCTACCCCACTGCTGGGTGAATACCAGTGGTGGTGGGATGAGGTTCTAAAGTCCTTAATGCCCACCTAAGCGCTTCGGTTAGAGGTAAGACAGGAAGGCCATCCATGGTCCTTTCTACTACTAACTTAATCAGGGCAGAGGTGGGAGGGTGGCATCTTCCTGCCCAATTAAATGCCCCTCCTGTGGCATGGTGGCACAGTGGTTAGCACTGCTGAATTGCAGCGCCAGGGACCCGGGTTTGATTCCGGCCTTGTTTGACTTTCTGTTTGGAGTTTGCACATTCTCCCTGTGTCTGTGTGGGTTTCCACTGGGTGCTCCGGTTTCCTCCCATGGCCCAAAGATGTGCAGATTAGGTGGATTGGCCATAGTAAATTTCCCCTCAGTGTCCCAAGGTGTGTAGGTTAGATGTAGGGTAAATGTGTGGGGTTACAGGTACAGGGTGGGGAAGAGGGTCTGTCAGTGAGTCGGTACAGATTCAATGGGTCAAATGGCTCCTTCTGCACTGCAGTTTTAGTTTATTTATTATTGCCACAAGTAGGTTTGCATTAACACTGCAATGAAGTTATTGTGAAAATCCCCTAGACACCACACTCCGGTGCCTGTTCAGGTACACTGAGGGAGAATTTAGCATGGCCAATTCACCTAACCAGCAAGTCTTTTGGACTGTGGGAGGAAACCGGAGCACCCTGAGGAAACCCATGCAGACATGGGGAGAACATGCAAACTCCGCACAGACAGTGACCCAAGCTAGGAATTGAACCCGGGTCCCTGGCGCTGTGAGGCAGCAGTGCTAACCATGCCACCCTGTAGGGATTCTATTAAACTCGCCACGGAGAAAGGCATTCTAAATTTGTAGAGCTTTGTTTAGTCAGTCTAAAAATGTCAGTTGCTGGCATGGCTGATTTTTCAGGTGGTGGGAGACTTTCATTTCAATCTGACTTGCTGTCCATGTGGTGAAGAATGTTCCACAATGCTGGGAAGTTTAAAGCTTCAGGATTTTGACCCAGCCTAAACCCTGCTGAAGGGGCCCTTTGCTGGTGGGGGAGTGATTGGGGTGGAGCGCGAGGATGGGAATTGGGGTGCTGGGTGGCAGACGGTGTTTTGTTCTGTGAAAGCAGAAAAACAGGAATGTTCATTGACTCGACATTTGACTCGACAACACCACACCTCTGCCCACCCCATCCCTGCCCTGAGTTTGTTCCAAACCTCCTTTTACAAATTACCTTTGTTACTTCAGCGCGCTGTCGCGTGCTTTCCTTCGGCGCGCCATTTTTCTGGAAATATTCATCTTTATAAAATAAGGTGCCACAGTTCTATTTGTTTCTCTTTTTTTCTCAGCAATCCCGAGAGCAATTAGTGATGGGCAACAAGAATTGGGTAAGAAGTTTAACAACACCAGGTTAAAGTCCAACAGGTTTATTTTGTGGCTTTTGCTACCAAATAAACCTGTTGGACTTTAACCTGGTGTTGTTAAACTTCTTACTGTGTTTACCCCAGTCCAACGCCGGCATCTCCACATCATAACAAGAATTGGCCCAGACAGTGATGCTCACATTTCATGAAAACATTAAAAAAAGTGTCTGGCAGTCCATCCAGCAGTAAGATCTTTTAACAATCCCAACTGTGCAGTTCACATTTTTATGGTGCAGCGCGCTGTCCAGTCTCTGGTTAGTGATTTGTCACACCGTGAGCTCTCCCCAATACATTCCACATGACTCGATGGTGTGATGATTAATAATTTTTCGTGACACCAACTCACGATGGACATTTTAGCAGACTGCTCTCTTTCATTTAAGATGTTTTCGTTGGTAGAAAATAAATATTCCGTGTCCTGGTTAATGTTCCTCCTCCCAAGTAATACCACCAGGGGAAGAAAAAGTTTATAATAAAAACAGAAAGTGCTGAAAAACCTCAGCAAGTCTGGCAGCATCAGAGGAGAGAGAAACAAAGTTAGTGTTTCAAGTCCAATATGACTTCTTCGGAACTGGTAGAAAACATTTAACTGGTCATTCACCTGTTTGGTTTACACTGCTGGCACTAAACAGTTGTCATTGTTGCTGACTTAACAGTAGTTGTTCCACTCCTGATGTGCCTAGAATTATAAAGTGTCATAGAACTGAAGCAGTCTTTTTGGTCTATAAGGTTTTTTAGCCACTGGGTCTATCAGATTTGGCAGTTGGGTAACAGGTTTTAAAATTCACTTCATTGAATTGGGAATCTCTTGCTGTGATGGATCAGGAGCCTTAAGTCATAGATTGGAAAGAGAGTTGCAACACAATGGTACGAACTAGCTAATTGGGTGTGTTAAGAGACTAGTATTGTAATGCAGGCAAAATTGCCAGAGTTTGTTGGGAACTTGGTCTTTTGTTTAAAATGTCTTTGTTTAAGTTGAATTGTTACTTATTTTAGTGATCAGTGTGAAACGCTAACCATAATTTTGGGCCCATTTTGCCACCAGCTCTCTTGTCGCACAAGGTCTGTTTTTAGACCTAGTTATCTAAGTTGTCCCATCAGTTTGGCTGGAGTTGAGGATTTGTCTGTGAGAGAAGTTGTGATGGAACAGCTTATCTTACCAGCAGGAATGTTTACTGAGAATTGGTGCTTACCTCTCTTTTGGATACGGTGATAATATAACGACATTCTTTTTGCATGATTTGTGGAAATTGAAGTTCTTTTAACTGATTCGCTCGCAACTTTCCTACTATTTCCAGGCGGGTTTCCTGTGATAAATCACCCGACCTTCAATGATGGTTTGTCACAGTTTCTGCTCTCTGTGGGCAGACACTCTCTGCCGTCCCATACAGCATCTTCCCTGGTGACATCCGCGGCGACTCGACCTAAACTAAAACGGCAGAATTTCCAGAAGACCTCCCATCACCGTTTCCTGCCCCTTCTGTGCGAGTCAAGTACTGTCCTACCATCTGGACAACAAATTTCAGCCTAAAACATTTTAAGAAGGTTACGAATAGTTTAAAAACAGCTTTACCTGGTATGGAGTAAACTGACTATTCAGGGAAATGCTGCTATGAAGGCAATAAATATTGAACTCGCAGGCTGACCTTTGCAGGCTCTGAGTAAGGTCGCCTGTGGGTTGTTAGGTCAGGTCACTTGTTGAATATTTATGGCCTTTAATGAGTTTCCACTGTGCCACTGCAGTGTTACCACACTTTCATTACTGCTGGTGGATCTGGCACAGGCTGCTTGTGTTCCACTTGAAAGCTTTTGCAGTTGAACACATTGGTAGCATAAGATGTTTACTTGAGCCCCACAGAGCTTACTGTCACATTATGCCATATTCAGAAAAAGACTCGCTGAGCTGGAACAGCTTACTCCCAGGAAAGAGCTAACCAAATGTAGCCGCTGCTGTCTTTATCATGATCACGTACCCAGTGCCATTTCCGTACTGAATGTAAAGTGGTATGTTTCATTCTAATGTTGAAAATTTACTGATTTGATGTACCTGATTGTGGTTATTGGCCAACAAGAAGTATCAATAAAATATTTGTGATCAATATGTAATCCTGCGATACCGCTGAGCTTTATGAGGTATCAGGGTGACTGGCAGGTGATGCTTGCATATTTGAATATGTTTCCAAATCCTTCATGGGCTAACTACTGATATTAGTAACCATGGTAACACCACATGCAAAAGCCCCTGTTATCTAGGCAGCATCTGTAAGGCATTTTGTCTCCGCGGATAATGATTCCGCTTCCAAATTTTATTTTTAAAGTAATGACCGATTTGCTGTATCCTGAGCATGTGCAATGTCTTTCCTGTGCTCCTTGTCCAAGTGCAACCAGATGCAGACTGAAGCTATTTTCCCATACTGATCAACAGCACCCATTCTTCTCCATCTTCTACAGTGATGGCATTAAAGGGAAAGGATGGGCAGACTTGCATTTATTATTATGTCTCAAAGGGACATCTAATGATTTTCTCAAAGTGAATTATTTTGTGGTCGAAAGTGGCATCCATTTTACACATAGAAAATGTTTCTGTCATTTTCTGCAAAAAAGGCCATGTAAGGTCAACAGAACCATTCCAGCTCAAATTATGAATAATGCAACAAATGCCTTACAAAAAAACAGAGGTACAAAGTCAACATTATTTACAAAGTTGGGTGACATTATGAAGGTATGGCTCATCATTGAACCTTGTGACTTGTTGCCAGTTATTTATAACAGACAAAAATGAATAGCAAATATCCTATTTTAACTGACATAATACTATGTCATAGCTGTATTAAAAAAAAAAATTACCCAACAAGTGTTTCAAGATCACATAGTACTGCAATATGATGAATATCGTTAAAGCCATTCAGAAGTGTGCACCCAGACAGTGCATGTCACAGAGTGATCAAACATTGTTAACTTTGTGATTTTCCTTCGGGGAGTTCCACTCAAAGCAAAGAATTAGTATTGATGTGTCAATTTTAAGTAGGAAGAGGAAAGTGACCGATTTATTTCTTTGGGACCTGTGCAGAAAGGCATTAAAGATTTAACTAAGGCAGGAGTTATGCTTCATTTTGTATTCGAGCCGTTGCCATACAAATCTTTAAAGAGCTCGTGAACATTCAGTTCTTATTTCAATAGACCTTGTGAAGAAAGGATTCACATCCTGTGTTGCTCTATATCACTGTGAGTGTGTCTGCTTGAACAATCAAAACATTACTGGTATTTTGAAGACTTGGATGAAACTGTCATCTGTTCATTCACTTTCCTTCTCTGTTGAGGAAATGGGCATCAGTTACAAGAAAGAAAAAAGCAAAGCTAGAAATATCCACAATAAAAAGCAGGCAAGCACTTGAGTAGACAGCTCTTAGAAAAATAGAGCCCTTCATCAAGATACTGGAAAACTTCTAAATGCATGCAATATATGTGTTCATTCTGCATTTAGAGTTTTGATGTTTAGGTTTGTCAGAGAATACCAATAGCCAAGTCAAATGAAAAAAAACACTGTAAAATCAGGCACTCTGAGAACCTTACTCAGATTAGTTTAGAGTCTGACTTTATAAATTAAACCTTGAAGTGTGAGGCAGCTAGAGCCACATTTCCATTCACTTGGACTTGTTTCCTTCAAAAAGGCATGGGAGAGAATTTTCTCTGTTGTAATTGGGACACTGAATCCCCGGACACTGCAAAGAGGGAAAAGATTTTGGGCCCCATTTGCCTTAATATTAACCCTTGATGATGGCCAGGAGAGGTCAGGAGTTCAAAGTGAAAAATTAGGGAACACATCCCAACCTATTGCTATTTTATCATTGGTGAATGTTCAAAGTGCCTCAACGTCCTGCTGTGGAGAGATGGATCCTTATTAATATTTTTAAATCTAACTTCCACAGAGCTTCAGGAGCCTGATTTTAAATGACTGATGCTCTGAGGATTTCCTGGGGTTTGGGAAGCCTGGAAGTGAAAGGGAGGGAGTCTACAAGGTAGTGCCTTTTATAGCAGTGCAAGGAGGAAGGGCAATGCTGTTCCTGGCACCCTTATGGAAGCCTTTGGCCTTGCCCACCCAAGGCTCAATATCCAGCCTCTTTGTTCTGTTGTCCTCTCTTCTTTCTGTGCTACTATCATGGCCGACCTACATCCCACCCCTCCTCCCCCAATTGCCAGAGACCATCCCCAAGGGATCCTTGTTGCGCACCCCTCCCAGTGGTTTACCATCCCCTCCCAGTGGTTTACCACCCCGTCTCCCAGGATTGCGGCTGTTCAGCAGGAATTGGGAACAAGAAATGCTAATAAGGTGCTGCTTTTTAGTTCAGCAGGAGGCCTGTGTCCCAAGCCATGCCAAATTCTATGGCCTTTCTTGTGTTTCCCCCACACCCTCCTCACATTTCAGTAAATAACAGTGTCCTTGTGTCAAGTGTCTGACCCTCATTACAGGCCGGAAATTTCCTGAGGGGAATTGAATTAAGCTTTACTGGGCCTATAGTAGAGCGAAGGCCCAGCGTTGGAAATTAAATGAGACAGGAAGGACTGTTCCAAATTATTTTTTGAAATAAAGAGTGCGGTCTATGCTGGGCCTCTGTTGGGACTATCGGGTTTGTGGGTAAGATGTGGGGCGAAGTTGGAGACTGGGCTGGGAACAACCCAAGAATAGAAAGTAGCTGCAGACCTTTTACTTCTAGACTTCAATTTTATTTTCCAAAATTGTACTTTGTTCATAAAATTTGTAAAACTTAAAAATTCAAATTTGATACTATATCAAGTGTGAAACCAATCAGTTTCCTTCAGCATGATACACAAGGTGCCTCACTACATTTGCCATTAGTATTATATTTACCATGTAAGTTCATGTCAAACATTCTCCAGTGCAGACAGCTCGAGGGCTTCTACAAGGTTCCAGCCCCTCGGAGCTTTAAGCAGTAGCCTTTCCCCATTGGGCCTTTGTGGCGGCTGCCCCAAGCTTTATTTTGTCCTTCATTCAGCCAGTAATCCTGGACCTTGGAATATGCCAGCTTGCAATATTCAGTTATCACAGCTCTTTATACTGGAAGACCAGCAAGATTAGTGAGCATCTTTCACCAAGTTGATGGTGCACCAGCAGGAGATGATGTTGTGGAGTTGTGCGTCTCTGGAAACAATATAGAGCACTGAGTCCTGCATTACTGAACAACTCCGGATGAACCGCCACACAAACCATTGCATTTTTTTCCAGTCCTACATTGAAAAGGCACATTCCAGAAGAAGGTGGGCAATGGTTTTTTCCCCCCACCGCAGCTACGTTGAGGGAGAATCTAGAAGTGAAGGAAGGAAGGCCCTTCTCATCAACAGCAGGCTACGTCTTGGTGGTAGTTTGAAAGTTCTGGTGATATGGCATTCTGCCAAATGACTTTGACAGTTCGCTCAGGGAACCATCTGGAAGGATCCACCATCTTCCTTTCATGTAAAGCCTTAAATAGGTTGTGTGCAGAAAACTGCCAAATGAACTTGTGATCAAAGGTATTTTTCTGCACAGACTTTGCCATGAGGGACGACGGTACTGTATGGTCCAACTGATTGGAGCATTCTGTGGCAGTGTGTCCAGACCCAACCTTTGCAAGAGTTGGGACAAATAGAACATCAGACCTTGGTGTTTTTGGTACTGAGGGTCATGCACTGCTTGATGCTTCCACACGCAAAAGTAGCCATCAAGGCAGCTCTGAAGAACAGCCATATGGACTCAACATTAACTCTGTTTCTCTGTCCATAGATGTCAGACTCCTGACTCTTTTCAGCATTTTGTATAATTAGGAATCAAGGTGAGGTTGGGGAAGCTTTTTTCCCTCTAAATCTAGACATTTTTATGTTGTGTCTCTGTAGACACTATCCATTTTTGGTCTCCAGTTAAAGTGGAAGATGGCTCAAATGATTGCCATGGTAGAACTGTCGGGTATGAGCAAGCCTGCACAATGTAGAGCAGAAATGAGAGTGCGTCTTGTCTGCAGTGGGGAGGGGACATTGCTTCCACATCCCTAGTTTCTGTTTCACCATGCCTTTACACTCCTTCCACGTTTTTACCTATATCCTGGCCTGTCCGAACCAGACCCCCAGAACCTCAAGTTGTTCGACCTGATGGTGAAGGATAAAGGATCAGTTGGCCCACTTCTCAAAGAATATCATTTCACTATTGACCAGTTCAAATTGATTGCAGATGTTCATTAGTCTACACACCAACAATGGATCACAGCAGGAGCCTTGTTCACTACCAGCAGCCCATAGGCTCCAAGGTTGGCAGCCAGGTATACTCATGTTTGTGCCATACTAGGATTTTGATAATACTCTTTTGGGGTCTTATGTTGGTCTGAAGTAACTGATGGATTTTGAGTTTCTGCTGGTGGGAAAATTTACAGTTAAGGCAACTATTTGCGAAGAACTGGTGTTACTGGATTTTGTTACTTTAAAGGTACCGTAAAGTGTGGGTTCAAGGAACTGTATTTGTTTTAATTGCACTCTGCTTTAAAGAAATAACAAAAAAGGTTGAGCTCTGCAGCTTGAACTTCATATGACATCTTATCTTTACCATGGTAGGTTTAATTGATTAACCAAATAGGTAGGGCAGGACATCTTTATTAGAGGAAAACCTTTTTTCTTCTGATATTATGGTAGGAAGTGTTGTTAACATTTGTTTTTAAAGGCTTAAGTGTCCATGGAACTTGGGTTAAAATGTGTTGATGTGAATGTTTACGATAGGTTTATATTATTGATAAGAGGATATAACTTTGTTTGTTTGTACAGCTGATTTGCATCTACAAAGATTTGTTCACAATGGAATGTACCTTCAGGAAATAAGGGATGAATATTTGTATCCAGTCTACAAGACTCTAGTTATGGAGATGGGGTGACGCCAGATGTCACCTTCATCCAATGAAAGCGGGTAATTTAGACTTTGTCCAAATAAAGGATGAGGCGTAGTCAGAAGTAGGGATAAAAGTTGGAAAATCAGTCTTTATTTGTACCGTTTGACCATGGCTTTTGTGGTATAATTCTTCTGAGACACAGACCAATATGTCGTCGCTTTGGAGACAAGAAGAAGATAGGCATTGCTTTGTGCTGGCAGCACTCGAATCCTAGGACCTTGAGGGATAAGAACATTCGATGTGGTCTTCATGCTATTTTGTTATATTTTTGTTAAATATATGTAACATCTTGCTTAATAAATTCTACTTGATTCATAAATACTAGTTATTTGCACCTTGTTAGATCAGGCACAACCGAGGACCCCATTGTTAGAAATTAAGAATTTGGAAATAGATATTTTAAGTCAAAGGATTTCGTACCTCAAAGCTCCTGAAATTTACAGCATCTTCACCTACCCAGACATTCGGAATGTAAGGCCCTGTGATGGCCTGTGATGGTGTAACCACCCAGGCATTCTCTCCTCGGGGTGACTGTGTAAGGCCAGCACAGAAAGGGAGGGAGTGAGAATCTATTTGTCCTGAAAAAGCCGAGTGCATCTTTAAATTTTTCTTCATACTTTTTTGTTAGTAATTATGCAGATCAGGGTCATGGTTAAATCTAATAAATTAATGAATGTATTGGGCCTTAGTTGTTCAATTACAAAATTAGTACAATGAAGGTAAATGACATTTGATTTTAATGCTTTCCTCTTGAGCCCACTTTGTAGCTGCAGGCCTTGAATCAGCTGTTGTTTCTGATTTTCATGCATAATACATTAAACCCATATGGTGGCAGGACTCCAGGATGAGGATGATCCCACGCTTCTTGCTGTGTGAGGGTGAGATAAGGCAAAAAGGGGAAGAGAAGAAACAATCTGAACACTATCAGACTGCAAGAAAAGCTATGGTAAATGTGGGGGCTTGGCGAAGTTTCGCCCAGTGTGAAAGCTGCTTTCTGGTTTTCTTTTGGTCGCTTGTCTATACAAGGAAGAAGTTCCCTTTCTGTCACAGATTGTCTCTTTTTCGGGCTGCCTGGGGTTTCATTTGAAAGTTTGCGGACGCCTGATTGTGCTTTCCTCAGACTGTTTGAAATGATAACAAAAGCAATAATAATATGCCGTGTCAGTGGTGGGGATTAGTGTGCTGTCTTGATTCATCTGCTAGGCTTGTGTTTGCTTATTTTTTGGGATGATCATGATTTTTTTTTAAACTTAGATGAACCTTGCAAACTGGAGTAATGCAATTTGCATCTAAAACCATATCACTTTACTGAAAATGTAACTCTGCAGGAGAAACAATTAACAGCAGATTGTATGTTATGTTATCGTTTATAACCGATTTCTTCTACTTGGATCCTGGCTTTCAACAGAGGAAAAAGTTAAAGTTTATTTATTAGTGTCACAAATAGACTTACACTGCGATGAAGTTACTGTGAAAATCCTCTAGTCGCCACACTCCGACGCTGTTCGGTTACACTGAGGGCGAATTTAGCACGGCCAATGCACCCTAACCAACACATCTTTCAGACCGTTTTCAGCTTCAGGAGGAAACCGGAGCACCCGGAGGAAACCCACGCTGACACAGGGAGAACGTGCAGACTCTGCACGGACAGTGATCCAAGCCGGGAATTGAAACCGGGTCCCTGGCGCTGTGAGGCAGCAGTGCCAATCACTGTGCCACCCCGAACTCCTGCGTTGAAGATATCTTTCAGCAAATCTGACCTATGTCCTTCCACAACCATTTGATATCTTTGTACTTTTATTTGAATAAAAAAGAACTAACGTCTCACTGCCTTGAAATACAAATTCAACAGGCGTATTCGGTAATGTGGGTTCTTATAATCTAACCAAAAGATGGCTGCATTTGTTTGTATTTTGGTTGACAAAGCAGCTGCTAGAGACAAAAACAGCGACAGCAAGGACAATTACCTCATGGAATTTAACTGGGAACAAAAGGGAGATAATTGCCCATTTACTTGTGTGGCAATTTTATTATTATCCTCTGATATTTTGAGGTTGAAATGCTGCATTGGAGAAAGTTCAACATCGTTTTTTGCGAAGAGGATGGGTGATAAGACTAGTGAGGAAGAGGAAAAGATGGGGGATCTCTGCCTCGCATAAGCTTTTCTGCCATCTAGTCTCGGAGGAAGATTGATGACAGCCGTGGGATACTCACGGTCTGTAAGCACAAAGCATTACAAAAATGAGAAATCACAGTAGAATTTTGGCTGCACAATTTCGTTTTTTTTTCAATCTGTTTTCTTGAAATTGAAACAAAGGATGATTGGAAAACAACAGTTAGCGATTGTGCGATATAAGATTAAGATGGTTAATATAAATTGGAAACACAAGGTAAAATAATCAGAGATAAAAGACATTATCTAGTTGCTGTTGCACTCATGAAGCTGAAACATTTATCATTTACTCAGTTAGGCACCAAGTGCAGGTGCACTAATCTGTAAAAATCCTTCTAAACGACGCTTTGTTAAAGAATTAAAATGTCGTCATTATTATGCAATTAACATATCTTCTACTGGGATGCTTTGTATGGAAGTCATTTGCAAGCATTTTCTGGAATTTGGGATCCCGAAGCAAATTTTCCATCTGTGGCGCACTTGAAACGGGCCGATGAGCCCACTCCATGGCTTCAACAAGAGAGGCAGCTGTGAAAGCAAACCTTTGCAGTGGAGGTCACTTGGATAAGTTGATGTTTTAAATGTCTGAAGCTACAGACATGATCGCTTTGTTTTCTTTTTTGCGTCGCTTTTTCTTTTAAAGGAAATAAGTAGGGAGCAGCAAGCTAGTTACCCGACCAAATAATTTTCCGTTCCCAGCTGACCCAGCACTGTAACACAATACAATTTGTTTTACATCTAAAGATGGTGACCCAGTGTAGTCAAGTGCTCAGTTATGTAGCTGACTTTTCCATAGTTTTACTTGGACGCCTACCAGAAATGCAGACATAAGAGGTTGTGATTGAAAAAATGTATTTATAAAGATGCAATTTTACACTTGGGGTAACCTGATAGTTTAAAACTGTTCAGAAGATCATGTGTTTATCCAGATAGATGGTTATTAATGGCTTCATGTTTGCAATTAGTAAGAATTGGAATACACTACAAACTCACGTAGTTAAATGTTATCATATGTATATTACACTGATATATTAAATAGTTGTATGTAATAATATTTATTCCCATAAATGTATTTCTAATTAAAATCATTCCAGCAGCTATACTCCCACACCTGACATAATATTGCAAAATATGTGTTCTGTATTCTAAATACAGGATTGTTTCAGTGTCTGTACAATACTGTGTATGTACAAAGCTGCAAAAAACTGAAGCGATTAAGCTCCTGACCAAATGCCGCAAACACATCTGCAATAATCATTATGTCAGATCAGCTTGGAAAAACTCTGACGATTAAGCTGGAAGATTGTGGATTCAAGGACTTGAACATATGGAAATAGAACCAAAAGTCTATTTAAACACTATCATTTGTGGACAGATAGAGCAAAATACCCTTAAATTGCAGGTTAGTTGTAGCTTTGAAACTTCTCCCAGTTTAGTTTGAAAATTAATATTTATTTGAAATCTTTATTTCTTATCAGGGGATAAACAATTTTAAGTCGTAGGCCATTGAATTCCTGAATCTTGTTCTGCCATTCTGGCTGATCTGTACCTTAACTTCATTGAGACATCTACAATGTATATAACTGATCCCCTCCTCACCTACTAAAAATAACTTAGGGGGCAAAATTTGTTCACAATGCCACGCAGACTATGTTGATCCATTAGGGGCGAGCTAGCATCAGTGATATCAACAAAAAACGCTGTGCAGTTAACAGCCTGCGACATTGCCTGCCACTTAAAACAGAGTTCTGCTAACACGTTTTTTTCCCCTCTGTTGATCTCTCTTGAAAATGTGAATTGTCCTGGCATCCACTGGCTTTAGGGAAGGGAGTTCCAGATTCTCACTTCATGTGAAGGCTTCATTGTTTTACTCTTTGAAGGCTTAGAACTAATTTTAAGTTTGTGCCCATTGTTCTGGATTTTCCTGCAAGAGGAAGAAGCTTTTCTGGATCTGTCCTGTGTTGTACCCCCTCCAAAGTCAAATCCTTTCTAAGTTGCAGTGCCCAATACGGCAGGCTGTACTACAGATGGAGTCTGACCAAGACTCTGTGCAATGGAAGATGATGGCTTCCTTTTTGTATTTCAGCCCCCTTCATATAAAGGACAACATTCCATCAGCTTCTTTAATTACGTTTTGTACCTGTGCACACGAGTTTTTTAAGATTTAAGAAATAGGAGCAGGAATAGACAGTTCAGCCCTTTGAGCCCACTCCGATATTCAGTGAGATCATGGCTAATCTTCTGCTTCAACACCACCTTCCTGCACTATCCCTGTCTCCCTTGATGTTTTTAGTATCTAGAAATGTATCAATCCCAGTCTTGAACCTACTCAACAACTGAGCCTCTACCCTTTGAATGAAGAAATTCCTCCTCATTTCAGCCCGAAGTGACCTGCCTCTTATTCTGAGAATGTGTCCCCTTGTTCTAGACACCCCAGCCAGGAAAAACATCCTTTTTGCATCTATCCTTTTGGGCCCTGTAAGAATTGTATATTTGAATGAGATCTCATTCTTTTAAACTCCAGAGAATAAAGGTCCAGTCTCTTTAATTGTTCCTCATAGGACAAACCTTCCATCTCAGGAATTAATTTTGTGGACCTTTGTTGCACTCCCTCAAAGACCTTCCTGGGGTAAGGAGACTAAAATCGTACACTTTGGTATGGTCTCACCCAGGCTCTATAATTGTAGTAAGATATCTTTACTCCTATACTCAAATCCTCTTGCAATAAAGGCCAACATACCATTTGCCTTCTTATTTGCTTGCTGTACCTGCATATTAGCTTTCAGTGACTCGTGAACAAGGGCACCCAAGTCCCTTTTGGAGTTCAACACTTTCTAGCCTCCCGCCATTTAAGAAATACTCTGCCTTTCTGTTCTTCCAACCAAAATGGATAACCTCATATTTCCCCACATTGTATTCCATCGGCCAAATGCTTGCCTATTTGCTTAGCCTGTCCAAATCCCCGTGAAGCTTCTTTGCGCCCTTCTCACAATTCACACTTCCACCTGGATTTGTGTCATCTGCAATCTTGAAAATATGACCCTTAATCCTCACATCTAAGTCATTGATATAGGTTGTGAATAGCTGGGGCCCAAACACTGATCCTTGCAGTACCCCACTAGTCACAGCCTGCCAACCTGAGAATGACCCATTTATTCCTACCCTGTTTTCTGCCCATTAACCAGTTCTCAATCCGTGCCAGTATATTTTCCTCAGTTCCACGTTCTTTTTTACTAACTTCTTGTGTGGCACCTTATCAAAAGCTTTCTGAAGATCTAAATATACCACATTCACCAATTCTCCCTTATCTTTTCTGCTAGTTACATCCTCAAAAATCTCTCAGCAGGTTTGTTAAACATTATTTCCCTTTCATAAATCCACGTTGACTCTGCCCAATCCAACCATTATTTTCTACATATTGCGAAAAAAGAGACATGTCGAAGCTTTTTGTCTTGCACTCATCAGGACATTTTGCAAAATACTGAGATAAGGAGAAAGCAACAATTAATACACAGGAATAAAAACAAATGCTGGATAAACGCAGCAGGTCTGACAGTATCTGTGGACAGAGAAACAGAGTTAATGTTTCGAGTCCATATGACTTGTTCAGAGCAGAAAATTGATAGAAATGGGATGGATTATATAGTTGGAAAGGGGGGCGGAGGAGGTGGAGCAGAACTGGAGGTCAGGGATAGGGAAAGCGAGATTGATAAAGATGTCATGGACACAAGACAAAGGGAGTGTTAACGGTGGAATTGAGAACTAAAGAAGGTGCTGATAGTGGCATAAAGGTAAAATATCGGTTGAGGAAAAGGACAGACATGTCAGAAGCGCTATTTTTGATGTGGCATCATCGGAATAAATGTGATGGAGGCCGAGAAGCTGGGGGAATGGGATGGAGTCCTTACAGGAAGCAGAGTGTGAGGAGCTGTAGTCGCGGTGGCTGTGGGAGTTGGTGAGTTTGTAATGAAATTTGGTGGTCAATCTATTGCCAAAAATGGAGACAGGTTAAGGAAGGGAGGGAGGCGTTGGAGATGGACCATGTGAATGTGAGAGAGGGCTGAGAGAGAACTTCCCTTTCCTACCTTGACCCCTCTTTTTTTTCAGAAATGCTCAAGACGACTATCTTCTGAGTGTCCTGTTGTCACATCCCTTATATAGTCTAGCATTTTCCATACTGCTAATGTCACGCCAACAGATCTGTAGTTCCCCATTTTCTCTCTCCATCCTTTCTTAAATAGTGGGGTTAAATTTGCTAACTTCCAATCTCCAGGAACCATTCTGGAGTCTATGAAATTTTCAAAGATGACCACCAGTGCATCTACTATCCCCAGAGCCACCTCTTCCAACACTCTGGGATGTAGACCATCAGTTCTGGGGGATTTATCTACTTTTAAGTCCCATTAATTTCTCTGATATTTTTTGTTTGCTGATCTTGCAGCTGGTGGGTTGTGTACCTGGACACCCAAATCCCTGTCCTTTTCCACAGCTTCCAGTCTCTCCATTTGGAAAACACTCTGATGTGACTTCCTTGGATCTGAAGTGGATGACTTCACACTCCCCATTGAACTCCATCGGCATGATTTTGTCCACTCACTTAATCAAAAATTGCAAAGTAGGTTTGCTACTCTTAAGCATGGTGCTCTCTTTCTCTATAACATTAGTTGGCGTGTAGAATCATAATGCGATTTTCATTCTATTAGCGTGCCAAGAAAGCTTTTAGATCTTTGGAACATGAGTTACTTTTTGAAATTATATTTTTACTCTAGTCATTTCCTGATGTGGTGTGAGATGATATTATGTTAGCCAGGTATTCTGCATATCACGTGTATGTTTTTCTTTCGAAAATACCGATGGTAAGCAACTTTTTGGATTTCCTCTTTTGCTAATTTAATTAGTAGTGGAAGGAGGGGAAATAAAAGGTGCTGGAGTCGGCATTAATTATTTAATGTGGTCGTAGCAACATAGCATCTAAAATGATTAAAGCTTTTTTATTTTACTTGGACCATGTATTCTGACATTTTCAAATTTGTTTATGTATTTTTATTCAAACTGTATTCAGGAATATTTCTGATTTTACCACTGTTGATATGATCACTTTCCTTCTCTGGTGAATTTAAAATTTTATCTTTTAAAAGGTTTGCCTGGTCATATCTATTCTCCTGAACCACATTGGTTAATTGTCTTCTTCCTCCTGAAATAGTTTGTCTTTATCTCCTTTCTTAATTATTTTCTGCTTTCATAATACACCAACCACATTTATACATTTCCTATCCCAGCTTCCAGTTCCCCTGACATCTGCTTTTCTTCTCCTTCCCTCACCCACTTCCATGAAAACATTAACGGCCTCAAACTCTAGGTGATTCTCCTCTCACTAACAGACAGCAAAGTTTCTTCGACAATTCAACGCTGGAACCATTTTGGTTGTGAAGATGAAAAATGTTAGTACACACGCATGCTGACCACTCCAATCTTTTTGGTGCTGTTTTGGTGCCGTCTCTGACTGCTTTGTGTTCTCTGCTTGATGTCTGCTCTGGAGTCACATACAGTGGTATGGTAACAAATTGGTTATATGAGTAGACCATCACTAGAAATCAAAGGACGTGAGTTCAAATCCTATCTTAACAGCCTGGAAATTAAAATTCAGTGAATTGCTTTAAAATAAATGTGGAATAAAAAGATAGAATCATTAATGGTGACTACGAAACCGCCTGACTGTTTACTAATCTCCTTCCTAGGAAAGGACTACTGCTGTCCTTACCCAATCCATAGTCAGCCCCCCCCCCCGCCCCCAACCTCCCCACCTCCAACCTCCCCACCTCCTCCCCCAGCCAATATGATGGACTTGTAACTACAATTTGAAAATGCTCAGCAGGCCACTTATTTGTATCAAAACCACTAGGGATGAACAATAAATGCTGGCCTTGCCCCATGAATGAATAAAAAACAATTATCTTTCCTGTTGCTGTTGATCATGCTGTAGCCCTGGTTCTAATAGAGATTGTAAGAAGTTTAACAACACCAGGTTAAAGTCCAACAGGTTTATTTGGTAGCAAAAGCCACACAAGCTTTCGAGGCTCTAAGCCCCTTCTTCAGGTGAGTGGGAATTCTGTTCACAAACAGAATTTATAAAGACACAGACTCAATTTACATGAATAATGGTTGGAATGCGAATACTTACAACTAATCCAGTCTTTAAGAAACAAAACAATGGGAGTGGAGAGAGCATCAAGACAGGCTAAAAAGATGTGTATTGTCTCCAGACAAGACAGCCAGTGAAACTCTGCAGGTCCACGCAACTGTGGGAGTTACAAATATTGTGACATGAACCCAATATCCCGGTTGAGGCCGTCCTTGTGTGTGCGGAACTTGGCTATCAGTTTCTGCTCAGTGACTCTGCGCTGTCGTGTGTCGCGAAGGCCGCCTTGGAGAACGCTTACCCGAATATCAGAGGCCGAATGCCCGTGACCGCTGAAGTGCTCCCCAACAGGAAGAGAACAGTCTTGCCTGGTGATTGTCGAGCGGTGTTCATTCATCCGTTGTCGCAGCGTCTGCATAGTTTCCCCAATGTACCATGCCTCGGGACATCCTTTCTTGCAGCGTATCAGGTAGACAACGTTGGCCGAGTTGCAAGAGTATGTACCGTGTACCTGGTGGATGGTGTTCTCACGTGAGATGATGGCATCTGTGTCGATGATCCGGCATGTCTTGCAGAGGTTGCTGTGGCAGGGTTGTGTGGTGTCTTGGTCACTGTTCTCCTGAAGGCTGGGTAGTTTGCTGCGGACAATGGTCTGTTTGAGGTTGTGCGGTTGTTTGAAGGCAAGAAGTGGGGGTGTGGGGATGGCCTTGGCGAGATGTTCGTCTTTATCAATGACATGTTGAAGGCTCCGGAGGAGATGCCGTAGCTTCTCCGCTCCGGGGAAGTACTGGACGACGAAGGGTACTCTGTCCACTGTGTCCCGTGTTTGTCTTCTGAGGAGGTTGGTGCGGTTTTTCGCTGTGGCGCGTTGGAACTGTTGATCAATGAGTCTAGCGCCATATCCTGTTCTTATGAGGGCATCTTTCAGCGTCTGGAGGTGTCTGTTGTGATCCTCCTCATCCGAGCAGATCCTGTGTATACGGAGGGCTTGTCCGTAGGGAATGGCTTCTTTAACGTGTTTAGGGTGGAAGCTGGAGTAGTGGAGCATCGTGAGGTTATCCGTGGGCTTGCGGTACAGTGAGGTGCTGAGATGACCGTCCTTAATGGAGATGCGCGTGTCCAAGAATGCAACCGATTCCGGAGAGTAGTCTATGGTGAGCCTGATGGTGGGATGGAACTTGTTGATGTCATCATAGAGTTGTTTCAGTGATTGTTCACCATGAGTCCAAAGGAAGAAAATGTCATCGATGTATCTAGTGTATAGCATCGGTTGAAGGTCCCGTGCGGTGAAGAAGTCTTGTTCGAACCTGTGCATGAAGATGTTGGCATATTGAGGTGCAAATTTGGTCCCCATGGCTGTTCCGTGTGTCTGGATGAAGAACTGGTTGTTGAAGGTGAAGATATTGTGGTCCAGGATGAAGCGGATGAGATGTAAAATTGCATCTGGAAACTGGCAGTTGTTGGCGCTGAGCATATGATAATCTAATAGAGATTATCATAGAATCCCTACAGTGCAGAAGGAAGCCATTCAGCCTGCACTGACAGCAATCCCGCCCAGCCCCTATCCCTGCAACTCCACGCATTTACTCTGCTAATCCCCCTAACCTCCACATCCTGGGAGACTAAGGGGTAATTTATCATGACCAATCAACCTAACCCGCACATCTTTGTGGGAGAAAACAGGAGCACCCGGAGGAAACCCACACAGACACAGGGAGAATGTGCAAACTTCACCGGAGAACGTGCAAACACATACAGTCACCTGAGTCCGAAATTGAACCCGGGTCCCTGGCGCTGTGAGGCAGCAGTGCTAACCACTGTGCCGGCCTAGATTATGGAATTCAAAGTCAGCATTTGCGTTCTTTCCCTTCACTGATTTGCAGTTGGCAGGGGCCACTGTAGTGACAGGCAAAACATCTTGAACACTGAGAAAGTAATTGTAACTAACACCAAGAAAGCTAACACTAACAGACACACAAAAGGATTAACAGGAGACCAGTTTCAAAACACTTGGCTGATAATTATGTTACAATTTGGAACCAAATTTATTTTAAAGGAAGAAATGCTTCCGCTACTTTTTAATCAAGGAGTTTAAGATGCTAGCTTGCCATCATAAATTGGTTAAAAACATTAGGACAACCATCTCTGGCCTCCCCAAGTTGGTAATGCATTTGTTACATTTTTCTGTTGATCCAGTTCATAGTAAATGTTGTTAAGTGTGGTATTCTGGAATCTTATAGTCTGATGTCTCCACAGATGTACCCGTTTCGAATGCATTCTAATAATGTGTTTCCACTTTAGCACTGTTTTTAAAAACATCCCAAATAGCACTGCCAGCCATGACCTCGATTTTCAATTTGGCATGGTGTTACGACCAGGGAACTTGTGTCAAGACTTGCCCTTTCTTTTCCACTCATTGATGACAAAGAACTCAGTTCGACCATCTTTCTTGAGTTGAAACACAAAGGGGTTAGTTTGTATTGTGCTTACACACAAGTTTTTATTAAAAAGTGTGGTTCATTGTTTGAGCACTTCGCTGGTGTTTGTGGCTAAAGCAGATTTTTTTTCTATGGTGGTCTTGAAATTCCAGTGGTTGAAGCCAATGTAAACTGCAATTTCTAGAGACAGTCTCTCGTAAACCATTATCCATCTTTTCTAAAAATCAGTGATGTTATCCCTGAGGTTCCATTCGATTGAAATTCTCTACCTCTGATGGATTCCAAACTGTAACAGAGAGATAAGGCTTTGAACGTGAAAGCAGGGGCGAGAGAGAGATGGTGTTATTGGTCCATGCAGACTTCTTCTTGCAGACTGCTCTAAAATATGATGTGGAGATGCCGGCGTTGGATTGGGGTAAGCACAGTAAGGAGTCTCACAACACCAGGTTAAAGTCCAACAGGTTTATTTGGCAGCACAAGCTTTCGGAGTCTCGCTCCTTCTTCAGGTGAGTGAGGAGTTGTGTTCACAAACAGGGCATATAAAGACACAAACTCAATTTACAAGATAATGATTGGAATGCGCGTCTTTACACGTAATCAAGTCTTAAAGGTACAGACAATGTGAGTGGAGAGAGTGTTAAGCACAGGTTAAAGAGATGTGTATTGTCTCCGGCCAGGACAGTTGGTGAGATTTTGCAAGCCCAGGCAAGTCGTGGGGGTTACAGATAGTGTGACATGAACTCAAGATCCCGGTTGAGGCCGTCCTCATGTGTGCGGAACTTGGCTATCAGTTTCTGCTTAGCAATTCTGCGTTGTCGTGCGTCATGAAGGCCGCCTTGGAGAACGCTTACCCGAAGATCAGAGACAGAATGCCCGTGACTGCTGAAGTGTTCCCCAACAGGAAGAGAACACTCCTGCCTGGTGATTGTCGAGCGGTGTTCATTCATCCGTTGCTGAAGTGTCTGCATGGTCTCCCCAATGTACCATGCCTCGGGACATCCTTTCCTGCAGCGTATCAGGTAGACAATGTTGGCCGAGTTGCAAGAGTATGTACCGTGTACCTGGTGGATGGTGTTCTCATGTGAGATGATGGCATCCGTGTCGATGATCCGGCATGTCTTGCAGGGGTTGCTGTGGCAGGGTTGTGTGGTGTCGTGGTCACTGTTCTCCTGAAGGCTGGGTAGTTTGCTGCGGACAATGGTCTGTTTGAGGTTGTGCGGTTGTTTGAAGGCAAGAAGTGGGGGTGTGGGGATGGCCTTGGCGAGATGTTCGTCTTCATCAATGACATGTTGAAGGTTCCAGAGAAGATGTCGTAGCTTCTCCGCTCTGGGGAAGTACTGGACGACGAAGGGTACTCTGTCCGGCGTGTCCTGTGTTTGTCTTCTGAGGAGGTCGGTGCGGTTTTTCGCTGTGGCGCGTCGGAACTGTCGATCGATGAGTCGAGCGCCATATCCTGTTCTTATGAGGGCGTCTTTCAGCATCTGTAGGTGTCTGTTGCGATCCTCCTCATCAGAGCAGATCCTATGTGTACGGAGGGCTTGTCCGTAGGGGATGGCTTCTTTAACGTGTTTAGGGTGGAAGCTGGAGAAGTGGAGCATCGTGGGTTATCCGTGGGTTTGCGATACAGTGAAGTGCTGAGGTGACCGTCCTTGATGGAGATGTGTGTGTCCAAGAATGCAGCTGATTCCGGAAGGTAGGCCATGGTGAGTCTGATGGTGGGATGGAACGTGTTGATGTCATCATATAGTTGTTTCAATGATTGTTCACCATGAACAACCTGGTGTTGTGAGACTTCTGACTGTGCTCTAAAATAACCAGGGTATTGTAATAAACATAATTTCAAATTGGTTTTTCTAATCAACTCGCCTCTCCCAATAGTGATGAGGATTCTACAAAAGGTAGTTGGACAGACCTTGGCTATTGTATGATTGACAGTTTTAAAAGTTTATTTATTAGTGTGACAAATGGGTCTACATTATCACTGAAATGAGGTTACTGTGAAAATCCCCCAGCCGCCACACTCCGGCGCCTGTACGAGTACACCGAGGGATAATTTAGCATGGCCAATGCATCTAACCAGCACGCCACGACTGTGGGAGGAAACTGGAGTACCCGGAGGAAACCCACGCAGACATGGGGAGAACATGCAGACTCCACACACAGTGACCCGAGGCTGGAATCGAAACCGGGTCCCTGGCGCTGTGAGATAGTGAGTTGTCTCATGTGAAAAGATTAAACATGTTAGGCTTGTATCCGTTGGAGTTTAGAAGAGTAAGAGGTGACTTGATTGAAACATATAAGATCCTGAGGGGTCTTGACAGGGTGAATGTGGAAAGGATGTTTCCTTTTGTCGGAGAATCTAGAATTAGGGGCCACTGTTTAAAAATAAGGAGTCATCCCATTTAAAACCAGGATGAGACAAAAAGTTCTTTTCATGCAGAGGATCTTGAGTCTTTGGAACTTTCTTCCTGCAAAGGTTGTGGAAGCAAAGTCTTTGAATGCCTTTAAGGCAGAGGTGGATAGGTTCTTGATAAGCAAGGGGAGTGGCAGGTTGTTGGGGGTAGGCAGGATACAGATTTGAGGTTACTATCAGATCAGCCATGATCTTATTAGATGGAAGAGCAAGCTTGAGGGGCTGAATGGCTCACAGTTGCTCCTTGCTCGTAGGGTCGTCATTTTGCTGACTTGAGAGAAATCGGGGTTTATTAGTCCATGCCATTCAAGGTCTCGATTGGGGATGGTACTGACAGGGCTTCTGCCAAGCAGCTTGGGTAAAGGATGGAGTGGTGATGCAGATAAGAACTAGTAATGTTGATCCAACTCAGTTGGATCTACATTCAGTAATAGCATAGTCCAAGTCAAAGTAATCCAGAAACTTCTGTAATAAGAGCAAAATACTGGGGATGCTACAGACATGAACTCTGTTTCTCTCTCTCGAGAGATGCTGCCTGACCTGCTGAACATTTTCAGCATGTTCTGGTTTTTTTTTCGAGGGACTTCTATCTGACCGTTAATTTTTAATATTGTGCTTGAATCCAGTTTGGTTATTTCCCTCAACCCTCAGCGTTGATTTGATGTTGTTAACAAAAGAAAACCTATATATAAAATTTGCAGATAATTAGAGCATGCATTAACTTCCAATGAAATGCACATTAAAAATTGCACTACCAACATCAAAGCGCTTACATGAGAAATACAAGCATCAAAGCACTTACAAGAGAAATATCGTGATTTTTTTAAGAACAAAATTCATGGTTATATTCTGTTGGGAGTTATGTGATTGCTGAATCATGCTAAAGAAGTTGAGACCTATTAGAAATGTTGACAACAGTATTATATGGGGAAATCTGAAACAGTAACAGCTGCACACCCTTAATTACTACATCTTAGACATACAAATAGGTCATTATGTGGAAAATGGAGAAATGCCGGTCAAACAGAATTTTCTTTTAAAGCGAACTAGCAATTTTTCTTGACATAAAGATCATCAAAATTATTTAAAAATCATACTTTCCCAACCATTGGAAAGGAATTAACAGGTTTCTATGACCTATTTATCTAATTCAGCCTGGTGACTAGTGTGACATTTTATAGAGCGATTACCCATATTAAAAGTAGTTTAGCTCTTGTCAAGATTTATGAGGATGTGTAATATTTTTTGGGTTGCTCTGTGTCATTTGCCTTCTGTTCTACATGGTCCTCCTCCTGCTGTAGAACATACTATAATCATTCCTACTTTCCCTGCACATTTGAGTGCTCGACACACATGAGGACAGGCTTTCACAAGGCTGAGGCCACAAAGCAGAGTAGGAGAACACTGAGGCATCGTAACTGCCTAAGAAGAAACATAGAAACATAGAAAAACTACAGCATAAACAGGCCCTTCGGCCCACAAGTTGTGCCGAACACGTCCCTACCTTCTAGACCTACCTATAACCCTCCATCCTATTAAGCTCCATGTACTCATCCAGGAGTCTCTTAAAAGACCCTATTGAGTTCGCCTCCACCACCACAGACGGCAGCCGATTCCACTCGCCCACCACCCTCTGTGTGAAAAACTTCCCCCTAACATCTCCCCTGTACCTACCCCCCAGCACCTTAAACCTGTGTCCTCTCGTAGCAGACATTTCCACCCTGGGAAAAAGCCTCTGAGAGTTCACCCGATCTATGCCTCTCAACATCTTATACACCTCTATTAGGTCTCCTCTCATCCTACGTCTCTCCAAGGAGAAAAGACCGAGCTACCTCAGCCTATCCTCATAAGGCATGCCACTCAATCCAGGCAACATCCTTGTAAATCTCCTCTGCACCCTTTCAGTCTTTTCCACATCCTTCCTATAGTGAGGCGACCAGAACTGAGCACAGTACTCCAAGTGGGCTCTGACGAGGGTCTTATATAGCTGCATCATTATCCCCGGACTCCTAAACTCAATTCCTCGATTGATAAAGGCCAGCACACCATACGTCTTCTTAACCACCTCCTCCACCTGCGGGGCCGATTTTAGAGTCCTGTGGACCCGGACCCCATGGTCCTTCTGATCCTCTACAGTACTAAGAGTCTTTCCCTTTATATTGTACTCCTTCATCCCATTTGACCTACCAAAATGGACCACGACGTATTTATCTGGGTTGAAGTCCATCTGCCACTTGTCCGCCCAGTCTTTCATCCTATCTGTGTCCCTCTGTAACTTCTGACATCCCTCCAGACTATCCACAACCCCACCAACTTTCGTGTCGTCGGCAAACTTACCAACCCATCCCTCCGCTTCCTCATCCAGGTCATTTATGAAAATGACAAACAGCAAGGGTCCCAGAACAGATCCCTGGGGCACACCACTGGTGACCGACCTCCATTTAGAAAAAGACCCATCTATACCCACTCTCTGCCTCCTTTGGGCAAACACAGTAAGAAGTTTAACAACACCAGGTTAAAGTCCAACAGGTTTATTTGGTAGCAAAAGCCACACAAGCTTTCGAGGCTCTAAGCCCCTTCTTCAGGTGAGTGGGAATTCTGTTCACAAACAGAACTTATAAAGACACAGACTCAATTTACATGAATAATGGTTGGAATGCGAATACTTACAACTAATCCAGTCTTTAAGAAACAAAACAATGGGAGTGGAGAGAGCATCAAGACAGGCTAAAAAGATGTGTATTGTCTCCAGACAAGACAGCCAGTGAAACTCTGCAGGTCCACGCAACTGTGGGAGTTACAAATAGTGTGACATGAACTCAATATCCCGGTTGAGGCCGTCCTTGTGTGTGCGGAACTTGGCTATCAGTTTCTGCTCAGCGACTCTGCGCTGTCGTGTGTCGCGAAGGCCGCCTTGGAGAACGCTTACCCGAATATCAGAGGCTTAGAGCCTCGAAAGCTTGTGTGGCTTTTGCTACCAAATAAACCTGTCGGACTTTAACCTGGTGTTGTTAAACTTCTTACTGTGTTTACCCCAGTCCAACGCCGGCATCTCCACATCCTTTGGGCAAGCCAGTTCTGGATCCACAGGGCAGCAGCCCCTTGGATCCCATGCCCTCTCACTTTTTCTAGAAGCCTTGCATGGGGGACCTTATCGAATGCCTTGCTAAAATCCATATAAACCACATCTACCGCCTTCCCTTCATCAATGTGTTTAGTCACATTTTCGAAGAACTCCACCAGGCTCATAAGGCACGATCTGCCCTTGACAAAGCCATGCTGAGTATTCTTGAGCATACTAAACCTCTCTAAATGCTCATAAATCCTGTCCCTCAGGATCTTCTCCATCAGTTTACCAACCACTGAGGTTAGACTCACCGGTCGGTAATTACCTGGGCTATCCCTATTCCCCTTCTTGAAAATAGGAACCACATCCGCAATCCTCCAATCCTCCGGCACCTCTCCCGTCTCCATCGACGACGCAAAGATCATCGCCAGAGGCTCTGCAATCTCTTCCCTCGTCTCCCACAGTAACCTGGGGTACATCCCATCCGGTCCCGGCGACTTATCTATCTTGTTTCTTGTTTCTTATTATCTTATGCATCAGACCATCTGAGGGAAACTTGATTCTGGGAGATTTATTTCATTTTAAAAGAAAGAAGATATTTTGTCAAAGCTTTTCATCTTGTACTATTCAGGCAATCATAAGAATACCAATGTCAGGTAAAACAACACCTTTTATACTGCATGAGAAGGAAGTGCTGATTGGTTGGTAAGAGGACTCTGATTGGTATAGCCGCTGTCATGGAGAATGTATCAGTTAGTGGTGACTGACAGTTAATTGTCAAGTATTTTTAAGAAAATTTAAACCAGGTAGTTAGACCCTGATTGGTCAAGGCATTGCCCTGACGGATGAACCAATGAATGCTATCACTTATTTTGTTTAATTGAAACAGGTGCAATGTGTGTACGTGTTCTTCCTGTCTGCAAAGAAGGCCCTGTTCTGTGCAGACAGAAAGAACATGTACACGCATTGTGGGTACAACAGTTTCTGAGGCGGGGATGGGGAGGGATATAGCATATAATAGCATGGAAGCGATTTCATCTGGGATTCTGCCCTCTGGTTTTACAGTGGGGTGGACAGGAACGGTAAGCCTGCCCATGCCCCTGTTAAGTCCATTAAGTGGCCATTTCCCCACCCAGCCTCAATGTTTAGGTGACTGAGGGTGGGAAACAGAAAACGTTCTCACCCTTGATCTTGGGCAGCAAGGGGGGAGGGGGAGTGGAGGTGGTGTGGGGTGTGGCACCTCCATCAAAAGACTCCTTCAAACTGTGGGGGCACCCTCCCCTCACAGACTGGAGACCTCTGGCCCTCCATCCTCGCACAGTCTACCACCCATTGCAAGGTGGAGAGAAAGGAAATGTCTAAAGTTAAATGGTTGGATGCTTGTCATCAACTGTCAGATTGTGTCCCAAAATGGAATGTATGACAAAAAAATCCTAAAGGAAAAGTGTCTCAAGGTGTCACGCTTTGTACAGAATATGAAGGTCTTTAATTTGTTTTGAAATTTTGGTTGTATGCATAAACTCAAATTTTTATTTAAAGAAAGAGAAGGGAATCTGTTCATTTATATTGATTTGTGTTTAATTGTATGCAAGTGATGGGCACTAACTGGAGGTTTACTTGTGCTCCTGTAAGTAGGAACTCTTAATTCAAAAGTGAAAATGCTGGAAAATCTCAGCAGGTCTGGCAGCATCTGTGAGGAGAGAAAAGAGCTGACGTTTCGAGTCCAGACAATCCTTTGTCCCGCTTTGATAAAAAGTGCATCTGGACTTGAAACATCAGCTCCTTTCTCTCCTTACAGATGTTGCCAGACCTGCTGAGATTTTCCAGCATTTTCTCATTTGGTTTCAGATTCCAGCACCCACAGTAATTTGCTTCTATCCAGTGAGAATCTTAATTGTTACAGTCGGAGGTGCATGTTTGTGGTATGTGTACCTTTGTTAAAGTGCGTTAAGATTGTCTCCGGTTCTACCCTTCACCGCCGCGCTTTCTGGAGTATGACAAATAAGCTTCAGCCAATAATGCCTGATGCCATTTTCTTTGGTCCAACAGAGCCCGAGTCCAGTACATCTGTAATACGAATTAAAAAGTAATCCTAAAATTATGACGACTTCATGCTCAAATTTTGCTTTTATTTTGAAAGGTTAGTTTTCATTGATGTTTTGAACAAAAGGATTGTTAGAGTGCAAATTAATTTAAAGAAAAACTTATAATTTAAAAATAGTTAATTTTTATTTAAGGATGCATTATATCTCCCAAACAGTATAGGAATGAAATATATAATGGGTGCAAAGTGAATTTAATGGAATTTTAGCCAGCAGACCTATAATTGGAAGGTACTGTAGTTGTCTGTATTTCTCAAACAGGATTTTGTAGTTTGATGAAATTTTGTTCCATTAAAATTTGTTTTCCAAAGTGAGATCAACTGACATTTTGCATCATCATTCGAGAGAATTAGATTATAATCCATTAGTTTTTGTTTTTAGTTGCAGTACTTGAGAGGCTTCACTGTCCAATATCCATAATCATTTTTTGCAATGAGAGAAATTCCAAATATGAATCACAAGCACAGTAGTTAGATCAGAAATTTGAGACTGATTGCATTAAACGTTCTGTTCTGTCACATAGAGCAGTGACTGCATTTTTTGTTCTCTTAACCATCAATGTTTCATTTGACAAAATTACTGAGTAGAAGCTGTTACAATCGGCAAAAGCCATTCAGTACAATGTACAGCTTATTAAATTCCCTCAGGCATTTCATGTTAAATTAAGCGACTGTTTGCAGAATTGATTATGAACTTTCCCCTTGTTTGCCCCCATGTGCATCTTCTGCCTACGTATGTCACATGGCTGGCATGATGCAGACATTGAAGTTTCTTTGAGGTCTGAAATGTTCATTTAGGTGATTTTACTTGTTTTGCTAAATTGCTCACTAGATGAATCCATGACATAAAATGTTATTCAATCAGAGCAAACAAAGATTAAAATGAAATTTGAAGTGATAATTTTTATGAGCCGTAGGTAATGACCTTGAATTAGGAATTGCCTTTGTTGGAACTTAGGGCTGTTATGAAACAATCTGCTGATTAGGTTTGAATAGCATTGGTTTTAATATCAGAACTAAGAGTGCAAGAATTGCATTCTAAGAATGCAGGATTAGAATATTTGGCCCCACGAGCCATCAATATGATCATGGTCGACCTACTATCTCAAGCCACATCTTTCTGCAGTATCCCCTTATCCTTTGATAATGTTGGTATCCAAAAATCTATTGGCCTCTGTTTTGAACGTACCTAGCAACTGAGCATCTATTGTCCCCCGGGGAAGAAAATTTGAAAGATTCAAAACCCTTGGAGCGAAAAAAGAAATATCTCCCCATCTCAGTCTTAAATGGTCTCTTTCTTCCAGGAATCAGTCTAGTGAACCTTTGTTACACTTATTCTTAAGTTTTTTGTTAAAAGTCCAAAGATGTGCGGGTTAGGTTGATTGGCCAGGTTAAAAATTGCCCCTTAGAGTCCTGGGATGCGTAGGTTAGAGGGATTAGCGGGTAAATATGTGGGGGTAGGGCCTGGGTGGGATTGTGGTCGGTGCAGACTCGATGGGCCGAATGGCCTCCTTCTGCACTGTAGGGTTTCTATGATTTCTATGATTAAGTGTTTCCTTCCCCGGGTAAGGAAACGAAAACCTTACTGAGTACTCCAGGTGTGGTCTCACCAAAGCCCTGTACAATTAAAGGATAACGTCACACCTTTTGTATTCTAATCCCTTTGTAATAAAGATGAACATATCATTTTATTTTCCCAATTGCTTACAATACCTCTGTCACCCTTTTGTGATTAGTGTACAAGGTCCCTCTCAATAGAAACTTTCCCAGTCTCTCACCATTTAAAAACTGTTTTGTTCTCTATTTTTCCAGCAAAATATTTAACCCTACCCTTTGTCCCATTATATTCCATCTATCATGTTGAAAAGAAAGATTTGACTTGCATTTATACATTACCTTTTGTGATCTCTGGCCATCCCTTTGCAGCAAATGAAATACTTTTGAGTGAGTCACATTTGTAATTTAGGAAAAAGAATCAATCTGTGCACAGCAAATATTTATTCGTGATATTATTATGACCAGGACACTGGAGACAACTCCCCCACTCCTCTTTGAAATGTGTCAAAGGACGGATGGGCCCTTCATTTAACATCTTGTTCAAAAGATGGCACCAACAACAGTGCAGCAGTCCCTTAGTAAAGCATTAGAATGTCCACCTAGATTTTTGTGCTCAAATCCTGCAGTGGGACTTGAACCCAAAGGGCGAGATCTCACCATCCCCGAAATCGCCAGCGGGGGCTCAAGATCCAGCTAAATCAGGAATGTCACCGGTGAGATCGCGATATTCAATTTTCGCCACCGCAACGTGATCAGGTTCACATCCATAATGGCGGCCATCTAACTAACCACCCCCCTCGCCAGATTTTCATCCCTCGCCAACATAACGTCACATCAGTGAGGTTTACAACAGGTTAACGCAGGCGTCAACCCGTCGAGGGGATCCCCCGGGGATGCAAAGGACAGTATAGCCCCCCGGGGAAGAGGGACATAGAACATAGAACAGTACAGCACAGAACAGGCCCTTCGGCCCACGATGTTGTGCCGACCTTCATCTGAAACCAAGATCAAGCTATCCCACTCCCTACCATCCTGGTGTGCTCCATGTGCCTATCCAATAACCGCTTAAATGTTCCTAAAGTGTCTGACTCCACTATCACTGCAGGCAGTCCATTCCACACCCCAACCACTCTCTGCGTGAAGAACCTACCTCTGATATCCTTCCTATATCTCCCACCATGAACCCTATAGTTATGCCCCCTCGTAATAGCTCCATCCACCCGAGGAAATAGTCTTTGAACGTTCACTCGATCTATCCCCTTCATCATTTTATAAACCTCTATTAAGTCTCCCCTCAATCTCCTCCGCTCCAGAGAGAACAGCCCCAGCTCCCTCAACCTTTCCTCATAAGACCGACACTCCAAACCAGGCAGCATCCTGGTAAATCTCCTCTGCACTCTTTCCAGCGCTTCCACATCCTTCTTATAGTGAGGTGACCAGAACTGCACGCAATATTCCAAATGCGGTCTCACCAAGGTCCTGTACAGTTGCAGCATAACCCCACGGCTCTTAAACTCCAACCCCCTGTTAATAAAAGCTAACACACTATATGCCTTCTTCACAGCTCTATCCACTTGAGTGGCAACCTTTAGAGATCTGTGGATATGGACCCCAAGATCTCTCTGTTCCTCCACAGTCTTCAGAACCCTACCTTTGACCCTGTAATCCACATTTAAATTAGTCCTACCAAAATGAATCACCTCACATTTATCAGGGTTAAACTCCATTTGCCATTTTTCAGCCCAGCTTTGCATCCTATCTATGTCTCTTTGCAGCCTACAACAGCCCTCCACCTCATCCACTACTCCACCAATCTTGGTGTCATCAGCAAATTTACTGATCCACCCTTCAGCCCCCTCCTCTAAGTCATTAATAAAAATCACAAAGAGCAGAGGACCAAGCACCGATCCCTGCGGCACTCCGCTAGCAACCTGCCTCCAGTCCGAAAATTTTCCATCCACCACCACCCTCTGTCTTCGATCAGACAGCCAGTTACCTATCCAATCGGCCAACTTTCCCTCTATCCCACACCTCCTTACTTTCATCATAAGCCGACCATGGGGGACCTTATCAAACGCCTTACTAAAATCCATGTATATGACATCAACCGCCCTACCTTCATCAACACACCTAGTTACCTCCTCAAAAAATTCTATCAAATTTGTGAGGCACGATTTGCCCTTCACAAATCCGTGCTGACTATCCCGGATTAATCCGCATCTTTCTAAATGGTCGTAAATCCCATCCCTAAGGACCTTTTCCATCAATTTACCAACCACCGAAGTCAGACTAACCGGTCTATAATTACCAGGGTCATTTCTATTCCCTTTCTTAAACAGAGGAACAACATTTGCCACTCTCCAGTCCTCTGGCACCATCCCCGTGGACAGCGAGGACCCAAAGATCAAAGCCAAAGGCTCTGCAATCTCATCCCTCGCCTCCCAAAGAATCCTAGGATACATTTCATCAGGCCCAGGGGACTTATCGACCTTCAGTTTATTCAAAACTGCCAGGACATCCTCCCTCCGAACATCTATTTCCTCCAGCCTATTAGCCTGTAACACCTTCTCTTCCTGAAAAACATGGCCCCTCTCCTTGGTGAACACTGAAGAAAAGTATTCATTCATCACCTCGCCTATCTCTACTGATTCCATACACAAGTTCCCACCACTGTCCTTGACCGGCCCTAACCTCACCCTGGTCATTCTTTTATTCCTCACATAAGAGTAAAAAGCCTTGGGGTTTTCCTTGATCCGACCCGCCAAGGACTTCTCATGTCCCCTCCTAGCTCTCCTCAGCCCCTTTTTCAGCTCGTTCCTTGCTAACTTGTAACCCTCAGTCGAGCCATCTGAACCTTGTTTCCTCATCCCTACATAAGCTTCCCTCTTCCTTTTCACAAGACATTCCACCTCTTTTGTGAACCACGGTTCCCTCACTCGGCCATTTCCTCCCTGCCTGACAGGGACATACCTATCAAGGACACCCAGTATTTGTTCCTTGAAAAAGTTCCACTTTTCATCAGTGCCTTTCCCTGACAGTTTCTGTTCCCATCTTATGCCCCCTAATTCTTGCCTAATCGCATCATAATTACCTCTCCCCCAATTGTAAGCCTTGCCCTGCCGTCCGGCCCTATCCCTCTCCATTGCAATAACAAAAGACACCGAATTGTGGTCACTATCTCCAAAGTTCTCTCCCACAACCAAATCTAACACTTGGCCCGGTTCATTTCCCAGTACCAAATCCAATGTGGCCTCACCCCTTGTCGGCCTATCCACATATTGTGTCAGGAAACCCTCCTGCACACACTGCACAAAAAGTGCCCCATCCAAACTATTTGACCTACAAAGGTTCCAATCAATATTTGGAAAGTTAAAGTCCCCCATGACAACTACCCTGTGACCCCCACACGTATCCATAATCTGCTTAGCAATTTCTTCCTCCACATCTCTATTACTATTTGGGGGCCTATAGTAAACTCCTAGCAACGTGACTGCTCCTTTCCTGTTTCTAACTGCAGCCCATATTACCTCAGTGTGCATATCCCCCTCAAAGTGCTTTTCCGCAGCCGTTAAACTATCCTTGATTAACAATGCTACTCCTCCACCTCTTTTACCAGCTTCCCTACACTTACTGAAACATCTATACCCCGGAACGTCCAACAACCATTCCTGTCCTTGTTCTACCCACGTCTCCGTAATGGCCACAACATCGTAGTCCCAAGTAGCAATCCACGCCCCAAGTTCATCCACCTTGTTCCGGATGCTTCTTGCATTGAAGTAGACACACTTCAACCCATCTTCCTGTCTACCGGTACCCACCCTTGACCTTGATACCTTCCCCAATACCTCACCACCCTCAACACTGACTTCTGGACTACAAGTCCTTTTCCCACTCCCCTGACAAATTAGTTTAAATCCCCCTGAAGAGCCGTAGCAAATTTCCCTCCCAGGATATTGGTGCCCCTCTGGTTCAGGTGCACCCCGTCCTGTTTGTAGAGGTCCCACCTTCCCCAGAACATGGCCAAGCAGTGCCCTGGAAAACCTCCTGGCACAGATTGGCAGTGCCAGTCTCTGCCAGGGGTGGGCCCTCGGGGGACCTATTTGTTGTGGGGTGGGGCGGGTTGTAAAGGGGGTCGGGCTAGAGAGGCCACAAGGAACAGTAGTCACAGCAATAGTGCCCACCTGGTCTTCTGCCCAGGACAGGGGAGACTCTACAGGGCGCAGTGACCAAACACATCTTCACAGCCATTCAGAATTCCTCCTCAAAGCTAAATCTTGCAGGGCAGGGTGGGGATTGTGAGAGTTTGTGTGTGTGCCTGAATCTGTGTCTACTAGTTTCCACCTTATCTTAAAGTCCTTGAGCACTTTTAAAAGGGTAAAGTTATTTCTGATTTTTTTCTTTTTTCCCCACTTTAGAGCAGTGTCTACCACTGATAAGTGATGTTTAAGTAAGGCTAGCTGCCTCCATGCATTCTCCTTCAGCAAGGTACCTCAACTCTAATACCGCCAAAATAATGCACCGTTATAGTTTTTTTGGCTGCCAGTTTCAGACCTAAAAAGTGACTGGTCTACCTCAAGTTACCCTGGAAAGGCAAAATATCTCAAAAATTTGAACAACAAGTTGAGAAAGCTGTTTCATGCTGCTACTGTATAGTGGCTATGCAAGTGATATTTTCCACTCACAGAATGCTGCTGAGAGTCCAAAAACACATTCTGCCGAGCACACAGTTGAGAGATGTTGTGCATGAGTTTCAATGCTGGTGGAATGCCAGGTGTATAGGCCATCTGTCCCTTCAAATCAAGGTTGTTCTTTCGCTTGTTCGTCAGAGGCAAATTATTGACCACACTCAACCAGTCAGGCCTTGCAAAACCAAAAACAAAATGTCTCCGTTTGGGTGCGATTCCGCGATTGGGCTGCACTTGCCGAACAATCCCAACTGGTCTAAGAGGTACATGAACAATCAATGTAAGATAATCAGTTGGGCTTGTAAGGTGGCTCATTTGCACATTCTAGAAGTGACATACATTCATACACTGGGACCTGTTCTCCACAAAGAATACGTTCAAGCCTTGCCCTTTTATGAATTATCTGGGAATTGGAGGAGCCCTATTACTTTCTCCATGGTGATGTCTGCGGCCAATTCGAGCCAACTTGCCAACCACTCAGCACCCTTGTCTCCTGTAGTATAAATTGTTGTGATCACTTGAAATTTGATAATCTTGCATTTGTCCCAATGAGAGCAAGATAAAAAGCTTCGGCAACTTGTCTGTCTTTTCAGCATTACTCAAGTTAATGCATTTTCAGAGAGACTTGGGTGTACTAGTGCAAGGGGCACAGAAAGTTAGTATACAGGGACTGCAGTGGTTCAAGAAGGTAGCTCATCACCACCTTTCTCAAGGACAATTAGTGATGGGCAGCAGATGCTGGCTGAGCCAGCAATGCCCATAACCCGTGAAAATACAATTTGCAGCAGAGACATTTGAGTCGAGGCAGAGATGGACAATGTTAATATCAAATGTAGAGAGTCTTGATAATAGAAAGGGTGCAGAATTTCAAGCTTGGAGAGAAACAGGAAGCCAAAATTCTCCAAGATCTGGTTTAGTCTGTGTGAGTGGCCAGGGAGGGGAAGAAAATCAGGGATAATCAGGCACCTCGTTTATTGTGAGCACCAACTTCAGTCTTTATAATGTTAAATTGGAAAATATTGTGGATTAGCTTACCACCATCTTCTCAAGTGCAATTTGGGATGGACAATAGATTTTGGCCTACCCAGCAATGTCTACATCCCATAAGTCAATAAAGAGAAAGTAAAACAAGCAACTCTATCATCTAGAAGAATAAGGAAACACCATCACCTGCAACTTTCCCTTCCAAACCACATATCATCTTGATTTAAACGATGTGATTATTCCATCTCTATTTCTGGGTAAAAATCCTCCGATTCCCTTCCTAACAACTGTGGGTATGTCCACACCACATGGACTGCAGCAGCTCATAAAAGGTGGCTCAACAGATAATTACAGAATAGATAATTTTCTTACAAAGCATTTTATGAAGCAAAATCCACATCCTTGATGGATCTCATAATTGGGTATTACTTTAATTTAGCATGTTTTAAGCACTCTGAGCACTGTAGCACCACCTCTATCAATTGTTGATAGTTTGATTAACTATTTATTTAACAGTAGAAAATGCGCAGGATGTCATACTTCAAAATGTATGCTGGTCAGATAGCAATGTGACGCTGAAATAACCACTGTCAAGTTAGCATTACTCTCTGGTTCAACTATTTAAAGCTGCCAATCATTCACAAAACAAAACTATCCATTGGCTATTTTTTCAAAATGATGAAAGTAGTGCAATTGATATGTATATAATATTCTTTTGTACTGAAGGGGAATGTTTAAAAATTCAGCTTTATGCTACAGGCAGTTGGTACATCTGGAGGGAATGCAACTCAGATGCTGGGAGAGCAGGATGATTATTCATTTCAGCCTTGCAAGTGGTTATGTTATGTAGAGTTAAGGTATTTTTGTTTACTTAAGTTCCCCTGGGATTTCTGATTAGATGATCGACAGAGTCATGTGATGATGTGGTTCATGTGCAGTCCTGGGTTTATACCAGAGAGAAAAAGGCTTTTGCAGAAAGCAGTTTGGTTTTGCTGCTGATGCCTGGTTGAAGTTGGAAGGACTTTGCAGGCTTCTGGAGCTCACTTTTCTCTCTGAAAGCTTCAAGACTTTCTACACTCATTATAGCAAGTATATTTATGGTTGCTAAATGTATTTAAAGTGGCGTTTAAGTCTGTAAGAGGAATGTTGCTTATTTGGAATTGAAACAATGATAAGTTAGAAATTAAAGTTGTTAACTTTTCACTTTTAAATATTATTCAACTGTTAACAGTTAATGTGCTTCATTTGTTAGAGTTATAGTCAAGCGGTCTTATTAATTAACATTTGTTTTACTATAAAATATCCCCACTTTGTCAGTGGAATCATTCCTGGAAGGAAGTTTATGCCAAAATATTTATGCCAAATTGAAAAATTGTTGGGGTCTAGTCTCGCTTCACGATATAACTTGGAGTTCTGGTCTGGGATTCTAACAGTAACCATTCCTACCAGAAACTGGTGGTGGCTATCGTAGTTCTTCATATTTAAACCTTTGACCTTATTTTGATCTTTCTTAAAAAATTATTTATGGGATGTGGGTGTTGCGCTGCCTTGCTAGGCCATATGCGAGGGCATTTAAGAGTCAACCACATTGCTATGAATGGCATGTAGGCCCGACCGGGTAAGGATGGCAGTTTTCCTTCCCTGAAGGACATTAGTGAACTGGATGGACTTCCATGACAATTGACAATGATTTCATGATCATTAAATGTTTAATTCCAGCTTTTCTTTTGCTGGAAAGGGAATCAGTCTATCTCTGCATTCCTTATTCCAACAAAATTAAAAATCTACATGGGAATGAATTTAATTGAAAATGGTTAGCATCGATGCCTTTCCATCCACATTATTTTTGATTCAATGTTAAGCCAAGGCAAAACTGTTGGCACAGTGTCTGTGCTGGTGTTTGGAGTGTGAGCAAAGATGTCTCACTGTATGCTCTAACTGAAATTTGTCCTGTGAGGAGGTCTGAGGTGTTTGCTGGTGAGTTCCTTGTGCTTTTCTGCAGTCGCACCAATGAATGCAAAACAATTAACTCTCAAATATTCAATGTTCTTCTCCCATTGATGGGTGCTGAGCTCTGCCTTTGCAGCCAGCATTACTGGTAAATCAATAATCCTCCTAGCACTCAACGCTCATCAGCATCTGAGATGGAATGACCGTCCTCCTCTCTGGCTAACTTGAGTGCATCCATTGTGGTGGGGGATCGGAGAATGAATGGCTGGCACCCCAGTCTTCATTCTTCACCATTGTTGTGGATCCTTTAATCCAGGAAGCATAAGGGGATAGTGAATCTCGATGCTGCTGAGGAGAACCCTTTAGTCTTTAGGCTGACTACCCTCTGATGCCATGAAGAGTTACTGTGCCCGTCCATCTTTCTCAGGCTTACACTCTTGTGGGAAGTGATGGTTATGGAGGAGCTGCCTGTGTCCCACATGCGCTCCCTACTCTTAAGACATCTTGTAAGGGGGGCATAGTGCAGTCATCTCTGCCCATTCATCCTAAACCTACTGTGACCCTTCTGCCCCCATCTATTTTCATCCACAGGTTGTACTCCATTAACTTGAGCTCATCATCCCAGTACAGAGTTAGTTGATCACCCTTTTCCTGCTGTACCCCGTAATTGCAGAAATCCACTGCCACTTCCATCTAGGCCTCCTTGGTTAACCGAAGGGTCTTTTGCACTCAGCAACCTGGGAACCAATCATGGACCACCTGGCAGAGCTTGTGGTGAGGCATCACTGAACGGTGGGGCTATCCTCTGAATGTCCTGTAATATACCACCCCAAGTTTTGTGGTATACACCTTCTGAATGTAACTTTAACTCTCTCTTGGTGGGTGAAAGAAGGATATTCCTGATCTGGGGTGACCTATCCCTCAATGATATATCACTAAAGTTGGATGCTGGAGTGGTCTGGTTTAAGCTGCTCCTCTCTCTGACTCTGCAGTGCTCAGGGAGATACTATAGGAGCTTTGAAGGCACCAGGTCAGCTGTTGCTTAAACAAATCGCTTGCTCCTGCATTGAAATAATCTGATGCCGGCACTCCCAAACTAAATCCTGCACCAAGTACGAAATTGGACGGGTCTAGTGCATCACTTTTGTTAATTGGCTGGCTGTGCCGTGATCGCAGTTGGCTGACTGCCATAGACCCACTCCGGATTCCTGTCCCGCCGGAGGGATCCATGATACAACAACTAAATTACATCCACAGTATCTTCAGTATCTCCTGCAATTGCCAATCATAGAATCCCTACAGTGCAGGAAAAGATCATTCGGCCCATCGAGCCTTCACCGACAACAATCCCATCCAGGCCCTATCCCCATCACTCCACGCATTTACCCTTTTAATCTCCCTGACACTAAGGGGCAATTTAGCATGACCAATCAACCTAACCCGCACATCTTTGGAGTGTGGGAGGAAACCGGAGCACCCGGAGGAAACCCACGCAGACACGGGGAGAATGTGCAAACTCCACACAGACAGTGACCTGAAGCCGGAATTGAACTCGGGTCCCTGGCGCTGTGAGGCAGCAGTGCTAACCACTGTGCCACCCATTCTTAATGGTCTTGAAGTGGCTCCCTCAGATATTCATAAAATAGTTCCAAGTTTTTAAAAAACATGCATTGTGAATTTGAATTTGCAGTGTAAACTGAAAAAACAGAAGCTGCTGAAGGAAATAAAGATAGACATAAGTAACGCAGCTCTACTTCATATGCTTCATACCACAAAACTTCATGTTTCTTTTGTCTGAATTGAAAGTATTGCATTTAACTTTTTAACTCGCTCATCCTTATAATGCATCTTGTAATAATCTTCAGCTAATTTGCTTTGAACTTTGAAATTATGAATATTTTACTGATTTGTGTTCTTACAACCTGGACCAGATGTTAACACTGAATACAAGCTGCAAACATTGTGGTGTAAATAAGTGCAGGGTTGTTGTATTTTTAAAATTTTTAAAGAATACTAGTTAGTATTTGACAGAAATTTGCATTCCGATATGCCTTGTTCTAAGTAAGAAGTTGCTTTAAGCAGTGAAATATGCAGTTAAGCAGTGAAAGGCATTTTACTAATTCCGGAAACTTTCAGTCACAATCCTGGGAACATATTGTGTGCCTATGTTCCAAAAAACACTTTGCATAACTTGTTCAGACTGGCCTGTGATCTTCTTGCACTTCATTAGACTTGAGAGAGTTTCCCGTTTCTGGATCCCTTTCACACAAGATAACAGCAACTGAGTTTGCAATTTATGCTGGAGAGCTTCTTATGGGGGACAATGGCACAGTTGTTGAGAAGTGTCACCAAGCTGCATATATCAGTTGCATGATTGAATGACCCTGAAGCACAAAAGATGTGCCAAGACATCACCAATGGGCCTTTTCATAGTGTACGCACAGATGGCTAAAGAAGAGTCCAAGAATCACAGGAGAGAGTTTTTAAAAAATGGAGCAACACTTAATATGCTGCCGTATCCACAGATGCTTGTGGCTTTCATTTAATTAAACTGTGAAGATTAAAATTGGATCCTACTTGTTATATCATCCATTTCTTCCTTGAACAATGTTATTGAAATACAACATCTTTATGGCTTATAATGGGCTTGTGTGTAATTTGTACCATGCAGGAGTAGATGCAAGGCACCCATGTACAATCAATTACGGCTATTGTACCTTTTAACTGTAGTCAGAAGTGTACTGGCCCAGATACACATCACAGAAGATTAGATTTATCTCTGCTGTGTTCAGAGTACAGGCTGTCTTCTCAGATGTGTACATTTTCCTTTTTATCTGAGTTTTTACTTTGATTCCTACGTCGAAACTAAGGATGATACCTCTTTGATACATCTGTTTATGTTATATATTAAATTTGATATGTGGTGCGCACCTTTAATTGAAAAGTCATTTTAAGTACCCGCTATACCTAATACTCTTGCAGATGGCCCTGAAGGTATTTTCAGTGTTGAAGGTGTAACACTGCAAGACATACAATATCTGCAATTTTATAGAAAAATTATTTAGTGATTTCTGGCCACAGGGTACATCAAAGTTGCTCAGAATACCTAAACTTTTTATCATCTATCATTTTTATGGCAATAAGAAAGGTTTAAATAAAGTTCCTTTTTTCACATATCAAACACGTAGTCTTTTGTGTCTTTTACTGCCTTTGTTAAAGTTTTACTTGAAGGCTTCAACTTCGCCCAAAGGCCAGGTAATAATTAATTGTGCAGATTTTAACTTTCAGGAAGTGAGCTAGCAGACCCTCTGACCTGGAAGTCCTCATGGGAGACCTGGCCAATTCTAACAAGGCACCCACTGCCACTCGAGTAAAACTTCTGAGGTGGAGCTGGATGTTGGCAAGCTTTTGTAGATGGGAGTGCGGGAGAGCCCGGTGTACAAAGATCCTAGACTTTCCTTGTGAAGATCGGAGAAGCACTCAGTATCTGAGTGTATCTGCAATGTATCTTCTCTTTTTCTCAGCATCCTTCTTCTAAAATGGAGGCAGAAACTACACGGTATTGCAACTGTGTTCTTACTAAGAATTTATATGGATTCATGAATATATCTTAACTTTAATACGGTATAACACTCTTGCTATAAAAGCCAGCTTTCTGTATAGCTTCATTCACTTGTATTAATGGTTGTTTTCAGTGTACTGTGAACCTGACCCCTCAAAACTCTCTGCTCTTTCTCATTGGTCAGATTTCATCATTCAAATTATTGGGGGCGATTCTCCCGAAAATATTCTAAGTGTCGAATTTGTGAGAAAACTGGAGTAAAGCACATTGTTTTTTCCAGTGGGAGTTTCAAAATCAATTTCCCACACCCTGTGCACTACAGTGGGCACTAGCATAAATCTCGTGAAAAACTCGGGTCTTATTCCCGTTGAAGAGGCTGAAATCAGCGCACTGAGCGGGCCACCGTGCATGCACTGATCTTTGGGAGATCACTAAACAAGTCCTTCCAGCATTGAAATCGCTGGCCTCAACCCCTTCCCATCCCACAAGAAAATCGCTGGCCTCCCGGTCTCCCCACACCTGCTGACCTGGACATTCCCCCCCCCCCCCGCTGACCCGGACATCGCTGACTTCCCCACCCCCTGCCGACCCGGACTCCTCTAGCCTTGGAGCCATTCACTGCAGAGTACATGCAGCGTGAGTGTCTATGTTAACCTGAGCACACTTGCTTGGAGTACCAGCTGCTTGAACTGATTAGTCCTCAAGCAGCACATGGTGCACTCCAATGCCCCTCCCGTGCCTTGGGTCACGGTCCAAGGCGTGGGGGTGCATTGGAGTGGCTTGGGTCACTGTCTGTGTGGAGTCTGCACGTTCTCCTCGTGTCTGCGTGGGTTGTCTCCAGGTGCTCTGGTTTCCTTCCACAGTCCAAAAGGCGTGCTGGTTATGTGCATTGGCCATGCTAAATGCTCCCTCAGTGTACCCGAACAGGCGTCGGAGTGTGGCGACTAGGGGATTTTCACAGTAACTTCATTGCAGTGTTCTTGTAAGCCTACTTATGACACTAAATAAATAAACTTTAAACAGAGGAACAGCCCAGTGGCTGCAGACAGCAGCCTGGCCAGTACTCAGTAAAGGACCCCACCCCACCCCACAGAGACTGCATGAAACGTCCCTGGGCCTGGGGACAGCACTTCCAGCTCTCCAGGAACTTCCCTGCAGCAAGCAGAAATTTTCCAGGCCCAGCCTCCAACCTCTCCTGCACTCTGGGAAGCTCCAGTCCCATAAAACTTACCTCCTTATTCCTGTTCAATGCTGCCACGCCAGCTCCCGACTTTTTATACAGCAGTTGCAAACCCTGCTAGTGTGACATCACGCCAGAGAGGGAAGAGATGCCAGCGGGGGTGTGGATCCATCGAAGCGGAAAAAACTTAGGCTGGGCGACGTGCAGAGGCCCGGACATCCAGTCACGAATCCCGTGAATTGGCCACGGCTGGAGCCTCCCAGCCTGCTGCGTTAACAAAAGCAGCGCAGCGGGATGGGAGAATCGCCCCCATTGTTTTTTTTTACTAAAAGGTTGGAAGGGATCTGAAGACTAATACTGTGGGCTGGATCTTTCAGTTGCACTGCTCTTCTCCAGTAGTAAGAAGTTTAACAACACCAGGTTAAAGTCCAACAGGTTTATTTGGTAGCAAAAGCCACACAAGCTTTCGGAGCTGCAAGCCCCTTCTTCAGGTGAGTGGGAATTCTGTTCACAAATAGAGCATATAAAGACACAAACTCAATTTACATGAATAATGGTTGGAATGCGAATACTTACAACTAATCAAGTCTTTAAGAAACAAAACAACGTGAGTGGAGAGAGCATCAAGCCAGGCTAAAAAGATGTGTATTGTCTCCAGACAAGACAGCCAGTGAAACTCTGTGGGGGTTACAAATAGTGTGACATGAACCCAATATCCCGGTTGAGTCCATCCTCGTGTGTGCGGAACTTGGCTATCAGTTTCTGCTCAGCGACTCTGCGCCGTCGTGTGTCGCGAAGGCCGCCTTGGAGAACGCTTACCCGAATATCAGAGGCCGAATGCCCGTGACCGTTGAAGTGCTCCCCAACAGGAAGAGAACAGTCTTGCCTGGTGATTGTCGAGCGGTGTTCATTCATCCGTTGTCGCAGCGTCTGCATAGTTTCCCCAATGTACCATGCCTCGGGACATCCTTTCTTGCAGCGTATCAGGTAGACAACGTTGGCCGAGTTGCAAGAGTATGTACCGTGTACCTGGTGGATGGTGTTCTCACGTGAGATGATGGCATCTGTGTCGATGATCCGGCACGTCTTGCAGAGGTTGCTGTGGCAGGGTTGTGTGGTGTCTTGGTCACTGTTCTCCTGAAGGCTGGGTAGTTTGCTGCGGACAATGGTCTGTTTGAGGTTGTGCGGTTGTTTGAAGGCAAGAAGTGGGGATGGCCTTGGCGAGATGTTCGTCTTTATCAATGACATGTTGAAGGCTCCGGAGGAGATGCCGTAGCTTCTCCGCTCCGGGGAAGTACTGGACGACGAAGGGTACTCTGTCCACTGTGTCCCGTGTTTGTCTTCTGAGGAGGTTGGTGCGGTTTTTCGCTGTGGCGCGTTGGAACTGTTGATCAATGAGTCTAGCGCCATATCCTGTTCTTATGAGGGCATCTTTCAGCGTCTGGAGGTGTCTGTTGTGATCCTCCTCATCCGAGCAGATCCTGTGTATACGGAGGGCTTGTCCGTAGGGAATGGCTTCTTTAACGTGTTTAGGGTGGAAGCTAGAGTAGTGGAGCATCGTGAGGTTATCCGTGGGCTTGCGGTACAGTGAGGTGCTGAGGTGACCGTCCTTAATGGAGATGCACGTGTCCAAGAATGCAACCGATTCCGGAGAGTAGTCTATGGTGAGCCTGATGGTGGGATGGAACTTGTTGATGTCATCATAGAGTTGTTTCAGTGATTGTTCACCATGAGTCCAAAGGAAGAAAATGTCATCGATGTATCTAGTGTATAGCATCGGTTGAAGGTCCCGTGCGGTGAAGAAGTCTTGTTCGAACCTGTGCATGAAGATGTTGGCATATTGAGGTGCAAATTTGGTCCCCATGGCTGTTCCGTGTGTCTGGATGAAGAACTGGTTGTTGAAGGTGAAGATATTGTGGTCCAGGATGAAGCGGATGAGATGTAAAATTGCATCTGGAAACTGGCAGTTGTTGGCGCTGAGCATATGATAATCTAATAGAGATTATCATAGAATCCCTACAGTGCAGAAGGAAGCCATTCAGCCTGCACTGACAGCAATCCCGCCCAGCCCCTATCCCTGCAACTCCACGCATTTACTCTGCTAATCCCCCTAACCTCCACATCCTGGGAGACTAAGGGGTAATTTATCATGACCAATCAACCTAACCCGCACATCTTTGTGGGAGAAAACAGGAGCACCCAGAGGAAACCCACACAGACACAGGGAGAATGTGCAAACTTCACCGGAGAACGTGCAAACACATACAGTCACCTGAGTCCGAAATTGAACCCGGGTCCCTGGCGCTGTGAGGCAGCAGTGCTAACCACTGTGCCGGCCTAGATTATGGAATTCAAAGTCAGCATTTGCGTTCTTTCCCTTCACTGATTTGCAGTTGGCAGGGGCCACTGTAGTGACAGGCAAAACATCTTGAACACTGAGAAAGTAATTGTAACTAACACCAAGAAAGCTAACACTAACAGGCACACAAAAGGATTAACAGGAGACCAGTTTCAAAACACTTGGCTGATAATTATGTTACAATTTGGAACCAAATTTATTTTAAAGGAAGAAATGCTTCCGCTACTTTTTAATCAAGGAGTTTAAGATGCTAGCTTGCATGTCCCGAGGCATGGTACATTGGGGAAACTATGCAGACGCTGCGACAATGGATGAATGAACACCGCTCGACAATCATCAGGCAAGACTGTTCTCTTCCTGTTGGGGAGCACTTCAGCGGTCACGGGCATTCGGCCTCTGATATTCGGGTAAGCGTTCTCCAAGGCGGCCTTCGCGACACACGACGGCGCAGAGTCGCTGAGCAGAAACTGATAGCCAAGTTCTGCACACACGAGGACGGCCTCAACCGGGATATTGGGTTCATGTCACACTATTTGTAACCCCCACAGAGTTTCACTGGCTGTCTTGTCTGGAGACAATACACATCTTTTTAGCCTGGCTTGATGCTCTCTCCACTCACGTTGTTTTGTTTCTTAAAGACTTGATTAGTTGTAAGTATTCGCATTCCAACCATTATTCATGTAAATTGTGTTTGTGTCTTTATATGCTCTGTTTGTGAACAGAATTCCCACTCACCTGAAGAAGGGGCTTGCAGCTCCGAAAGCTTGTGTGGCTTTTGCTACCAAATAAACCTGTTGGACTTTAACCTGGTGTTGTTAAACTTCTTACTGTGTTTACCCCAGTCCGGCATCTCCACATCATGACTTCTCCAGTAGCACAGTTGAAGTCTATTTATCCTTATTTACCTCATATTTATTAACATTGAATTTCATCTCCCCTTTTTTTCTCATTTCATCATCTTGTTTATATCCCCTTGCAATTTCCTATGGTTCTTAGAATTATATACATTGTCTCCTATTTTATCATTTTTGAATTTGGACAGCACTCTATCGAGCCCTATATCTGAATCGCTTCATCAGAATAGGTCCTCTCTTTGGGTAAGGCTGTCATTCATACCCCTTTACAAAGTTGTAAACCTACAATAAAGAGGAGAAAGGGAAGGAGAGGTGATTACTCTATTTACCCTATGAATCATAGAAATCATAGAATCATAGAAACCCTACAGTGCAGAAGGAGGCCATTCGGCCCATCGAGTCTGCACCGACCACAATCCCACCCAGGCCCTACCCCCACATATTTTACCCGCTAATCCCTCTAACCTACACATCCCAGGACTCTAAGGGGCAATTTTTTAACCTGGCCAATCAACCTAACCCGCACATCTTTGGACTGTGGGAAGAAACCGGAGCACCCGGAGGAAACCCACGCAGACACGAGGAGAATGTGCAAACTCCACACAGACAGTGACCCGAGCCGGGAATCGAACCCGGGACCCTGGAGCTGTGAAGCAGCATTGCTAACCACTGTGCTACCGTGCCTTTTGGCTAGGATCAAGTGTGGTATGGATTGGATGCTGCGCTTGGTTGAGGTCATTGGGTTACACTGAAGCTTCATATGTTTCATATGAAGCAATTTTTTAAAGCGGTATCTCGGCCTTTAGGCTAAGATGCAAATGAGCTCAAGTCTTGGAGGAGGTATTGCTTTCCCTCCTCCAATCAGCTTGGCTCATATAGATCAGGCCCAGGACAGGGTGATTTGGTCACTTGCCCTGTCTTGTCAGCCTGGATCGGAAATGTCTCAACTTGTTGAGACTCTGAATTGGATTTGATTTGATTGAATTGGAAAAGTACAAAAAAAAAGAACATAAGAACCTGGAGCAGGAATAGGCCACCAGCCCCTCGAGCCTGCTCCGCCATTCAATAAGATCATGGCTGATATTTTCATGGACTCAGCTCCACTTACTTGCCCGCTCACCATAACCCTTAATTCCTTTACTGTTCAAAAATGTATCTATCCTTGCCTTAAAACATTCAACGAGGCAGGCTCAACTGCTTCACTGGGCAGGGAATTCCACAGATTCACAACCCTTTGGGTGAATAAGTTCCTCCTCAATTCAGTCCTAAACATGCTCTCCCTTATTTTGAGGCCATGTCCCCTCGATCTAGTTTCACCTGCCAGTGGAAACAACCTCCTTGCTTCTATCTCATCTGTTCCCTTCATAATCTTATATGTTTCTATAAGATCTCCCCTCATTCTTCTGAATTCCAATGAGTACAGTCCCAGTCTACTCAGTTTCTCCTCATAAGCCAAGGATCCTGTATATTTTTTTGTGTGTGTTGTGGCCAAACTTACTCCATTTCACAGAGGTACCGTTAAAGGATTGGATACAAACGATGTAATTTCTAGCACCAGTGAGGTGATTTCCAAAAACACAATGGCATGTGAACAAAAGACCATTCCAATTTAAGTTTCAGAATTAGGAACCTACAGTGTTAAATTTATTGACAGTCTTTTTATCGATATTGGATTTTGCTTGTTCCAATTAGGGAGGTTTGAAACGATCTGAAGATCAATCTGAAGACTAGTACTGTGAGCTGGTCCTTTCAGACGTACTGCTATTCTCTAGTGCAGCACAGTTGAAGTCTATTTATCCTTATTACATCACATTTTTAATGCAACAAGTTGGGCTGTTAGGAACTGTCCATTGCTACCAACACAATGAAACAGTTGACTGGCTGATGCATGTTGCTCGAGCTCTTTTTGTGTGACTATCCTCAATAAGACTTTAATGCATTGCGCTCCGACAATTGAAAATACCGTTGTTAATGTGACTGGAGCTACGATTTTGGGCTGGTTAAAAAATTTCTAACGGCAGGTGTGTGCATGAAACCTCAGCAGTGAATTGTGTTGTTCTCAACAGAAAGCTGTACTCTGCAGGTTTCCTGTTGTACAGCTAGTTTTGCAGTGGCTGACAGGTATCAGGTGTAGGTGAAATATCTCAGAAACTGGCTTTGAGTGATTTCAGGATTTCCTCAAAAAACAACCAGGAGTCGAGGAAGGGGCCACCCTGCAAGCAACTGCAAGTCTTGTTTCTAAATGTTCAGACTCATCTCCCATGGTCCAACACCACATTTTAGTCTTGAGGTGAAATTCTGATCGTAGCACACACTTCGCCCATATAAACTGGGCACACAAGTTCTGGGAACTGGTTTGCAGAAGTAAGCTTCTTAAAGGAAGTTTTGTTTTCCATTTTTAGATGTGCTTCGCAGCATTTTTCTTCATGTATTATTTGTTTTTTTTTGCTGGGTGGTCATTCGTTTTTTGTTGGTCCCTGCACCTGACAAATTAGAGATGTGGTTAGGTATTCCAATGCTGGAAAAATTGTGTACAATCTACGCCTGTTCATTCAAAATTGTTGTTTGCATAAAGAGAGGGTTAGAATTATCCAGTAATTCAAATGAACCGACTTTGATTTATAATGTTTAGCCTTTAATTGAGATGATTGGTTTTTGAGGGGCCAACAAATGCCAGGCATTTTGACCATATCTTTCTAAGCACTCACTGTAGGTGTTCTTTTTTATTTCATGGGATGTTGGTGTGCTAGCAAGACCAGCATTTGTACCTACACCAGATGCACTGCAGTGGTTCAAGAAGACGGTTAACCACCACCTTCTCAAGGGTAGTTACGGATGGGCAGTAAATTCAAGCTTTGTCTGCATCGCTCACATCCCATGAAAGGAATTTTTAAAAGTTTCATAGAATCCATAGAATCCCTACAGTGCAGAAGGAGGCCATTTGGCCCATTGAGTCTGCACTGACCACAATCCCACCCGGACCCTATCCCCACAACCCCATGCATTTACTCTAGTTAGTCCCCCAAACACTAAGGGGCAATTCAGCACGGCCAATCCACCTAACCTGCACATCTTTGGACTGTGGGAGGAAACCAGAGCACCTGAAGGAAACCCATGCAGACACGTGGAGAACATGCAAACTCCACACAGACAGCGACTCTGTGTGACAGAGGCCAGAATTGAACCCGGGTCCCTGGCACTGTGAGGCAGCAGTGCTAACCACTTTGCCATCGTGCCGCCCTGTTTGATAGGATGCTTCGGCTAAGTCCAATTGATTGTAATTTCATGGGCCTGTTGTACTGAAATCTTGGAGACAACACGATTATTGTTCCCTGCAGGAGACAATGACTACACTTCAGAGAAGTGCTTTATTGGCAATGAGATGTCTTGGGATGCACTGAAGTTATGAAAGGCAACATGTCCCGTTTGATTTTTTTAAAAAATGGCACTGTAATTTGGTAGTAAGCCGCTAAGTATTGTAAAGAGATTTTAGGCAGTCTTGTTGTGTATCTGTCACAAGAACTGGAGGGACTTGCAACTGGATTGTGCTTATTTGAGGAAGGTAATTTGATTGGCACATGTATTTTATTGGCACATGTATAGTATACAGTGAAAAGTATTGTTTCTTGCACGCTGTACTGACAAGGATACTGTTCATAGGCAAGGAAAGAAGAGAGTGGAGAATGTAGTGTTACAGTCATAGCTAGGGTGTGGAGAAAGACCAACGTTTTGCGAGGTAGATCTATTCAAAAGTCTGATGGCAGCAGGGAAGAAGCTGTTCTTGAGTTGGTTGGTACGCGACCTCAGATTTTTGTATCTTTTTTCCAACAGAAGAAGGTGGAAGAATCATAGAATCATAGAAACCCTACAGTGCAGAAGGAGGCCATTCGGCACATCGAGTCTGCACCGACCACAATCCCACCCCACATATTTACCCGCTAATCCCTCTAACCTACGCATCCCAGGACTCTAAGGGGCAATTTTTAACCTGGCCAATCAACCTAACCCGCACATCTTTGGACTGTGGGAGGAAACCGGAGCACCCGGAGGAAACCCACGCAGACACGAGAAGAATGTGCAAACTCCACACAGACAGTGACCCGAGCCAGGAATCGAACCCGGGACCCTGGAGCTGTGAAGCAGCAGTGCTAACCACTGTGCTACCGTGCCGGAAGAGAGTATGTCTGGGGTGCGTGGGGTCCGTAATTATGCTGGCTGCTTTTCCGACGCAGTGGGAAGTGTGGATGGAGTCAATGGATGGGAGGCTGGTTTGCATGATGGACTGGGCTACGTTCACGACCCTTTGTAGTTTCTTGCGGTCTTGGACAGAGCAGGAGCCATACCAAGTTGTGTTACAACCAGAAAGAATGCTTTCTATGGTGCAGCTGTAAAAGTTGCTGAGATTTGTAGCTGACATGCCAAATTTCCTTAATCTTCTGAGAAAGAGAGGCATTGGTGGGCTTTCTTAACTTAGTGTCAGCATGGGGGGACCAGGACAGGTTGTTGGTGATCTGGACACCTAAAAACCTGAAGCTCTCGACCATTTCTACTTCATCCCCATTGATGTAGACAGGGGCATGTTCTCCTTTACGTTTCCTGAAGTCGATGACAATCTCCTTCGTTTTGTTGACATTGAGGGAGAGATTATTGTCGTCACACCAGTTCACCAGATTCTCAATTTCATACCTGTTTTTGAGGGGCCAACAATTGCCACGCATTTTGACCATATCTTTCTAAGCACTGTAGGTGTTCTTTTTTTTCATGCGATGTTGGTGTGCTAGCAAGACCAGCATTTGTATCTACACCAGATGGACTGCAGTGGTTCAAGAAGACGATTAACCACTACCTTCTCAAGGGCAGTTACTTGTCATTGTTTGACATCCGATCCACTACGGTGGTGTCATCAGCAAACCTGAAAATTGTGAGCACTTAAACATCTGCTTCTGTAAAGTTCCTTGCAATATGGAAAGCCTTTGAGATTGAGAATAAGAGAATACTAGTTCAGAGACCAGTTTATTGTCACTATGCTTTCCAAATTAGATTGTTTCTTTTCAATAAGAAAGGAAATTGAGATGCCGGTTACAAAACGTTGTCCTTTTAGGTTACTCTGTTTGCATAGAATCATGGAATGGTCACAGCACAGATAGGTTCCGTTCAGCCAATCATGCTCGTGCTGGCTGTCTGTAAGAACAGTTTAGCTAATTCCACTCTCCTGCCTTTCACCTGTATCCCTATAATCTTTTTCTCATCATATAATTTTACAATTCTCATTTGGAAACCATGATTAAATCCACACACATCTCGATTTTCACTTGTTCTCAACAAGATTGGCTGAGAGCCCAGACCAATAAATGCATGAGCTCAGCAGGAATTCTGTTTTAACAAGTGAAGTTCGCTTTGCTTGTTTGACCTCTTTAAGCGGTTATAATAAGATGTTCTGTCCGTGATCTCTTTCGTCAATGTCTTGATGTGTATTTGGATATGATTAAGAGGGGTGAATTATTTGAAACCTCTGTTATTGATACTTCAGTGTTTTGGCTAACACGTCTTAAAGATTTAGTAACAGCAATGATTTTTCAAAGAACATTTCTGATTTTTTTATTTCTTAGCAGTTTCACACTTGCTATTGTTATTAAATGGCTGATTCATCATGTACATGGTGTACATTGGGATGGAAGGGGCATGAATTGGCATGGAGAATGAGGAGCCGTGCGGGGTGATTGGAAAGCATGAATTGGCACGAAGTTATGGAGTATATGAATGGCAATAGGGATTGAGTGGTGCGTGTGAGGGTTGAGGAGTAGAGGGGTTCATTGCTATTATTACAACTGGGATGAAATCTGAGAGAACTGAGTTAGTCCTTCTAACCAACTCACCTCCGTGCTCACCTGCCCCCTTGGCCGCCTCGAATCAGATCTTGGGACAGCAGGCTATCTAGGCATTCTGCACCTGCCTCCCTGATGCAAAAATTGTTTAATTTTATATTGCCTCCTTGTTTTTTTTCCAAAATGTATTACTTCACACTTCTACATTAAACTTAATTTGCCACATAGCTGCTCATTCTACCAGCTGGTCTGTGCCCTCTCGAAGTCAATCACTAATCTCTTCCAAGTTCACAATATTTCCATTGTTTGTGTCTTGTATACCCGGGGCCAGGTCATTTATATATATCAGGAGAAGCAGTGATCCTAATATTGACCCCGGGGAATTCCAGTCTGAAAAGCAACCATTTCTCACGACTCACTTTGTCTTGTCACTCAGCTGGTTTTGTATCCATGCTACTATTGTCTCTTTTATTCCATGGACTTCAACCTTCCTGATCTGCCACCATGATAAAATTCTTTGGAAACCCATGGACATCATATCAACCTCATTACCCTCATCAACCCTCTCTGTTAACTCATCCAAAGTAAAAGCTCATTGAAGTTGGCTAAACATGCTTTGCCCTTTAAAAACATGGCAAACAGGTGAAATGCCCTTGCACTTTCGCTGCTGCATGTTATTGACATGCATTGACAATGCTTTCCTTTTGAAAAACTGTATTTATCATATTGGGACAAGCAACTACCATCTTGATGTGACGCCTAAACTTTGTGCATGAGTTACAGAAATAATCCAGATTTTATCCTTGAATTGTTTCATGTGGAGCTGCAGTCACAGATCTCCTCGACTCATAGGCCTGGGTTTTCATCCTCAAGGTTAGTAGAGGGAGTCGGGAAAATTCCTGGCTCAGTCCACCCGTCTTGGAAGAAAGTGCTCCTAAAGGCGGGATCTGCATTGCTGGGGACAGGATGTAGGCTAGAGTTGGGCCAACTGACCCGGGAAGAAGTGAGGAGACAACCTCGTGAGCTTCTGGGTGCAGAGGTGAGTTGTGTAAATTTGAATAGCTGTCTGATCTCTTAGCCAAGCATATATAATGAGGCTTGGCTGAGAACCCAGATAGCTATTACAATATGAAAACATCTGCTCCCCAGGATAAATTTTGTTTGATTGACAGCTCAGTCTCGCTGATCTTTGTGGTCAATTTCACAATGTTTGTTGACGCAAATTAAGTAGTTCTATGTGTTTGTGGTTTCTGAACTTAAAAGGGCCTGGATGATTGACAGTTTTATTAGCTTGGCCCAGACTTATTTTTCAGAGGAGAAAATTATCAATGGATTATATTTTTTTCAAGTTTTCTTTTTGCACATCCCACTGGACACTCTGGTGTTCATTGGTTCTAAAAAGTATGCAGTGGGCCGATGGGCATGGAAGTGTCAGAGCTTGGCATGAAAGGTCTGAGGGGGTGGGTGGAAGGAGAGAGCTTGTCATAAGAGATATGAGGGGACCTTTCTGAGCTTATTTTCCGAAGGTTCACTCTTGCAAACTAAGGTTCATGACTCCTTTAAGGGACTGTGAACCACAATTCTTTAAAAGCCTTGCCTGAGCATAAAATCTAACCAATTGTTACGACACAGAGGTTGACCCTCTTTTGAGAAGTAACACCGAATCCCCCAAGAGGAATACCTCACCTTGTAATCTTTTGAAAGTGTGTGGGAAAGTGTGAACTGTCCTTCAGTAACATTCAGTGGTTAACTAACAGAAATACCTGACACTCACTTTAAAATGAACACTTAACAATTTATTTGTTCAACTAACAGGGAACTTTAAATAAACCAATAACACAGCAAATTAAATAAGATTCTACTGAAATGCTGTTCAAATAAGTACAATATCCATTCACTAACCAGAAAAAGTGGTGATAGAATTTAGTCACTCTCAAAAAAATACAACCAGGTTTTGTGTCTTTCAGAACCTTCTGGAGTTTCTCGGTTGATTTCTTTGTAAGCTCTTTTTGATTTGGGACTTTTCAGTGGCTAGATGGTGCGTTCTCTTAAGAGATATATAAAGCTGGCAGGGTGGAGAGCCGCTTTCTCCCTCTCGAGACTTGAGAGTTGGCAGTTGCTAACTCCTGTTTTCCCTCTTGCACTCTCTTTTATACCTGTGATGACCTATCAATTTTCCTACAATAGGATTGGTCTGATTTTTTTCAACATCATCAAAGTCAAATCTGATAAGTTCTTGGTAGCCGAGTGCCTGCTTTAAATTTATTGGGCAAAATTCAAACAACAACAGGTTGTCTTTGTCAAGACTACTGCTTGATTTTTTGATACAAATGTTTCAGCTTGGACTTTGGATGTACTTTGCATTTTAAATCTCCGAGCACTGAAACAAAACACCAGCTTTTAAAGAGACCACACAATGTTTTTTTTCCCTCTAGCATTTTTACAATTTTTTACATCTTTATCAACATCGCATTCCAACTTCACAAGCTTAACCTCACAACACAATTAACTTTATTTTTTTCTGTATAGGTGGTACCACACCATGGAACCATAGAATCCCTACAGTGCAGAAAGAGGCCATTCAGCTCATTGAGTTTGCACCGACGCTCCGAAAGAGCATCCCACCCATGCCCTCATCTCTGGCACATCCCCTGCGCATTAACCATGGCTAATCCACCTAGCTTACACATCTCTGGACTCTGAGGGGAAATTTAGCACGGCCAATCCACCTAACTTGCACATCCTTGGACTGTGGGAGGAAACCGGAGCACCTGGAGGAAACGCACAGAGACACGGGGAGAATATGCAAACCCCACACAGGCAGTCACCCAAGGCCGGAATGAAATGCAGGTCCCTGGCACTGTGATACAGGAGTGCTAACCACACCCTGCTGCAGACCTGCTGAGTATTTCCAGCATTTTCTGTTTTTATTTCAGATTTCCAGCACCTGGAGCAGTTTGTTTTTTTCTCTCTCGTTCCAATCCTGAAAAGAATAACACATTTGAAATCAGCAAGTAATTAGTCAGCACCTGCAACAGAAAGAAGGGTTAACATTTCAGCTGGGAACCTTCATCAGAATTTACATGATTTTCCCTAGATAGAGCATTTGCATTGACATCCCAGCTCCACCTGTTGCATTTGCAAAGTCACTGGCCAAAGCTCCAATAAATTAACCTCAGGATGTGTTACGCCTGACCCATTTCTGTTTTCCACAAGGCAGAGGCAGCAAAATGAGAGCTTTCATAAAGACTGTTTAGATTTTCAGGTGGGTTAGTGCCAATTGGCTAAAGTTGAAATTTTCATTCAAACCATTCTTTTCCGGGTCTGGGAGGAGCCCCCGTACCATCAACACTGCTCTTTTCAGCCATGGAGCATTAGAAGGTTGGTGTGGGGAAGCCCAGTGCAAGTTTTTACACTGCAGCCCTGGGGAACAGAGGTCGGTGGTGAAACAGAGGACAACCTTACACAGGGTAAAGTTTTTTTTTATAAACCTGTTATGGCGTTGTACCCTCAAATTAAGATCAGCTTTGTAAGTTGCTTGTAACTTTTCATACGATTTACTTTCTCAGTAGATATTTCTTGTATAAACATAAGCCCCACTCCTGCTGCCAGAACTTACAGTAATGCTACTGACAGTATACAGTAGCCTTTAGTAAAAAAAAACTGAAATAAGTTGTTCCACTATTTTAGAAATTGGATCAGGTTTTTAAAGTTACATTTTAAATTATTACTGTCTTTAATGTGCCAATGGTCAGAGTTGCTAATAAGAATCTGCGCAAAACAATTGGATATTTTGAAAAGACCTTTTTTAAAACATAAATGTTTTTCTTTGTTATTCGTTTCAAAGCAGCTAAGGTTATCCCAAAGTCAGAAATTCATCTTGAAACCTAATCTTTTATGGGTTTGTTTTTGCTGATTCATATTAACTCCCTGTGTACTGAATCAGCAAATGATGAAAATAGGTTGAGGCAGGACTAGGGGGCAGACACTAGGGTAATGCTTGAGTACTTTAATAACCAGAAACCTGTCATATCCTTCAGACTGAACCATATTCACATTTATTTTAAGAGCTCTTTTTTTCTCCCTCTTGTTAATGACAGATGGGATGTGAAATTTCCAGAGAACACTATTCTTTTGTTTCATTCTTCTGTTAATTTTGGAATCGGGTCCAGAGAAACCAATGAGATGAGTGTTAAACAACTGTTTGAGTAGAGGCGATTTGTCTAGTTATTCAATCCTCCTTGCAGACTGCATCTTCCGTAACTCAAGTGCACTGTGATCATTTTTTTTCTGGCCCTGGTTATTTCTTTTTTCAAACGGGAGCATTTCAAAATGATTAAGTTTGATAGTCCAGCCTATTTCCGACTTTGTACCTACAATGATGTGTACTTTAGAAAATGTGCTTTGCTCAGTGTTTGTGACACCCAATGGACTTGCTGGTTGACATAAAGTATTAGGATGCACTTTCCCCAAATCAGTTCTACCTTTGGAAAGAGAGGCGAGACCTCCAAATATGTCATCTCCCCTTCCTTCTGTCAGCTGGGCTCAGTCATAGCCGTCCAACCTGCAAGCCAGAAAGTTACGGATACAAATCCCACTCCAGGGACTTGAGCACAGGATCTGGTGTGAGATGCGGTGCTGGACTGAGGGAGTGCTGCACTGTCAGAGGCAATCCCTCTCAGAGCACTATTTTGAAGAAAAGCAAGGGAGTTCTCCCTGGTATCCTGGCTAATATTTATCACTCATCCAACACTTTGAACTGATTGTCTAGGTCACTAATACGTTGCTGTTGGTGGGAATGTGCTGTATTGAGTCATAGAGGTTTACAGCATGGAAACAGATTGGTTGCAGCATTTCTTGCATTTTTACAGTGACTACATTTCAATATGTACAGAATTAGCTGTAAAGCTCTTTCGGGCATCCTGGGGTTATGAAGGGTGCTGTGTAAATGCAAGTCAATTTTACTCCTGTGAAAGTGAAAAATCTGGCCAAGCTGGAGAGAAGGAAAACAAAAGACCGAGGTAGTGGAGGCATAAAATGTTAGAATAATTTTGTAATTCATTTGTGTTATTTTTTCTTAACAAAAAGGAATCTTTCCCTGGTCTCACAACAGGATTTGGTGCAAAACATCAGGCCCACACGTAGTAAGTGATAGTTATGGATAATTTATCGGCTAAAGAGTAAACCAATTGTAACAAGAGCAGTTTGAAGGATGTATTAGAAAGACCTTTTGCTCAGACCACTGAATATGTTATGAAGTGCAAATGGAATTCCTTAATTGTGGCCTTGGAAATAGTGTTAATTTATGTGCCCACTGACCTTGATTTCCAATTTCAAAAGTTATTTAGTGCGTATATTAAAGCTACGTAGATTGTGAACACAGCACAGAATCCCCCCTTCCTTCCACCGCGCCCCCCCCTCCAAAGCACAAATGTATATCAAAGAAATGAACACTGAACAGACTGGCTGAATTTAATCTGCTAGCAATTTGCAGGACGGGGCTCCATAACCCATTTCGGTAGAGATGGCAATAGCTGTTTCTACTCTGATTAATGGGATTAGTGCTCAAATGTGTTGAATTTCTGTTTCCTGTGTTGACTGAATTAATGAAAAATGTATTACCTGCGTACAACAGAAGAATCTTTACTCAGTGCAGCCTTTCTCATGGACAATAAATCATCTCTCCGATGGAGATGTTGGTTTAAAACTCAGTAGAGTAAATCTCATCGAAGTAGTACTTCCAACAGTCATGTAACAAAGATTACTTGTTAGTCGTGTGTTTTTTGGAACACAGGTGCAGTGGTTTGTGAAAAATGTTTTTTTTTAAAAAGGCACCAGGCTGTATCCTGTTTTAACAGTTGGGTGGTTTAATGGAGTCAGCCACTTCTATGATTCTGGATTATAAAACTGAGCTGCATTTTTGCCGAGTTTTAATGACTTGGGAGCCCTTTATAAATGGTGGGTGGTTCCTAATTCTAGGATTTCTGACCCCATTTATGGTGTCTTTGATTTTTGGGGATGTTTTTTAAGGGTGTGGGCTGGTTTGGACCCTGAACCCTGCACTCCCGATCTATATGGCTCCATAGGTATGTCCTAGTTCTCCACAATTTTCATGGATCAGGCCAGCTTTTCGATGAGTTGTGGTACACAGCACCTCGGGTGTCGTGAACATAATCTGCATGAGGCAACCTTATTTTTGATGAGCTGGACACATAGAATCATAGAGTGATCATGGCACAGAAAGACGCATTTGGCTCTCTGCAAGAGTAACTCAGCTATTCCCACTCCCCACCTTTTTCCTGTAGCGTTACACGTTTTTTCTCCTCAGATAAGTGCAGAATTCCTTTTTTGAAAGCCACGATTGAATCTGACTTCACCACACCCTCAGATAATGCATTCCAGATCCTCTCCATTTGTTGCGTGAAAGAAGTTTTTCCTCGTGTCACCATTGCTTCCTTAAATGGTGCCCTCTGATTCTCAACCCTTCCGTAACAGTTCCTCCCTATATAATCTGTCTAGATTTTTGAATGATCATGATTTTTGAACATGATTTTTGAATTCTCATGATTGGGAAAGAGCCACACACACGTGGTTGTAATTTTTTAAATGTTAGTCAGGCCCATGCACATGACCAATGGGATTTGGAGCTGAAGACAAAAGGCCCCATGTGCCCACACAAAAAAACAAAAACTCAAAAATGGTACAAAAACCCTGGGAGAAGCGAGAGACACAGAGGCAAAAATTCATGTATGCTGTTCTGAAAATCACAATATTGAAACCATGCCAATAACTTTGTATCTATGGTTATGTTCAGTTAATGCCTATGAGATTAGCAGTATGCTGAGACTTCTGTCCTGCACTTCAGCATTCTCCTGGTTTTTTTTGCTCATACTTCATTTTTCTACCTGAGGCAAAGTACTCAAAATGCTAATAGAAAAGTAAAATACTGCAGATGCTGGAACTGTGACGCAAGAAGAAAAAATGCTGGATATAAACTGATCTCTGTGAGGTTATCCATTTTGGGAGGAAGAAGAGAACGGGCAACTTATCTAAATGGAGAGAAACTTCAGAGTGCTTTGGTGCAGAAGGATCTGGGTGTCTTTATACATGAATCACGGAAAACTAATATGCATGTACAGCAGGTAATAAGGAAGGCACTTGCAATTTCCGAGAATGGGATTTCATTAATGAGTTATTTATGGCGGCATCTTCCTCTTTTCACCAAAAGAGGAGTTTAATTCCAAAATGTTCCTTTAGTTGCTGCGTTTGAAACTATAAGATGAATTGATATTATTCTACCTAACATTTTGGTGAGCTTCATGAAGTTACTGCATTTTAAATTACCCATTCAACTCACCATAGAAAGTTAAGTCACATAATCAGCAGTGTAAGTGCCATTTTAACCATGTGATAATTGTTAATAACTGCCAATCAAGCACTGTAACCCAAAAAGTGAACAATTAAATGGCTGGAATCTCATTCCATCAGGTTGTTGGAGATGTTAAAAATGTCAAAATATAAATTTAATAAAATGCTTTTCTTGTATTTCCTTTTTATTTCTTTCTTAATCCACCCTTTCTTTCCCTCTCTTTCCTTCTCTTTCTGTACCAGATTCAACATTAAGTTTCCCACTCCAATTCCCCATCTTCTCAATCCTTCATCTGTTTGTTTCGTAATCCTTTAATCTCATTGGTTAGACACTGTACATTTTGTACAGTCACCCCCATCCTCACAGTCTAAATCTTGTCCGACTTTCTTTGTCTTCAGCTCTGATGAAGGGTCATCCATACAAGAAACGTTGGCTCTATTCTCTCTCCACAGATGCTGTCAGACCTGCTGAGTTTTTCCAGCATTTTCTGCTTTTGTTTCAGATTCCAACAACCGCAGGATTTTGCCTTTATCTGCTTATTTGTTATTTACTAAAGTTCCCAATACCCTGTTGCTCTCTCTGTGCAGCAGAGGGTGGGGGTGACTGAACAAAATGTACAGTGTCTAATCAATGAGATTAAAGGATTAAGAAACAAACAGATGAAGGACTGACAAGATGGGGAATTGGAGTGGGAAATTCAATGTCGAATCTGATACAGAAAGAGAAAGAAGGAGAGGGAAAGAAAGGGTGGATTAAGAAAGAAATAAGAAATAAAAAGGAAATACAAGAAAAGCATTTTATTAAAATTATATTTTGACAACTTTGTGAGGATTTTTAAAAATAAATCTGAATTGCACAAACAAATTGGACAGGGCGTCCTGTAAGATATCCTGCTCCAGCAGAATCCAGGCCATTTTCCTGCAGTGCATTTATGATTTTAAAAAAAGATTATTTATTGTTTGTTTTTACTGGTTAAAGTACGGTAGAGGATCAGAAGGACCTTAGGGTCCGGGTCCATAGGACTCTAAAATCGGCCCCGCAGGTGGAGGAGGTGGTTAAGAAGGCGTATGGTGTGCTGGCCTTTATCAATTGAGGGATTGAGTTTAGGAGTCCGGGGATAATGATGCAGCTATATAAGACCGTCAGAGCCCACTTGGAGTACTGTGCTCAGTTCTGGTCGCCTCATTACAGGAAGGATGTGGAAAAGATTGAAAGGGTGCAGAGGAGATTTACAAGGATGTTGCCTGGATTGAGTGGCATGCCTTATGAGGATAGGCTGAGGGAGCTCGGTCTTTTCTCCTTGGAGAGACGTAGGATGAGAGGAGACCTAATAGAGGTGTATAAGATGTTGAGAGGCATAGATCGGGTGAACTCTCAGAGGCTTTTTCCCAGGGTGGAAATGACTGCTACGAGAGGACACAGGTTTAAGGTGCTGGGGGGTAGGTACAGGGGAAATGTTAGGGGGAAGTTTTTCATTCAGAGGGTGGTGGGCGAGTGGAATCGGCTGCCGTCAGTGGTGGTGGAGGCAAACTCAATAGGGTCTTTTAAGAGACTCCTGGATGAGTACATGGGACTTAATAGGATGGAGGGTTATAGGTAGGCCTAAAATGTAGGGATATGTTCGGCACAACTTGTGGGGCCAAAGGGCCTGTTTTGTGCTGTAGTTTTCTATGTTTCTATGTTTCTAAAAAACATTATCATAAATTTTAAACATTTGGAAAACTTTCTGAAGGTTTATAGTTCGAAATAAAAGATAGAAACTTCCAGAAGCAAGTTTGCCGCAGATTGTTGAGATGCATCTTATGTTGGCTGCTTTAGAAAGTGACGTCAGATGGCTTGAGCCAGAGAACTCTCAGCTGGTGAGAGATGTGCAAGTTGTTGTGCATGGTCTAGAGAGGACTAAATGGAGAATAGGAATTAGGAGAGTTTCTTGATGTGTGCGAAAGAGGATGAAGCATTATAATCAAGGGTAATAACGTATTTAATTTCTGATTTAAGGCACCGATTATTATATATTAGAATCACCACCTGATTCTGGTTATTCAGAAAGATTTAAAATTGCTTCAGGATAATTAAAATCACATTTTAATGACCAATATTGATATTGGTAAAACAGTATTTGAATATTTCAACGTCATCATTATTTTCTAAGCTTTTCCTAATAAGTTATTTATTAATAAATACAGTAGCTTCTAATACTTATCAGTCCTGTTCATCAGTTTTGCAGTTCTATTGAAAACCCTGAGACGCTGCCATTATACTGGTCCAACAACATTGCATTCTGAAATGGAGAAGGATTGTATGCAGGACTTGACTTGTGTATCTCCAAATGATGGAATTCTGAAAAGTAAGTTACCAATTTCCATGTATTGTCATGTTGGAGTATTCCTTCTAACAGCTGCTTTCAGCTATATTAATAGACACTTGGAAACAGGCCACTCACCTGCCTTCTCAGTTGGAAAGAGAGCCTGCCCTGGATGTATGCTCTTGGCAACAGCAGATTGTACATAGAGCTTCAATGGAATGCAAAATGATTTCCAAAGATTTGTAATTTCCTTTGACTTTAACATTTGTGCCATGCAAGTGCCAGGCAATGACCATCTCCAACAGGATAGAATTTAACTGTCGCTCCTTGATATTCAATGGCATTGCCATCACTGAATTGCCTACCATCCATATCCAAGGGCTTACCATTGACCAGAAACTGAACTGGACTTGCCATATAAATACTGTGGCTACAAGAGCAGGTCAGAGGGTAGGAATACTACGGTGAGTAACTCGGGTGAGTAACTCACCTCCTGACTCCCCAAAGCCTGTCCACCATCTACAAGGTGCAAGTCAGGAATGTGATGCAATACTTGTCTCGATGTGTGCAGCTCCAACAACACTCAAAGAAATGCAACACCATCCAGGACAAAGCAGCCTGCTTGATTGCTACCCCTCAGTTCCTCCATCACCAATGGACAGTGGCAGCATTGTGGATCATCTATGATGATGGACTGCAGGAACTCACCAAGATTCCTTCCACGTCCACTGCCATCTAGAAGGAAAGGACAACAGATACCTGGGAACACCACACCTGGAGGTTCCCCTCTAAGTCACTCACCATCCTAACTTGAAAATATCTCGCTGTTCCTTCGTTGTCACTGGGTCTAAATCCTGGAATCCCTCTCTCACAGCACAGGGGGTGTACCTACACTAAATGGACTGCAGTGGTTCAAAAAGCCAGCTCACCACCATTTTTTCAAGGGTAGTTAGGGATGGACAATATGGCCACATCTTGTAAATTAATTAAAAAATATATCCCCGAACCCTAAATCTATATCTTTGTAAATGTCTTTTGTATTATCTCTTGTTCTTCTCATGTGAGCCCCAGTAATATGGTGATCAGGATTGTATGCTATCTGTAATACTGCAGTAGAATATGCAACATTCTATCTGCACTTTAAACAGTATTTTCTACAATTGTGGCATAATCTCCTTACTCTTACATCGTAGAGCTTGTCCAATAAAAGAAAGTATTTCTTATGCCTTCCTGACCATCTTATCTACTTGTCCTGCAATCTTCAGGCATCTGGAGACATACCTATCCCTATGTTCCTGTACACCTTTCAGCATCCACCCATTTATTGTATATTCCCTGGCTTTGTTCATCCCTGCATCCCACCCCCCACATTTCTCTAGATTGAATTTCACTTTTCTGTGCATTTCACCAGTCCATTGATATCTTCCTGCAGCCGATAGCTTTCCTCTTAGCTTTTCTTCTTATGTTCCTCACTGTAAACCACAGTTTTTGTAACATCTGCAGATTATGCCCCTACATTTAAGTCCAAATCATTGATACATATCACAAACTTCAAGGGACCGTTACTGACCCCTGGGGAAGCTCACTGGAAAGATCCTTACAGTTAGAAAAACATCTTCAAAACTCCATAAAAGTTGAGGAAAAAGGAGCAGAAGTAGACCATTTTCCCCCCTAACCTGATCATGACTAATCTCCCTCAATGCCATTTTCCCGCACTATCCCTATATCGCTTGATGTCTTTAATATCTAGGAATCTAATGATCTCTGTCTTGAACCTACTTGGTGACTCCAAATCCCTCTGGGGTAGAAAATTCCAAAGAAATTCCATCTAATCTTAGTCATCATTGGCCTACTGAGGCTGTTTCCTGGTTCTAGAACCCCCCACCCCATAGCCAGGGAGACCAACCTTCTTGCATCTAACCTGAAGAGTTTTGTATGTTTCAGTGAGATCATCTCTCATTCTTCTAAACGCAAGAGAATCTTGGCCCAGTCTCCTCACTCTCTCCTCAAAGGACAATCCTGCCACCTCAGGAATCAGACTGGCGAACCTTCGTTGAGCTTCCTTTATGGCATGTATAACCTTCCTTGGTTAAGGAGATCAAAATTGTACACAGTGTTTCAGGTGCGGTCTCACCAATCTTCTATACAATTGCTGCAAGACATCCTTACTCCAGTACTCAAATTCTCTGACAATAAAGGCCAACATTCCATTTGCCTTCCTAATTACTTTTTGCACTAACATGTTAGCTTTCAGTGACTTATGAACAAGGACACCTAGGTCCCTTTAAACATTGACATTTCCCTACCTCTCGCCATTTAAGAAATATTCTGCATTTCTGTCTTATGATCCCAGCTGATGTTACTACTGGGTGGTCAGGCTTCAGAGTAGAATCCTGGCTCGCTTGATTGTAACTTTTATCATTTGTAAAGAGACATGGATGACCTGAGTCGCAGGACAGCCAATTAACTAGTAATAAAAGAATTCAATCTTTATTAAACAAAAGAATATTCACTATAATACAATATTCCTTCATTCCAGCTACACCTTTACGTATGTATATAGATTTGTAAGGATAATACAACTTGCAGAATATATCTTGTACTCTAATGTTCTCAGGAAGTACACAATACATGTAAACAAGTAGGCCAACTGTGGTCAGGCACACTGCATTATGAAACTAAGTGGCAGATACCATCCAACACAACTTTTGTGGATTTCTCATCAAATTCCCCCTTGATGTTTGCTACACAGTGAGCCAACTGGTCTTAGTGGAACTCTGGCTTTTACATGAGGGCTTCCAAACCTTCACTCTCAAAGAAAATGTTTGGAATCTTCTCCCAAACAATGCTTTATCTTGGATGCTTTCGTCAAGAATCCACCTCCAGGATTTCAATCTCTCCTTTCGCTATTCCTCTGCATTGAATTGCCACATGCATTCAAGCTAACACAATCTCTTAAGTACTCAACCATGTCAACAGAACACTACTGTTTCACAGGCTGTATTACAGTGTCGCCAAACCATTGATGTGCCTCAGATGTCTGGCTTCACACCTAGCCAACTTTAAATCTGTTTCTTGCAGCTATCTCTTTAACTTCGAGCACTTTCTCTGCTTCTTACTTGAACTCTCCTGAATAGGACCTTGTTCAACTTCTTATTCTTTGTTCCTTTAACATAACTATCTTCCTGAGACATTCTTTTCATCCTACTCCTTGGTGTTTGGGAATTTCTTTTGTTCTTTTGGGAAGTCTGCTTCCTACAGCTCCCATGTCCATTCTAGCTTCTCCTGGCTGTAACTTACAACTAAATCAGAAGTTATTTCTGTCTAGTGTGGCCACTGGTTGCTAAGCAACAGTTTAGTTTTCCTTTAAACACTGTTTGCTTTCATGTTGTAAACCCTCATTACCACACATGCATCTAAATCAAACTGAAGTCATCAACCCTTACAGAAACACAAAATTAAATTTTCTTAAAACAATAGTCTAATTCTAATATCCTCAAATACAGATATAGAATATTTAAAACTATATCTGTTTTCTGACAGTTTTTCCTACCAAAGTGTATAACTTCACATTTTTCCACATTATATTTCATCTGCCATGTTCCTGCCAACTTACTTAGTCTGTCTAAATCTCTTGAAGCCTCTTTACATCCCCCCCACAACTTATGTTCCCACTTAGTTTTGTGTCATCGACAAACTTGAAAATATTAACCATTTTCCTTATTAACCCTCAACCATAACCCTTTGCTTCCTGCAACTGAGCCAATTTTGGGTCATCTTGCCTGTTTTCCTTGGATCTCTGTAGGTTTCCTGGCAGCGAGGGGTGGAATCAATGGGAAAACCCATTGATTTCCACAATTATTTTAAATAAAATCTCCCAAACTGTACTAATTTCTCACAAACCTTAGCACTACTTCAGATACTTTTCTGGCTTCTCACCGTCCAATGCCTTTTCAACTCTCTGTGACCCTCTGTGGTGGGTTATATGGGGTGTGACTGGGGACCACGGCACTCCATAAAATCCAGCCCGAGGATTCAGACTTGACATTAATAGGGAACTGGAGAAAATATTTGCAAAGTATGTGACAGGGCTGATGCTAAGCCAAGAGAACAGGCTTCTAGGAAGCTCAAAGATGTGCATTTGGAGACTGATGGAGAAAGTAAAGCAGATGAAAAAAAGTAACGAGGCAGTGTTGTGGCAAATGAGATGAGGATAGATTTGCTTTGATTTATTATTGTCACATGTATTAGTATACAGTGAAAAGTATTGTTTCTTGCACACTGTACAGACAAAGCATGCCATAAGTCGAGAAGGAAAGGAGAGAGTGCAGAATATAGTGTTACAGTCATTGCAAGGGTGCAGAGAAAGATCAATTTAATATAAGGTAGGTCCATTCAAAAGTCTGATGGCAGCAGAGAAGAAGCTGTTCTTGAGTCGGTTGGTACGTGACCTCAGACTTTTGTACCTTTTTCCTGACGGAAGAAGGTGGAAGAGAGTATATCCGGGGTGTGTGGGGTCCTCGATTATGCTGGCTGCTCTTCCAAGGCAGTGGAAAGTGAAGACAGTCAATGGATGGGAGGCTGGTTTGCGGGACAGACGGAGCTATATTCACAACCCTTTGTAGTTTCTTGCGGTCTTGGACAGAGCAGGAACCATACCAAGCTGTGATACAACCAGAAAGAATGCATTCTATGGTGCATCTGTAAAAGTTGGCGAGAGTCATAGCGGACATGCTGAATTTCTTTAGCCTCCTGAGAAAGTAGAGGCATTGGTGGGTTTTCTTAACTATAGCGTTTGCGTAGAGGGACCAGGACAGATTGTTGGTGATCTGGACACCTAGAAACTTGAAGCTCTTGATCATTTCCACTTCATTCCTGTTGATGTAACAGGGGCATGTCCTCCACTACGCTTCCTGAAGTCGATGACTATCTCCTTTGTTTTACTGACATTGAAGGAGAGATTATTGTCATTGCACCAGTTCACCAGATTCTCTATCTTTCTTGTATCCCTCTCATGAAAGATGGCAGGGAGGAATCGGAAACCCTTCCGCGGTCAGCCACATTTCTTCCTATGAGGTAAAATAAGATCACAACATTGCTTGTTAATATTTTTAAGTGATCTGAAATAGAAAAATTAAATTTGCATTTTGTGGCTTAGTCTGAAATTAGTGAAAAGAGTACAGTTAACTGTTGGTTACAGGGGCGGCACGGTAGCACAGTGGTTAGCACTGCTGCTTCACAGCTCCAGGGACCTGGGTTCGATTCCCGGCTTGGGTCACTGTCTGTGTGGAGTTTGCACATTCTCCTCGTGTCTGCATGAGTTTCCTCCGGGTGCTCTGGTTTCCTCCCACAGTCCAAAGATGTGCGGGTTAGGTTGATTGGCCATGCTAAAATTGCCCCTTAGTGTCCGAAAATGCGTAGATTAGAGGGTCAAATATGTAGGGATATGGGGGTAGGGCCTGGGTGGGATTGTGGTCGGTGCAGACTCGATGGGCCAAATAGCCTCTTTCTGCACTGTAAGGTTTCTATGATTCTGTGAACTATTGGTATAGCTGACTTAGTTTTCAACCAATCAAAAGTGCAAATAAAAGATTAAATGAATTTGTAATGTCTTGTTTATTAAAATAATGATTTTGTTTTCCTACTGTCAGTTTATTACATTAAAAGCTTCATACCTGGGGGAAAAAAACAATATTCTAAACACGACATGTGATTGTGTGGAAAGGTTAATGGTTACATTCAGCAAAACAATAATCGGGGAAAAACATTAACAGACACCTGGAGCAGTCTGAGTTAATTAAGGAGAGTCAGCATGGGTTTGGAAAAGTCAGATCATGCTTGATGAATCTAAACAAATTATTTTCCCGAAGCAACAGAGCAGGTTGATGAAGGGAATGCAATAGATGTTCTCTATATTCATAAACATTTGGCAAAGTAGAACATACATGGCTGGCTAACAAAACTGAGGTCCATAGAATAGGCAGATAGTATCAGTTTGAATAGAAAATAAACATTAAGCCGTGATAAATGGTTGCTTATCAGACTGGAGTTTAAATTTTAAAAAAAGTTTATTTATTAGTGTCACAAGTAGGCTTACATTAACACTGCAATGAATTTACTGTGAAAATCCCCTCGTGGCCACACTCCAGCGTCTGTTCGAGTACACTGAGGGAGAATTTAGCATGGTCAATGCACCTAACCAGCACCTTTTTCAGACTGGAAGGAAACCGGAGAACTGGAAGGAAACCGGAGAACCCGGAGGAAACACACACTGACATGGGGAGAATGTGTGGCGAGAATATGCATAGACAGCCACCCAAGCCGGGAATCAAACCCGTGTGCTTGGCGCTGTGAGGCAGCAGTGCTAACCACTGTGTCACCTTGCTGCCCAAGATGGTGGACAGTAGTGTTCACCAAGGGTTAGTGCTAGTACCACTGCTTTACATTGGAATCCAGAATAACATTTTGAAATTTGCTGATACCAGACTTGAAGATGTGGCTAACAGTCAGGATGATACCAATCGACTGCAACAGGACATAGATAGGGACAAGTCGTACAGTACAGCACAGGAAACAGGCCCTTCGGCCCTCGTAGGTTCAGTTAAATATAGTGAAGTGTGAAGGATTAGTAGAGACTTAATAGTACAGTTCTAAAGAATATGCAGGGGCCAAAGGGATCTGAGGGTTAACGTCCATAGATCTTTCAGGGTGGCAGAACATCGAGAAAGTGGTTAATGAAGCATAACGGATTTGGGGCTTGATATATGTAGAGTATAAAAGTAGGGAAGCTATGCTGAACCTTTATAGAGGTTAGGCCACAAGTGGAGTATTGTGATCAGTTCTGGTCACCACACTTTAGGGAGGATGTGAGGGTGCAGAGGCGATTAAATGGAATGGTTCCATGGATGAGGGATTTTAGCTACTAGCTTCGGTTGCAGTATCTGGGTTTGTTTTCTTTGTAAAGAGAATTGAGGGGGGGGCGGGGTGGTTTGATAGAGATATCTAAAACTATGACGGGTTCAGATAAGGTAGACAAAAGTTGTTTCCATGTGCTGATCATGCAAGGACTAGGGGATACAGATTTACAGTTTTGAGCAAGAATTATGTGGAATGTGAGTAAGAACTTTTATACGCGAGTGGTAATGACCTGGAACTTGTTGCCCACGAAGGTGGTGGAAGTGGAGACGATCAATATTTTCAAAGGAAACTGGATGGATGCTTGTGTGAAATAATCTTGCAGAGCTGCGGGGATAGAGCAGTGGAATAGGGCTGACTGGATTGCTGTACAGAGAGCCAGCAGACCTAATGTTGTGTCTTAATTATTCTGTGACGCTCTGACAATAATTGGAACTTATTGTATAAAATATTGTGTGTTTCTTTAAGTTTTGTTCTGATGCTATTACAAACAAGTAATGAATGATGTCGGAAAGCAATTTTGATTGTTTTATTAGTCTCATCAACATTACCAGGGGAGAAAAAGGGAGGGAAAAGGAAAAACAAATCTGAGGAGTTCTTTCCATCACCATTGTTTGACTTGCTGTAGCATGAATAATGGATGACCTTTTAGTACTATTGCCCGTGTCCTACCACTGCTAACCAGTCGAAAGCAGAGCTATGTTAACTTGATTCAGTCCACCAGGGAAGTTGTTAATGTTGGAACAGGGTCAGTGAGGTATCGACTCTATTCCAACATGAAAAATTTTAAGGAGAAACATTGGAGTGACTGGGTATTTTTCATTCATTGTGTAACATGTTGTCTTAGCTCCAATCGTACTGCCACTGGTATGAAGCTGAAGTGGTGTGTGACCATCTCATCCTTGATGGCAAATACTAAACTAGCAATTATGTTGCAATTTTTGCCTTGTGGTAAAACCGAAACTTTCTTGAAGGAGGCCAAAATTTGCAGTTCCAATTGCAGAACAACTGATATGCTGAGAGGGTTAGATGAATAGGGTTGGGAGAAGGCTCATTTGGAGCATTAACCAGTTCGGCAGAATGGCCTGTTTCTGTGCTGCAAATTCTATATAATTGTACCTTACTGGGGCATATGTTTTGTAGTTGCCAATTTTCTAGTTGTTCTATTCGTTTTGCACATTTCCTTTTTCCTGTTGAAGATGTTCATACAAGGGAATTTGTGACATGGATTAGTTTAACTGGACTAAAAGTAGCTCTTTAGCTTTCTTTAAGCTACAATTAGTTGGATAGCTACCTAATCAAACTGTCGTGGGGAATTCAAAACCTTACTCAAGAGCCTTATTTTGTTCCTCTACAATGCATTTTGAAAGACGTTTTACAACCCAGTGGGGAGGCAATGGCCTAGTGATATTATCGCGAGGCTATTAATCCAGAAACTCAGCTAATGTTCTGGGGTCTTGGATTCGAATCCCACCACGGCAGATGGTGGAATTTGATTTCAATAAAAAATATCTGGAATTAAGGGTATACTGATGACCATGAAACCATCATCGATTGTTGGAAAAACCCAGCTGGTTCACGAATGTCCTTCAGGGAAGGAAATCTGATGTCATTACCTGGTCTGGCCTACATGTGACTCCAGAGCCACAACAATGTGGTTGATTGTCAACTATCCACAAGCCTCTAGGGATAGGCAATAGATGCTGGCTGGCTAGCGACGCCCACACCGCATGAATGACCAAAAGAAATGGTAAATGTAACTTTATTATGCTTTTATTTTGAAAGGAGAACTTCCTGAAATTTCAGTTTGATAAGGCTCATTTCTTCAAAACTTAAGAAATACAATGCTAAGTGTCAGCTTTGGAGTGGACAGATATTGCTGCATGGATTGATATTAAAAGTGGAACCTTTCAACTGAGGCATTAAGAAACAAGCCACCTTTACTGTGGTAGAATAGGCCAAAGAAACTAATATTCTTTCAAAGCAGACATCTTGCTCCAAATATCACTTTCAGTGCTTTGAATTAAGAGTTATTTGATTTTGTCAAATTCTATAAAGACCATCTACCTCAGAATACTAGCATTCTGTATTGGGAAACATTCCTTATGAAATACCTCAAATTATTTGTTTAGATGTATTGGCTAGTTTTTAAATTCATTATTAACCTTACTAGATACAATGGGGCTAATTTTGACTTTTGGTGATAGTGTAGAATGGGTAATATCAATTCCTGATGTGTGTTTCCACTAACTTCAATGGAAACTAAAATTGAGAGATGTACAGCAGGCAGTGAACCAATGTCCCCCATTTTACATTATCATTGGGTCAACATTACCTCTACTAGAGCTCAGGCTACTCTTTGTCAATATTTTATTCAAAGAAAAATCCACATTATATATTTTATGAAGTAAAACCAGAATTATAAGTTAATGAATTGATACATGAGGATTAGCCATGGTAAATGAGCGGGGTTACAGGGATAGGGCAGGGGAGGACCTGGGTAAGATGCTCTTTCAGAGAGTCGATGCAGACTTGATGGGCCGAATGGCCTCCTTCTGCACTGTAGGGATTCTATATTTTTGTTTGCTAAATGCTTGACTGCACCACACACTTCTTCGTGCATTCACATATACATTTTTCTGAAGAGGAATCAAGATGGAAGCATTTCAATGACTAACCCCTAGGTTGCCAACCCTCCAGGATTGGCCTGGAGTCTCCAGGATTTAAAGATCAAATCTCCATGGCAATTCTGAGTGCAATCCTGGAGAAAAATCATGGGGACGTTTTTTACTTTGAACATTTCTCTTTACCAAATATAGAAATATTGAATATGTTTTAAAAAGGTTGTTTGTTTGGCTGACAGTCAAGCATCACCCAATTGGTGTAAGAAAGCAGTAGGTCACAAGGCCAGATGCGTTGTCCAACTAATGGCTGGAGCATGGGGGTAAGTCATAAGAACAAAGAAAAGTACAGCGCACGAACAGGCCCTTTGGCCGTCGAAGCCTGTGCCAATCATGATGCCCTAACTAAACTAAAGAAAAACCTTCTGCCCTTACTCGGTCCATATCCCTCTATTCCCTCCCTATTCATGTACCCATCCAGTTGCCTCTTGTGACGAAACCTCCAGGAATGCATTTAATCACAGGTGGCAATCGTACAAAACCGGACAGGATGAGCTACTTTCCAAATTCAGTGAACTGAAAAGCGCAGCTGTCCAGATGTGTATCCCTTGATTTGCAGTCCTTTGCTACTTTTTCTGCCTGTTGTTGCATTTCATGCAACTGCGCTTTGATGTGGTACATCTGGAGTTAGGCCCTCGATTCCAGGTGTGATAGTTTTCATTTCTTGTCTTTTGAGGCATGGGAGGGGAAGGAAAACGAACGCGAGGTTAGGTACTTTCTCAGAGAGGAAAAAAGCAGACAAACCCAAGGCCACACTCTCACATCTTTGATGGTTCAAGTATGGGAACATGTCAGCTGCCTACTACAGAAATGTAGATGTCTTAGGAAGACCTCAAATGGGACGGCAGGAAATATATTTAGAATTGGAAAAGGAACGTGTTAATGTTTTAAATTAACTTCTTTACTGAATTTTAATCTTTTTAAATATCCCTGCATGATCACGTAGGATGCAAAACAGTTTTATTTTATTCACTTTTAAGCTGTACCAAGTTTGACAAGAAACTTAACAATGGAACGCAAACTGGTTTGTAATTACAGTACTGTAAAAATCAGTTATTATGGAGAACCAGAATGTATCTCAGCCATTCGCTTCAGTTTAATATATGCACATTACAGCAGAGATAGAACCTTCAAAAAAGGACTTAAAATCTCATCCTCGGAAAAATCTTTAGAAACAATCATATCTATCAATATAGCCTATTACCAAGGGGTTTGCTTGTTCGCTAAAACATGGGTAAAGCTAAAAGCACCACCAAGTTTGAACATCATCACCTGATGAAGTGGTTTTCGCACCTAACAAAAAATGCTTGTTGACTTGATTGCCAAAATTGTGGAACCTGAGCATTTAATGAGATTGAAAAAAATTTGGAAACATTGCTGAATTAGTTATTAAGTCTTTTCTTTCGTAGCTAGACAAAAATGCTTGTAAAAAGACTTTAGATGGACCGGCAAAAAAGGGATTGAACAGAATGGCTTTAGAGAAGCAGCACGATGATTACACAACTATTCCATACTTCAGTTCGTTTATATGTTTTATTCATTTAATCAGTTAACCAGGAGAGCTATTCTTGGCAACTTTCGAAAAGGAATTTGCGCATTTTATTTTTTACTGGTTATTCATTTAAAGTGCTCTTGGCTGCACTGGATCCTGTGCAAAGCTATCAGTGTTGGCTCAATGGGACACCTTCACAAGTTGTCCAATAATGGGGGCAATTTTCACTGGCAAGGTAAGGCTATTCCAGTTGCATACTGAAAGTCAACTCCCCTAAAAGTGACGTTGGGCTTCCTTTGTGAAAGAACCTTCTTTCAATGTTCATTTTTCATAACCCATTGAAAGTTTATACATTGTCTTTGAGTAGTGATGTGTTTCATTTAAAAAATGGGAGAAAGGACTTTGCAAAACATAGCTTTGTGCAGTTTATGTGAAAATTGTCTAGTTTTCACTTGAATATGGCTTTGTGAATTAGTAAAGTTGCAAACTGCTAGAGATTCATTTTGCAGGGAAATGAAAACCATGAATATTAAAAAACAAGTTACACTGCACTGCTACTAGTTATGTTATAGTTACATAGTATTCTCAAAGGTAAACTTGGCATCAATATGTGGTCTGTCCATGCATCAGTTTCACTTTGCAAAGTCAATATGCTCAGGAGAAACACATTTTTTGCCAGTTTTGCTGCTTACCAAATGTAGAAATCTGGGATCAGTAACAGCCTAGGAAAGAGAATAATTTATTCCAAATGTTACCTCAAGCGTGTCAAGTGAAAGTATGCACTAACAGTTTGAAATGTGCCTCATGTAGAAACCAAAGTGAGCAGTGTGCTGCCACAATAAGCTAACCTCCTATCACTCAAATAGTCCTGGCTGGTATTTTTACAGTCCCTGAAGATGATATTTCACACTAGTGAAAATAAAGTTACATTATACATGTGTGAATATCACCTAAGCGTCCAATGTATAGGTAATGGGACAGAAATAACTCTTTAAATCAGGGTTACCCAACCTTTTCACATGAAGGGGCACTTTTCAGTTTTTCTCTCACTCAAGGGGCCAATGAGCAAATTTCAGAAAGATAAGGTTTGGCAAAACATTAAGCATGAATTAAGAGAAAATGTTTAAGCAATAAATTGATAATTTTAAAAAAGTAAATAATAAAAATTACCATTTTAAAAAGTGCCAAGCAGCTGAGTTAACCAATTTTTTTTTGCCTTTTTGCTTAAGCAGCAGAAATAGAGAGACGTACCAGGCCCCAGGTCCTGATAACCAGGGAAGGGGTAGAGTCCAAAGCCGAGCTAAGGAGTTAGGTTTAACGAGCACTGATCTTGCGTTTGCCTCTGGCATTTACTCTGAACTGGCCTCAGCAGAATTCATACAGAAGTGGGAGTCAGAAGTGGGTTGCCTTTCAGCCTGGGTTTTCCTTCTCTCCTGGCCTGCTTTGTGGATAAGTTTTTGGAGAGAGAGGAGGGGAAGAGTGTGCATGTGTTCGACTCATTCCTGTTTCACGGTTCCCATTCCCACTCTCTCAGACACTCGTTCCAAGACCTGCCTGTTTAGAGGCCAGCCCGGCTGCTGTGAGGCCCACCCTCTTGTTCCCAGGCCCCATCACGCCACCTGTCTTCAGTGCGATCTTCACTGTTTGTCATGGGCCTTTCTCCCCAGATATTTAAATTGTAAATAAATTTGATTGTGTGGCACAGAAGGAATAGTTGTGTTTCTTATTTGGTAGAAAATGTTATAAGAGGGAGCAGTAAGATTCTCATAGAAATCATAGAAACCTACAGTGCAGAAGGAGGCCATTCGGCCCATCGAGTCTGCACCGACCACAATCCCACCCAGGCCCTACCCCCCACATATTTACCCGCTAATCCCTCTAACCTACGCATCTCAGGGGCAATTTTAACATGGCCAATCAACCTAACCCGCACATCTTTGGACTGTGGGAGGAAACTGGAGCACCCGGAGGAAACCCACGCAGACACGAGGAGAATGTGCAAACTCCACACAGACAGCGACCCGAGCCGGGAATCGAACCCGGGACCCTGGAGCTGTGAAGCAGCAGTGCTAACCACTGTGCTACCGTGCCGCCCCCCTCGCCAGGTCGGACTTGAGGTTTCTGGTTGGACTTGAGGACTTCTGGTTGGACTTGAGTTAATTCTTGTCTTTCTGGTAAGATGCTAGGTCTTTCACAGGCTTGGCTATTTTATAGTTAGGAATGTGAAGCAGAGGGATTAATCAGAGGTTACTGATTCTGGCTGCACTGGTAGACTTTCAGGTAAAACTTTATCTTTAGAGACGATAGAGGAAAGAGGGGAAGGCAATACTGAACACTACAACGATGGAGTAACAAAGATCTGTGGATACAGGGGAAGAAGGCATTCGCGTCCTTCCAGATTAGTGTTCTATACCATTATGTCCCACAACACCTGACTGTGTCAGAAGCATTGCTTTCACTACCTTTTCTAAAATCGTTCTAGGTATTAAGTGAAGGACAGCATTTAGTGGAAATGATTTCAGTCTAGTCCATTAAAACCTGGCCTTGGGTGGGTCTAGGGAAATGGGACCTGGCGAGGGGAAGCTCGGGAGGTAGAGGCAGGATTGCCAAGTGGAGGGGGTGCTTGGTCTATGCTTGTTGTTGTCAGAACATATTGACCAGGCCCAAAACCACATACTGTCAGTGTCTTACTTTGGCAGTTGGCAGATATGATTCCTACATTGCACCTTGGATTCTTACCACTTAGACTAACTCTCAGCCTTTCATGTGAAATTCATAATAATGCTGAAGTTTCACCTGGAACAAAGGAAACAGAAGATTATATTGACCCACTCACCAATTACAGGGAATTAAGCAACAAGGATGGTGAGGACATTTAAGTGGTATTAAGGCACCACATCAGATCTCAAACTGCGCGACAGGAACAAACGTTCACGCCAACATAAAAATGGTCCAACGGCCTTCGATGCACCATTTAATCTCGTCCATTACCACTACTTGGCCTTATGCCAACATATAGATGAAGTATCCCTAATGCACAATATCCTCCAAGCTTTCACATCGCTCTCAATAATTCAATGTATAGCTGATATCCCTGCAAAGCGTTTTGTGTGAACAAAGTGTTGCATGACTCAGCCATTTATGTGTTCCTGCTAAATATTAATAAGACATTAAAATATAAATATATCTGTGTTTTCCACTCACCAGACACAGATAAGTATGCTGGGAACTATTTGTGGGTTTATACAAGTGTCTGTAAACACTTAAAGTAAACCACCTCTGTAACTTAAAATTGTGGTGTCAAGTTTTACTCGGTTTATTATTCAATACCATTTTTGGCTCAGACACTGGGCCCCTTTCATAACCAGTTGAATTGAGTTTTATTTTGCTATTGAAATCCTCCTATACTAATAAAAAGTAAGGTGTGGTTAAAAGCGAATTCAAAGAGTGAGGCTAAGTTCATTGTTTTTGACATTACCCTGTTGTACAAATCACCTTCCGTGTTGGTTTAACCACAGGTCTTAAACAATCATTAACGTTGAGCAGTAATTTCACTCGGGTTTAAGGTGTGAAAGAGCTTGGTGTGTCTCAACAAAGAAAGTTTTGTTATTCAATCATGCCATCAAAGTGATTTCTGATTTTTTAAAATCAGGATTAAACCAAATAAAAGTGCACTACACACTTTGCATATTTTAGTACAGGTCATATTAACATTTTTCACATCAATAATACTTCAAAATAAACTGTGACAATAAGACAATGGAGCAGATTTGGATTAATATCCGAAGTTCTGTTCACAAAGACTGATCAACGTAAGTGGACATTGGATTTTTAGCAAGAGTAGAATATTATATTGAAGGAATTGAACCTTTTAAATAGATGAGTTAAGATGAATTAAATCGTTTTCCTTAACTGAATATCTTGTGAAAACAAAATGTTGTCTTGAATAATCTTGTCCTCATCCCAACAGATGTTAATCTTACTGTCAAAATCCTGTGGATGCTGGAAATCTGAAATTAAAACAAAAAATCTGAAATTAAAGCAGAAAATGCTGCAAATACTCAGCAGGTCTGGCAGTATCTGTGGCTGGAGAAAAGAGTTGCAATTCTGAAGAAAATTCCTTGACCTGAAATGTCAACTCTGTTTGTGTCTCGGGTATTTCTGAGGGTGTTAGTGTGAACGCAATGCATGGCAGCCAGAAGTATGCACACACCAGATCATGATGTGCCATTTTGGAACCTGATGCTCAAACCAATGTAATAAGAACAGAAAGTTCTGGGAATACAGTGGGTCTGGCAACATCTGTGCAGAGAGAATCAGAGTTAACATTTTAGGTCTAAATCCTTTCTTCAGAACCCAACTATTGACTTCTCTTAAAATACATGTTTGAACACGTGTGGCTCAGCATGAAGGACTCCCACCAGCACTAGTTAAAGAGATCATCAGCTACTTACAGTTAATTGTTGGTTGATTCCTTCTGCTTGTAGCTACGATTTTACAAGAGTTTGTTGCTTTCTTGAGGTGTTTAACGTTGCCAAAATCGACAGAAAGTGCTGTACCAGTTGCTGAAGGAACTTTTGGTGACTTCAAGGCTCCTACAGAAACCAGTTGCTCCCAGACATGGGTTTAGTCAGAGTAGGCATTTCCTTGGAATACAGCATGATCTTCAGAATGACCAAAGAGCACACAGAGCAGGGCAAGCTGTTGGAAGAGGGAGAAAGGAGAAATGGGCTACCGGCAAGAGAGATATTCGCCCAGGGAACGTGGCCTCTACTTGTTCTTCAGTGAGAAACGACGTGCAAGATGATTACACTTCAAAAAAGACGTCCCAATCAAAATCTGCCACCTGCTGCAGCCACAATTGCAACCTCAGAGCAAGGCGAGAACAGCATTGCCAGTAGTTGTGAAGATCACTGTGACCATGAAGTTTTACACATCGGATTCCTTCCAAGCTGGAGACTTGCAACACCTGACAGTTTACTGTCCACTGTTGTATATGGTGGTCAGTGATACACTCTACTCAGAAAGCTGATGACATTTTGTTCCTGCTTGTCAAAGAGCGACAAACTGAGAGAAAATGCAGCTCCGCTGGGATTTTAGTCTTCCCCATGTTGCAGAATGTTATTGACTGCACAACACACCATGTTGCAGACACCAGATGTTGACTTTTCCCTGGACTAAAATCAAAAGTGCTTCCACTAGTGCACCAGCCAGACTTTGGGGGTGATTCTCCCAAAAAAATTCTAAGTGCCAAATACATGTGAAAACTGGATTAAATTTCCGCTGATTTTTTTAGCGGGATGACCAGAATGAATCTCCAACATTCTAAGCACTGCAGAACGCCTGAGCGAGATTTACTCTGCAAACCTGTGAATGGGGCCTATTCCCACCTGAGAGGCCGACAGCCACTGCGCATGCACCGATCTGTCAGAGTGGAGATTGGCCCGTGCACTGTAGTCCCGCACTGTCCACCACCTGATCACTGGCCAGCCCCACAACCCCGCATCGCTGCCACTCTGACCCCTCCCTCCACCCTGATTGCTGGCCTCCCGAACCTCTGCGGGCAAGCCCCAACCCCCCCCCCCCCCCTACACACACACACACACACACCCTTCACCCCTTGCCGGCAACCCAGATGACCAGTCCCAATTGGCACCTTCCCTCCCTCTTTCCCTCCGATCCCAAGGTAGCAGGTCACCCCACCCCCACCGATCGTCCCCCTATAGGCCCTGTCCCCCAGTAGGCCCCATCCCGCCCAATGCCCCTTGGGCAGTGCCAAGGTGCCCCATAGGCAGTGCCAGGAGGCCAGGCTGGCACTGTCCTCTCCCTTACCCATGGCCTCTGTTCTCTTCAGTGGGATCAGCCATCTGTTCCCCGTTAGTGGGGAGCAGTAGTAAACCCCACTGGAGTGAACCACTCCTAGCGAGGGGAAGACATTAGCAGGCCCGGAGCCTTCAGTTCCGGGCCCGCTAATTAAATGTAAATACAAATTTCAATATTTAATTCAGCTCCGTGCTGTGCTAGAACCTCAGTGGACTGGGAGAATCGCCCCTGTTGTGTAACTATGTGCAGCCAATCATGCCGTTCAGTGCCTCAGTATCCTGGCAGCAGTCATGATGGATTAATTTTGAGTTTGCTCGCTGTTCCATCAGAAATTGAATCATCATGGCAAAGCAAAGTTCATTGCCTGGGTGGCAAAGGCTGTCCACTAACCAGATGGCTTTGATTCCTCAGTGCAACCTACACATGTGGGAAGCATAAATACAATGAAAGCCATGTTACTATATGAAATGTGCAGTAAGAAGTCTCACAACACCAGGTTAAAGTCCAACAGGTTTATTTGGTAGCACAAGCTTTCGGAGCGCTGCCTCTTCATCAGGTGACACTCACCTGATGAAGGAGCAGCGCTCCAAAACTCATGTTACCAAATAAATCTGTTGGACTTTAACCTGGTGTTGTGAGACTTCTTACTGTGCCCACCCCAGTCCAACGCCGGCATCTCCACATGATGGCTACATGAAATGTGATAAGAACAAACCATTGCATGTTGGACCGATGCTTCCACTGCCAGGATTGCTATGGTGGAAACCTGCAGTACTCAGCAGAGCATTTGTTAAGATTCCCATTGGTCAGCTGCATGTTGAACAACCTCACCATCATGAGGGGACAGTCATTTTCACCATTGTGAAGTGAGAAATAGGAGCAGGTAATGAAGGAAGCAACCTACGCTGCCCCTTTCTGTCCAGGTTGTCTGTGACGAACGCATCCAAGTGTGACACCAGTAACTGCAACCCCAGTTCACCAACACTCCTACTGACACTTTACCCTTTCTCTGATACTGACCATCACAATGACTGCTTAGTCACAATGGAAAACTAAAAATCACCACTAAACTAGCATTCAAAACCAAATTTAAAAATCAATTCCTGTCATATTGAACACAAAAGTCAAGCTTTGTACGGTCTCTTAGTGCCTGTCTTGCAGGTGCCTTTGCCTGTCTTAATGTTTCAACACCGTGTTATCCCAGTGGCTGCAGCATGACTGGTGGAAGGATGCTGATTGCTGGTGGCCTTGCAGGATGACCTTGAACAACTCTGGGCTTAGAAACCTGGCTGCAGACTACACCATCACGACATAGACATCAATAATCTGGGCTGGCAGACAATAGCAAGGATACTGGTGGAGAGTTAGATGTGGAAAGGCTACTGCTATCTTCCTGAGAGAGTCTCCGGATGCCATCTCAGCAATCCTACAATATGTTAGTGGATGATTTCTGGACTGCTGTGACTTCCTGCACATCCATAGCTACGATGGCAGCACTCGGGTGTTGGATGGCTTTTGCTTATGCTGCGGTGGAAGCTGTGAGTGCAAATGGAGTTGGCTACTTTTTCCATACTGGGAAGGATGAGCTCCAAGCTTTGCACTAAGCCCTGTGCCAAGTTAATGCCGGATTCTCCCATGCTGCTTCACATGGACTTTAGGTTTTCTGGCAGTCTTTCCAATGCACCAAGCATTTTGTTGTGCTTTCCCATCAGCCTTCTTCTATAGGCTGCCCTATCAAAGTGCGTGTCTGAATCCCCTGTAGCAGAACTCTTGTGTGGCCTCATCCTCCAGCGAGTTGGCATATATGCTATCCTTGGCCTCCTGCCCTGACGGCAGGCTTCTTGGGCCCAGTGTCTCACCATGTACAGATTCTGCCTCTAAATTATGATCAACTGTTAATATCTGAGCGAGTGGTTGAACATGTGAAATCAAGAGATATTGCATTGCCATCATCATTCTTGCTGTTCCTTCACTGCCTCGCTCAAGTTGTATTCTCCGGTATCTGAAAGATGGCACAGAGGTACGGTTGTGGTGAGGGAGTGGGGTGTGGGTGTGGATGTGGGAGTAAGAGGTGCGTACTTTTAGATCATGTGTAACTTGTAAATCAGAGCATGGAGATGGTGGGATGTGGCAAGGTGGATTAAGAATGAGGATAGTGTCATCTTCGATGCTTTTAATCCTGTCACAACCTCAGCAATGGGCGTCCCTTTAATGGATGATGTGTCCCCCTCCATGAGGGTTACAACATGTAAACGTGCCTGTTCCCCTCCGTTTAGCTCCTGCTGCCTTCAGCCATTCACCACTTTGTCTTGCAAGAGAGAAAGAGGTGTGTGCAGGAGGTGCAGTGCAGGTTGTTTGGATGATGTGGCTGTCATAGTTGATTGGTTAATGGTATGTACAAGCTACAAGATGTGGGTGTGGGGCTGGTAGCAGTGATGTGAGTGAGTGTCAGATATGAGTCCTGATTGGTAGGGATTGTTTGTAGGTGAATGACAGGGGTGTTTTAAATTGATGAGTATTAGAAGATGGTGATGCAGTTGGTTAAATATTGTATTTGAAGATGCATTCACTGACCGTGACCACTTGTGTGAGGTCATTGACCTTCTTGAGGCCCTGCATCTGGTCCTTGGGGCTTGACCTCTGGTTTTGACCTCCATAGTTATCTGTCTCCACTGTCGTCTGAACATGTGTCTGGATTGCTTCCTGAACCCCCACCAATGCAAGACATCTCCACCAAGGCCTCCAGCTAGGGCAGCATTGAAAAACCTTGGAGTTCACTCTTTCCCATGTTGTGCCAATTCTTTAATGTTTCCCACTTGTTGAATGACTCCTGACACCTGCTGCGGACACTTGAAGTGCGGGCTAGCTTTGAACAGCGCAGATTGGCTGTAGGTAGCACTCATCACTTAGAATATGTCCCTCTTTCTCATGCATCCAGCAAATCAACAGTGCTGCTAGCTCAGACTAGAAGCTGAAGTAATTGAAGTGAGCAAACAGCAGCAAAGTGGCGTGCTGTGCACTTGTCCAATGCAATCCTGCTGTTTTTGGTTGCTATCAAATTCATCACCCACCACCACCCCAGACACATTTCTGTCTGTACAGCTAATTTTATCACATTGGCCTGATGTGGGGTGAACCATGCTCACCAGCTAAAGGACAACATTACTGTACCATTCAAGCTCCTCAGAGTTAAGCCTATTCGCATTTTCACATAACCAGCATTAAAAGGGATTGTGAATATTTAAACATAAAGAAAACATATTAATGTTGTGCAAATGTCTCTCATGAGACTATTTAATCTAGCCATACATAAAATCGGAACCATAATGAGATGGCTTAGTTAAGTTTAAAGTTTATTTATTAGTGTCACAAGTAATTAATACTGCAATGAAGTTACTGCGAAAATCTCCTAGTCGCCACACTTCGGCGCCTGTTCGGGTGCACTGAGGGAGAATTTAGCGTGGCCAATGCAGCTAACCAGTGTGTCTTTCAGACTGTGGGAGGAAACCCACACAGACATGGGAGAATGTGCAAACTCTTGCACAGGCAGTGACCCAAGCCGGGTAACAAACCTGGGTCCCTGGTTCTGTGAGGCAGTAGTGCTAACCACTGTGCCACCCAAATCAGTATAGTAGGTGCTGAATTGGTAATGTGCAGTGAAAATGAGCAATAAGACAGTGACATCTTAATTGTTTTGTTTATAGAATCATAGAATCCCTACAGCGCAGAAGGAGGCCATTTGGTTTAGGCCAAATACTCTCCACCTGCGGTGGTATTGCTGAACGGTCTTGGCTCTGAATCTTCACATTTTGTTCTGCAAGTCCAGTCCGGATACATTCAATAGTAAGAATGACACTGGCTTGGTGAAGCTGTGCTTGAATTTAGTTCAATAGACTTGAGATCCTGTGAGCATACCGGCAATTGTTAGAAATTGTCTGCAGTTTTACATGGGTTGTAGGTTTCATTTTTATCTCAATAGTGGAATTGGGACGGTTGGGAAGGTAATTTCTGACATGTTTGCTGGGCATCAACATGTGAGCTGAGTGCTATCTGTCTTCAGAGAACAATTTGTATTCCAATGTGCTGCATCATCAGTACTTTACACAAATGTTTTCCATTTTGTTTGAAGTTTTTCTTTCCCCGGAGGCAGGGAAAGTATCTGAGCTTATGGAGAGGAATTTTTTGCTACTTTATGGACAGTACCATTAGCAAAATTTCTGGAGAGAATGATTCTTGTTTGAATACCCAATGACAACATAATCAATCTCTGAGCAATATATTTCACTGAGGGGAAAAGAAGCAACTTAACTGGGTGGATTGCACTGTTTAATCTGTTCAGTTATTTACAGTGTACTACTGAAGTATTAATTATGTCATCTGATAGTGGAAACAGTTGGCTCTTTAAACTGGTAAGTGTTTATTAAAATGTAGGTCAGGGTTCAAAAAACATTTTAATATTTTCATCATGTTTTTCTGCCTTTGGAAATAATTTTTCAAAAGATTCCATTTCAGCAAGTTTGGCAAACATCAAAGACGGGCTGAAGATTGAGGTGTGGATTTGTTTAGTTAATTATCAACTGCAACCCTTGTTCGAATAGCAGTTAACTTTTGTGTGCGCATTTATGATGTGAAACTTGGCTTATCTCTTGATAACTTGGATCATGTGTTTCTGTTTGGTATGAAGTGTTTCAGGTTATCATAGTACAATACACTAGGAGTGAGATAGTTTATAGTCCCTGTGATTAAGATGGCAGTAATTGAGACCTTTGAAAATAAAGTACCTAAAACTTGATCTGTAACTACAGCTTTACAGTTCCAGTTAACTCCAATTAATGACTATTCTAAAGCTCGACATTGATCAAAGAAAGGTTGTTCTTGTGCTGCAATGGAGAAAAAACTGATGTTTTTAATTTGTTTTTATTTTGATGATGTTATACAGAATTATGCTGGCCTGTTTCTGCACTGTAACATTCATTCAGTCCAACTGGTCCATGGTAGTTTTTATGCTTCTCACAAGCCTCTCATGGTGTCCATGTTATGATCTGAACAAAGAACAAAGAACAGTACAGCACAGGAAACAGGCCCTTCGGCCCTCCAAGCCTGTGCCGCTCATTGGTCCAACTGGACCATTCGTTTGTATCCCTCCATTCCCAGACTGCTCATGTGACTATCCAGGTAAGTCTTAAACGATGCCAGCGCGTCTGCCTCCACCACCCTACTTGGCAGCGCATTCCAGGCCCCCACCACTCTCTGTGTAAAAAACGCCCCTCTGATATCTGAGTTATTCCTCGCCCCTCTCACCCTGAACCCGTGACCCCTCGTGATCGTCACCTCCGACCTGGGAAAAAGCTTCCCACTGTTCACCCTATCTATACCCTTCATAATTTTGTACACCTCTATTAGGTCTCCCCTCATTCTCTGTCTTTCCAGGGAGAACAAGCCCAGTTTACCCAATCTCTCCTCATAGCTAAGACCCTCCATACCAGGCAACATCCTGGTAAACCTTCTCTGCACTCTCTCTAAAGCCTCCACGTCCTTCTGGTAGTGCGGCAACCAGAACTGGACGCAGTACTCCAAATGTGGCCTAACCAGCGTTCTATACAGCTGCAACATCAGACTCCAGCTTTTATACTCTATACCCCGTCCTATAAAGGCAAGCATACCATATGCCTTCTTCACCACCTTCTCCACCTGTGCTGCCACCTTCAAGGATTTGTGGACTTGCACACCTAGGTCCCTCTGTGTTTCTATACTCTTGATGGCTCTGCCATTTATTGTATAACTCCCCCCTACATTAGTTCTTCCAAAATGCATCACTTCGCATTTATCTGGATTAAATTCCATCTGCCCTTTCTCTGCCCAATTTTCCAGCCTACCTATATCCTGCTGTATTGTCCGATAATGTTCATCGCTATCCGCAAGTCCAGCCATCTTCGTGTCATCCGCAAACTTGCTGATTACACCAGTTACACCTTCTTCCAAATCATTTACGTATATCACAAATAGCAGAGGTCCCAGTACAGAGCCCTGCGGAACACCACTGGTCACAGACCTCCAGCCGGAAAAAGACCCTTCGACTGCTACCCTCTGTCTCCTGTGGCCAAGATGTGGAAATGCCGGCGTTGGACTGGGGTAAACAGAGTAGCGTTTGCTACCAAATAAACCTGTTGGACTTTAGCCTGGTGTTGTTAGACTCCTATCCTGTGGCCAAGCCAGTTCTCTACCCATCTAGCCACCTCTCCTTGTATCCCATGAGCCTTAACCTTCTTAACCAACCTGCCATGAGGGACTTTGTCAAATGCCTTACTGAAATCCATATAGACGACATCCACGGCCCTTCCTTCGTCAACCGTTTTGTCACTTCCTCAAAAAACTCCTCCAAATTTGTAAGGCATGACCTCCCTCTTACAAAACCATGCTGTCTGTCACTAATGAGATTGTTCCATTCTAAATGCGCATACATCCTGTCTCTAAGAATCCTCTCCCAACAATTTCCCTACCACGGATGTCAAGCTCACTGGCCTATAATTACCCGGATTATCCCTGCTACCCTTCTTAAATAACGGTACCACATTCGCTATCCTCCAATCCTCAGGGACCTCACCTGTGTCCAATGAAGAGACAAAGATTTCCATCAGAGGCCCAGCAATTACATCTCTTGTCTCCCTGAGCAGTCTAGGATAGATGCCATCAGGCCCTGGGGATTTGTCAGTTTTAATGTTACCTAAAAAACCTTAACACTTCCTCCCTTGTAATGGAGATTCTCTCTAACGGGTCAACACCTCCCTCTGAGACACTCCCAGTCAACAAGTCCCTCTCCTTTGTGAATACCGATGCAAAGTATTCATTTAGGATCTCCCCTATTCCCTTAGGTTCTAAACATAATTCCCCTCCTTTGTCCCTGAGAGGTCCGGCTTTTTCCCTGATAACTCTTTTGTTCCTAACATATGAATAAAATACCTTAGGATTCTCCTTAATCCTGTCTACCAAGAACATTTCGCGACCTCTTTTTGCCCCTCTAACTCCCCATTTGAGTTCTTTCCTACTCTCTCTGTATTCCTCCAGAGCTCCATCTGTTTTCAGTTGCCTGGACCTAACCTACGCCTCTCTTTTCTTTTTGATCAGATCCTCAATTTCCCTGGTTATCCACGGCTCTCAAATCCTACCTTTCCTGTCCTTCCTTTTTACAGGCACATGCCTGTCCTGCAGCCTTATCAACTGTTCCTTAAAAGACTCCCACATGCCAGACGTGGACTTACCCCCGAACAGCCTCTCCCAATCAACGGCCACCAATTCCTGCCTAATCCGGCTATAGTTAGCCTTCCCCCAATTTAGCACCCTACCCTTAGGACAACACTCGTCCTTGTCCATTACTATCCTAAAGTTAATAGAGTTGTGGTCAATATTTGCCACATGTTCCCCTACCGAAACTTTGACGACCTGACCGGGCTCATTTCCCAGAACTAGATCCAGTATAGCCCCCTCTCTAGTTGGGCTATCTACATACTGTTCCAAAGAACCTTCCAGTACGCATTTTACAAATTCCTTCCCGTCCAGACCCCCAGCCCTAAGCACTTTCCAGTCTATGCCAGGGAAATTGAAGTCTCCCACTACAACAACCCTATTTTTTCTGCACATATCCAGAATCTCCAGACATATCCGTTCCTCCACTTCCCGTGGGCTGTTGGGTGGCCTGTAGTATACCCCCAGCATAGTGATTGTACCTTTCCTGTTTCTGAGCTCCACCCACAGCGACTCATTACATGACCCCTCTAAATTGTCCACCCTCTGCACCGCTGCAATATGCTCCCTAACTAATACCGCTACCCCCCACCTTTTTTAGCCCCTCCTCTGTCTCGCCTAAAACACTTATACCCCGGAATATTCAGCTGCCAGTCCTGTCCTTTTAACCATGTCTCCTTCACCGCAACCACATCCAAATTCCGCGTAAGCATTAAGGCCCTAAGTTCGTCTGTCTTACCTGTTACGCTCCTCGCATTGAAGCAGATGCACTCCAGACCTCCAGGCCCACTCAGGTCATCCTGCTCCAGAATGCTCTTCTTCTTAGCTAGCCTTGCCCTGGCCCCCAGCTCGACCCCAGCCTCAGTACTTACTGACCTACTGTTTTGATCCCCACCCCCCCTGCCACATTAGTTTAAATCCTGCCGAAACACTCTAGCAAAACTCCCAGCCAGGATATTTGTGCCCTTCCAGTTAAGGTGTAACCCATCCTTTCCATACAGGTGCCATCCTCTCTTGAAGACTTCCCAATGATCTATGAATTTGAAACCCTCCCTCTTGCACCAGTCCTTTAGCCACGTGTTCAATTGTAGACCAGACTCTAAAAATCTGTGATTTTCTACCCCTCTTGCTGTCCTTTGCCAGTAACATCAGGCAGGTAACTTGCTCCTAGCCAACTATCTATATCACTCTTGAAATGATTGCCCCAAAACATGTAATAGCAGCCCTGTTGTGCCTTATCCACAGTGTTTCCTTTCACCCCTTTGGGATGCATCTAGCCTTCACCCAAGACCTTCCCATACTAAGTGCATAGAGTCACAGAGGTCTACAGCACAGAAAAAGGCCCTTCAGTCCATCTAGTCTGTGCCAGTCAAAGACAAATCAACCAACTATTCTAATCCCACTTTCCAGCCCTTGGTCCATAGTCTGCATGCCTGGGCATCGCAAGTGCACATCTAAATACTTCTTAAATGTTATGAAAGTCTCTGCCTTCATCATCCTCATGGGCAGTGAGTTTAAGACTCCTACCACCATCTGGATGAAAACTTCTTTCCTCACATCTCCTCTTAACTTTCTGTCCCTTGCCTTAATTCTATGCCCCCCAGTCATCGATGGGGAATAGTTTCTTCCTGTCTACTCTATCTATGCCGCTCATAATTTTATGCATTTCAATCATGTTTCTTCTAACCCCCCCGCCAGCCACCTCCTCTGCTTCATGGAATACAACCCCCCTCTATCCAATCTCTCTTCATAACTAAAACTCTTCAGCCAAGGCAACCTTCTGGTAAATCTCCTCTGGACTCACTCCAGTGCGATCACATCCTTCCTATAATGTGGATTCCAGAGCTGCACACAGTGCTCTAGCTGTGGCCTAACCAAGGTTTTATATAATTCCAGCATAACCACTCTGCTCTTAAACTCTATGGGGGGAATTTTACCATTTTGAGTCTAAGTGCCGAATCCGGGCGTCAAATAGATCCGTGCCTGGAATCCTCTTTCCAGCGCACCCATACGCGTTTTGCCGGCTCCGGCCCGATCCACGCTGTGGGCGGGGCTTAGTGCTGACGGACCTATCGGAGCTCTGAACTGCGCATGCACAGTTCGAAAAAAATCTGACAGAGCGCACCTGGGCGCGAAAGAAAGAAAAAGCAGAAAGCGGAGAGAGCGGCTCTCTGACGATCATCCTCTGGTTGGGGGGTGGGGGCGGGCGGGACCCAGATCATCCTCTGGTCAGTGGGGGGGGGGTGTGACGTCTCATCCTCTTCGGGTGGGGGGGGGGGGGGGGGGGGGTGTGACCGATCATCCCCTGGTTGGGGGGGGTGGGGTGTGACGTATCATCCTCTGGCCGGTGGGGGGTTCCGCTGCCTGTCTGCGGCCGATCCCTCCTGCCAGAGTGGACGTGCGGCCATGCCATCCCACAAAACCTTCAGGATGAAGCAATTCCTCGCGAAGAAAATGAAGCAGAACCGGCCGATTCCACAGTGGATCCACATGAAAACCGGCTACAAGATCAGTACAAGTCCAAAAGGAGACACTGGAGAAGGACCAAGCTGGGCCTGTAAAGGGATGCACCATCAGTGGTACACTACCAGCCACAGCCATCTCTCCCGTTCTCTTGCCCCTGCAGGGAAGAGAGCGGGAGAGATGGCTGTGGCTGGTAGTGTACCAGTGATGGTGTATCCCTTTACAGGCCCAGCTTGGTCCTTCTCCAGTGTCTCCTCTTGGACTTGTGCTGATCTTGTAGCCGGTTTTCATGTGGATCCACTGTGGAATCGGCCGGTTCTGCTTCATTTTCTTCGCGAGGAATCGCTTCATCCTGAAGGTTTTGTGGGATGGCATGGCCGCACGTCCACTCTGGCAGGAGGGATCGGCCGCAGACAGGCAGCGGAACCCCCCGAGCAGAGGATGAGACGTCACATCCCCTCTCCTCCCACCCCCAGGGGATGATCGGTCACACCTCCCCCCCAGGGGATGATCGGTCACACACCCCCGCCCCCACAACCGACCAGAGGATGACCTGGGTCTGAGAGCCGTTGCAGTCTCTGACCCCGCTCTTTGGAGGCTGCAGTGGCGACTTCGGAATTTTATTCGGCAGGTCGATTACAGCATGGACGTGGATTGGGCCAGAATACGGTAAAGTGGGATTTGGTGGTAGAGTTGGGCGCAAGGTTCACTAAGTCGATTTAAATGCATGCAAATGCATTTAAATCATTGGGCCGCCCAATTCGGGCGGGGGCCGGACTCGCGCCTGAATCGGGTGTCGGTAAAGCCGCGATCTGCTCGGATTCGGGTGCAGATCACGTTAAAGGCCCGATGCCCAACTTTACCGCGATTTCGCGCCTGAAAACAGGCGTGAAGTTTTGGTAAAATCAGGCCCTCTGTCTTGGCTAATAAAGGAAAAAAGATCATTTGCCTTAACCACTTTACCCACCTGTCTTGCTATCTTAAGGGACCAGTGCACATATACACCAAGGTGATCCTCAGTGCTTTTCAAGGTCCTGTCATTCACCATGTATTCTTATGTCTTGTTTGTCCTGCCCAAGTGCATCACTTCACACTTATCCAGATTGAATTCCATTTGCCATTGTTCAGTCCATCTGACCAGCCCATCTATATCCACCTGTAATCTAAGGCTATCCTCCTCACTATTTACCAATCAACCAATTTTTGTATCACCCGTGAACTTACTGATCAACCCTCCTACATTCAAGTCTAACTCATTTATATAAGCTACAAACAGCAAGGGCCCCAACACTAGAATCATAGAATCATAGAAACCCTACAGTACAGAAAGAGGCCATTCGGCCCATCGAGTCTGCACTGACCACAATCACACCCAGGCCCTACCCCCATATCCCTACATATTTATCCACTAAGCCCTCTAACCTACGCATCTCAGGAAATTAAGGGCAATTTTTTAGCATGGCCAATCAACCTAACCCGCACATCTTTGGACTGTGGGAGGAAACCGGAGCACCCGGAGGAAACCCACACAGACACGAGGAGAATGTGCAAACTCCACACAGACAGGACCCAAGCCAGGAATCGAACCCAGGTCCCTGGAGCTATAAAGCAGCAGTGCTAACCACTGTGCTACCGTGCCGCCCATGGGGACCCCACTGGACACAATCTTCCAGTCCAAAAAACACCCCTCCACCATCACCCTCTGCTTCTTGCCAGTCAGCCAATTCTGGATCCAATTTGCCAAATTTCTTTGAATCCCATGTGCTTTTACCTTCACTATCAGTCTTCCATTTGGGACCTGGCCAAAAGCCTTGCTGAAGTTCAAGAAGACTACGTCAAATGCATTGCCCATTTGAGATGGGAAACTCCCTGGAGTAGCGAAACTATAATGTGCACCGTGATGCTCCAATGCACTGCTCCACTATGCCCATATAATTTATTTGACAGAAACCATTTCAACTGTATTTGAGTGGCAATTTGATATGAACTTGCTGAACACATTTTGAATGCCTAATGCCATGAAGAGTACTTTGAATATTTAGCCCCATTTATATTTTCCAGGATCTGGACTATTTCTAAGGTGGAAGTTGAGCCTGTGTTGATAATACTGAGCGTGAATGGATACAATGGAATGATCTAACTGTTCATGTCACTAAATATTTACTTGCTCAACATCACTCTATTTATGCTTTGGTGCCGTTCAGTATATTTAGCTCTTCAATTAGTTTATTCAAACACTAATGGACTCGTCAAATGTTATTTGATGACTGAGCTCTGCACGTTAAAGAGTATTGTTTATGCAGGCCTAATAGATAGCTGCATGTTCAAATTTGGAAAGTTACAAAGAAACTTTGGTGTGCTTGAGTACAACATGGCTTTGTTAGCTCAGTCTGTTTGTGCTTCAAGCTGCTGTTATTGAGCCCGAGCTTCAGGAAGTCTAAACAGTACATTTTCAGAAAGCACAAATATCTAGGAGCACACAACACTGAAATTAATGGAGGAGCTTAGATGACCCTATTTCCAGGTTCAGTTTTTAAAAATATAATCTGAATATTGTAGTCTGGATTACTTTGGTGGTCCACCAAAAACTGTTTAACTCATTGCTATTTACGGGATCATGATGGTGCATGTAAAATGACCACTACTTTTACCTAACAATCACTTCACTGCTAAGTAATTATTTTATAAACCACTTTGGGAGATTGTTCTTTGAGACATATATGTGTTGTGTAAATTCAAGTTTGTTTCCCTCTTTCCTCTCTCTCTTATCCTCGCTCTTTTTTACACACATCGAATCCTGGCCACTTGTTGTGACATTGGAAAATGACCAGAAGAATAATAAGTCCAGTGATTGAGAAGATGACACAGTTCACCTTGAACTGCATTGCAGAATTACCATGATGCTTGATTCATAATGTGATTGAAGTACAAATAACATATATCTATCTGCTTGTTGGCCTTTTTACCCTGCCAAGAACAAAGATAATTCCTCTTTAATAACTGAGCAGAGTTTATTTGATCGTCTCATTTCCTTTCAATGTTTGGCTTATTTATCCGGCAGCCTTTTTAATCTGTATCAGATGAGTACAATGTCTGTGACAAATGTGGAAAGAATTGCATATCTTATGATTGGGTAGCAGTAATAACTAGCGTGTATAGAAGAAATATGGTAGCCATGTGATCAATGGTGCTGTAGGATTCGACAGAGCCTCGTAATTCAGTCAACTGCACAATATTCACAAGTGGGAATCGCACTTGTTATTAATGCTTTCTGGTTGTAAGGCTCCATCCCATTCATTGATTGACAGTTGGGCGGATGATATTACAATAATGTTTTCCCTGCACAAGTGGCCTTTACCTGAACCTGTAATTAAGGATTTGGAAATCGAAATCAGCAGCAGAGACTGCCCAATTATTCATGGCCCTTCCAGATGGATTTGGCAGTAATTGGGTCAGTTGAGAACGATAAGATGGGCAAAGCATCCAGTTTGCTGGAACTTCATCTAGATCTCTAAACCACTGTACGGTTATCACTGACAATCCGTAATTAAGGTATAATGCCACTGTGACTCTTCATTCTAAATTGTATTTCTGCTTCTCATGATGTGTTTTTAGTGGGAGTGATGGAGACAGCTGTCCTAATGACTTAGTGGATACATTTACTGACTGCTGGAATTATATGGGACAGAGAGCCCATTCAGTCCAGCACGTCTGTGCTGGCTCTTTGAAAGAGCTGTCCAATTACCTGTTCTCCTCCATAACCCTGCATTTTCTTCTCATTAAGTATTTATTCAATTCCTCTTTGAAAGTTAGCATTGAGTCTGCTTCCACTGCCCTTTCAGGCAATGCGTTCCAGATTACAGCAATTCGCTGTGTTAAAGTATTTCTTATCTCCCTTTGGAACATTTGCAAATTACCTTCAATCTACGCTCACTGTTTAACAATCCTTCTGTCCGTGGAAACGGTCTCTCCTCACAAAACCCCTCATAATTCTGATCACCTTTATTCAATCTCTGATCTAAAGGGAACAACTCCAGCTTTCCCAGTTTCTCCACGGAATTGATGTCCCTCATGCCTGGAATCATCCTGGTAAATCATCCCCAGCACCCTCTCCAAGGCTTTGGATACAGATCAAAGAGATCCCAGGTTTAATCTTCGATTTGAGCATGCCTTGGCTGATCTTGGGCAGGACTTTGTTTGTGCCTCAGTACTCCTCGGGGAGGGAATAAAGTTTTTTTTATTCTTTCAGAGGATGTGGGTGTTCACCAACATTTATTGCCCATCCCTAATTGCCCTTGAGAAAGTGATGGTGAGCTGCCTTCTTGAAGTGCTGCAGTCCATAAGAACAATATACATCAGAACAGGCATAAAACACATGGCTCATCATGCCTGCTCCGCCATTTGATACGACCATGGTTGATCTTGGGCTTTAACTACAGTTTCCTGCCTGCCCCCATGTCCATTAATTTCCTGAGAGACTACCCCAGCCTTAAATATATTTAACAATAGAGCATCCAGTACACTCTGGAGTAGAAAATACCTAAGATTCACTTTGAATTCCCTTTGAGTGAAGAAATTTCTCCTTATCTCAGTCCTAAATGATTGGCCCCTTATCCTGAGCCTATGCCCCCATGTTTCAGATTCCCTGACCCAAGGAAACAATCTCTCAGCATCCTCTCTGTCAAGCCCCTTCAGAATTTTGCAGGTTTTAATCAGATTGCTTCTGTTCTTCTTGCCTCCAGAAAATGTAGACCCAGTTTACTTGGCCTCTCATCATAGGACAACTCTGGCATCCCAAGGAACAATTTGGTGAACCTTTGCTCCCCTGCTTCCGATGCAAGTATATCTTTTCTTAAATATGGAGAATAAAACTGCACACAACGCCCCAGATGCAGTCTCACCAAAACTACGTACAGCTTTTTAAAAATTCATTCAGGGGATATAGGCTTTGTCCAAAGGACATGGGAGCAGAAGTAGGCAATTAGTCATTTTGAATTTGAAAATCTGACTATGTTTTAGTGATCTGTGTACATAGATGTCTAAATCTCTTTGGATTTCCAATGTTCTTAACTTTTCATCATTTAATTAATACTCGGATCTGTCTTTTTTGATCCATAATGGATGACCTCAAATTTCCCCGAGTCGAAATGCTTCGGCCACAATTTTACCCACTCACTTAATCTGTCAATGTCTCTTTGTAATGTTACGCTCCCATCTGCACTACTTACTATACTGCCAATCATTGTGTTATCAACAAACTTGGATATATAGCTTGCTATCGTGTTATAAAAATAATGAGTCATTGAAGCAAAATTACAGCTCCTTATTAGGCAACACCAGTCATTTCCTTCCCATTTGATTTGCTATTATAGCCTGTCTCTCTGTCTTCTACTGCCTAACTTGGGTCAATAATTTGTCTTTAATTTCATGAGTTTCAAATGTTGAATTAGCCAAATTGACTGTGAAGCAATTTAGAATATCCTCAAGTTGTGAAAGGCATTTTTTTGTATGCCCTCTACCTCATCATATCACCCACAAGGACAATTGCTCACTTTATTTCTCATTACATGGGGGAATTAACAGAAGTTCAAATCTTATATTCAATCTGAAGTTTTCATTAATTTACTTACAATTCCAGTAACAAAAAACCCTGCTGACCATGCCTCAGTTGTTGTTGTTCTGAAGTAATGGTCAGTCAGCAGGGTGATAACACCGTGTTACTATATTAAACTCCTAAACATCATCAGTGACCCACATTCGATCCTAGAACAATGCAAGGTTTTTTTGTTCTAAAACTACTATATCTGTATTTTCAGCTTATTTTAGCTTAACATCTGTCATTGGGAAAATACTTGAAGCCATTATTAAGTTTGTTATAACAGGGCACTTGGATAAATTCAAGATAATCACGCAGAGTCAACATGGTTTTATGAAAGGGAAATCACATTTAACCAACTTATTGGAGTTCTTTGAAGGAGTAACAGGTGCTGTGATTAAAAGGGAACCGGTGGATATGCTGTGTAAGGTACCTCATCAAAGGTTATTCCGAAAAATAAAAATGCAAGGTATGGGGGTAACATATTTGCATGGATAGAAGATTGGCTAGCTAACTGGAACCAGAGTAGGCATAAATGGGTTATTTCCTGGTTGACAGGATGTGACGAGTGATGTGCCATAGGGACCAGCCCTGAAGCCTCAATTCATTTCAATTTATATAAATGATTTGGGCAGCACAGTCATTAACACAGCTACCTCTCAGCGTCAGGGACCTGGGATTAATTCCGGCCTCAGGTAACTGTTTGTGTGGAGTTTGCACATTCTCCCCTGCCTGCGTGGGTTTCCTTCGGGTGCTCCAGTTTCCTCCCACACTCAAAGATGTGCAGGTTAGGTGGATTGGCCATGCTAAATTTCCCCTTAGTGTCCCAAGATGTGTGGGTTAGGGGGATTAGCGGGGTAAATACTTAGGGTTACGGGAAACTGGTCTGGGTGGGATTTCCCATTAATGTCAGGGGGATTACATGGATTTATAAGGATAGGGCTTGAGTGGGATTGTTGTAGGTGCAGACTCAATGGGCCGAATGGCCTCCTTCTGCACTGTAGAGATTCTATGACTTGGATGAAAGGACTGATGGTATGGTTTCTAAATTTGCTCACCACCACCTTCTCAAGGGCCACTTAGGATGGGCAATAAATGCTGGTCTAGCCAGTGACACCAACATCCCATAAATAAATTTTTTAAAAAGCCTACAAGGTGAGCGATTGAGAGCTCTGAGACACGTTCGGGGTGTCCTAGAGCATGAATTGATAAATGTCAGTATGCGGTTGCAGCAAATAATTAGCAAAGCAAATAGAACGTGATTGTTTATTGCAAAGGGAATTGAGTACAAAAGTAGGGAGATTATGCTTCAGTTATACAGGTCACTGGTGAGATCACGTGGAGTACTGTGTACAGTATTGGTCTCCTTATTTAAGGAAAGATGTAACTGCATTGGAAGCAGTTCAAAGAAGGTTTACAAGGAATTGCAAGAAGTCTCACAACATCAGGTTAAAGTCCAACAGGTTTATTTGGTAGTACGAGCTTTCAGAGCACTGCTCCTTCAGGTGAGTGGAGAGTTGGGTTCACAAACAGGGCATATATAGACACAGACTCAATTGCAAGATGATGGTTGGAATGCGAGTCTTAACAGGTAATCAAGTCTTTACAGGTGCAGACATTGCGAGTGGAGAGAAGGTTAAGCACAGGTTAAAGAGATGTGAATTGTCTCAAGCCAGGATAGTTCGTGAGATTTTGCAAGCCCAGGCAAATTGTGGGGGTTACAGGTAGTGTGACATCAGCCCAAGATCCCAGTTGAAGCCATCCTCGTGTGTGGAACTTGGCTATCACAGGTAGTGTGACATGAACTCAAGATCCCGGTTGAGGCCATCCTCATGTGTGCTGAACTTGGCTATCATTGATCAGGTTTACTCCCAGGCATCTCTTGTAAAGACAACTAAAGCTTAAATGCACTTATTGAATTTTGAAGAATGCCTTCTCTTCTTCGCAATCTTGTTTGGTACTTACAGCAATCATTTTACTCTTCCTTCTTTTGATTGTACATAATAGGCAGAGTACAGACTGTACTAAACTAATGTGTGCTTACAAAATCAAAAACAAAACCTTTACTTTTAAATGTGATTCTGTAATTGGACAGCACTTGCTAAACAATACTGAGTGCGCTAATAGCTACACTAACAACCAATTTAAGATAATCAGTTGAGCTTGTGACATGGCTGATGCTTGCTAGAATTGACATGCATTCATAGTCAAGAACCTGCTCGCTGCAAACAAAAGGAATATGTTCAAGCCTTGCACCTTGTTTGAATTACCCAACAGCTTGGGGAGCCTATAGTTCCTCATTGCCTTCTCCATGGCAACGTCTCGGCTGGTCATAGTTGACTTGCCATCATTCAGCACCTTTATTCCCTGTAGTAGAAATTGCAGCGCTTGTTTGAAATGTGGCAGTCTTGTATTCTGATGAATGCAAGGCAAAAGCTTATACAACATTGCCTCTATTTTCAGCAATATTCAACTTCTGTATTACCTACTTCTTTCTCCTTATTTGCATTCATAGTGTGCAACCACTGGGACTATGTGTATGTTGAAGGTTCATTAATACAACTGCACTAATCCTCGACTTCCCCCATAAAGCCATGCTATTGTAGCTCTGTTGCATCAAGGATTAAGAGGCTCACATGACAAACACATTTTGTATTTTATCAGTTATTCTGTCCTCCAGAACATGATCAAACACTGAAGTGCAAATGTTCAGCATCAACGCCACGGAGCACTTATACCTACCGTATGCAACAACTAGCTTCTGTTACATCAAACCTGAGTTCTGACAATGAGTGCACCAACGGTAACACAAAGAGCTTGTTAATTGTAAACCAGTCACCTCATCCCTTGAGTTCAAAGCAAACAGCACCCTTTCCAGTAAAGTACTACAATTGTCCTTAAAACAACACATCAATCAATTAGATGAAGAATTATCAGTTTATTATTTTAGAAAAATTCAAAGAAACACTGGTTCGCAGCTGTTATTTTAAAGTAACTTCCATGTTTGCATATATATATGAATTAAACAAAGTCCTTTACACCACATCAATGCCAGTATGTCATTATGAAATGTCTCTTTATATTAATATTTATCCTTCTTGTGTTGCTCATGCAATTATACATTGCCAAAGATTTCTCATACACAATTTAATAATGCAGCTTTTACATTTCATGATGTCCTTTGGATAATTATAACAGCTTCATAAATTGTGTGTTTGAAGTGACATCAAACAAACAGGAGTTTTACGTGTTTCATCACTTGTAATCTTCTGTTTAACTACATCAATGACTTGCAATTTCTTTTCACAAAACTTCCTCTTGTGGCTTTTGATTGGAAGTCAACAAAAGCAGCATCCTTAGCCCTTCCACCTGTTAGTGGCCACCATCAAACTGTCTTCGGGGACTAGTTAGTAGAAATGATAAACTGACATGTTTTTCAATTCCTAGTTTAAACCACCAAGCTGAATGCTTTTACTTCTTACGGCTACACAATTTGGAGGTGTAGTGAACCAAACTGAAATCATTGGTCCATTTCAGCTTAATTCATGTAAGGTCATAGAATCCCTATGGTGCAAAAGGAGGTCATTTGGCCCATCGAGCCTGCACCAACAACAAACCCACCCAGGCCCTATCCCCGTAACCCCATATATTTATTCTGCTCATCCCCCTGACACTAAGGGGTAATTTACAAGGCCAATCAACCTCACCCTCATATCTTCGGACTGTGGGAGGAAACCGGAGCACCCGGAGGAAACCCACACAGGCAAGGGGAAAACGTGCAAATTCCACAAAGACAGTCACCCAAGGCCAGAATTGAACCCGGGTCCCTGGCGCAGCGAGGCAGCAGTGCTAACCACTGTGTCACCGTGTTGCCCCCATGTGTCAAATAATGCGTGTTTTTGGTCATGGAAAAACAGAGCCTATTAATAAACATTTCACATTATTATGCAGTTCCCTGACTGCCCTTCAATCAACTCCCAGAGATGCCAGCCAAGTGCAGACTCTCTGAAGTACCTATATATGTGGTTCTGGCATCCCTAAAAATGTATCAGCTACCGAAAAACTATCATAAAAATAAACTAAACAAATAAGCTGGAAAAAAGCCCTGAGGTGATGGCAGAAGCACATAATGAATCTCAAAATTGCTGCATCCCTGATACACAGGCAATCAGTTTCTACAATTCTAGAACTAACAGCATCAAGTATTGCATCTTTCCGTAGCTTTTTATATAATACATGATGGATATAGTGCAGCAGTAAATATTGTATAATATTTTATTTTATAAATTGCATGTACCATGATGTTGATCTTCTCCACAATTTTTTCAAGTAAGTTTAACCAATCTATTTAAAGAAGATTTCATTTGTATTTTTGTTCTTTGCAGTATAATGAAAGGAAATGTCAGAGGCAACTATCGGAGCTAATCTGACTATCCCTAACTGAGAATGACATCATGGCTTCTGTTCAGCTCCGAAGTTGACATCTGACTATGTTTTTTCTTTCCTGACTGTATTAATTGTCACAATAATTGTGACAATCAGGCGGCTATGGAGGACTGTTCTGTGCCAGCATGCCAGCCAGCTTGACTTTGCTGCAGTTGTTTTACTTTTTAATTTCAGACATGATGAGGTATTACATATATAGATTTATAGCACAGAAATAGGCCATTTGGCCCATCTGATTAATCATAGTTTTTTTTATTCTGAACATGTGTACTTTCAATCCTACTTCATTTAATCCTAACAATATATATATATTTCTGAATGTTCTATAAATGCAAGCTTTGTCTTTAATAATAGCAGCAAGGTAGAATAGACAAAGGCAGCATTTACATAGCATCTAATCACTTCTCTGAGACATGTTTTAAGGTGCTGCAAATAAATTAATTTTGATGTTTACTTGTGTAACAAATGGAACAGCCAATTTGCACACATCAAATTGTCACAAAAAAACGACAAGGTCACCTCTCTTTGCAGTGTTGACCAGATCACCATGAGATCATTACTCCTGAATGGTCAGGATGCAGCTTGATTTAACATTTCATCCAAAAACCAGAACCTAACAATGCAGCACTTTCCTCACATACTGCTGAAATGACATTTTACTTTTATACTTTCACCCTGAAATGGGATTTTAACCAAAACACTCCAATTCAGAAGCAAGTGTGCTTTCGATTGACCCAAGATTTGGCTGGCGCAAGACAACATCATCCCTTTTTTAAAAAAAGAAAGCAAGCACCTGTGGGACATCCAATGTGCGATTATATAGCACCTTTAACATATTAAAACCTGCCAAAGCATATAATAGGAGCAAAAGATAGGACAAAATTTGACTCTGAGCCATATAAAGAGATGTTAGAACAGGTGACCAAAAGCTTGGTGAAATAAGTCGGCTTTAAGTAGAGTCTTAAAGAAGTAGAGAGGCAGAGAGGTTTAGGCAGGGCTTCCAAATCTTAATGCCTGGGCAGCTGGCCATCAATGAAGGAGTGAAGGAAATTGGAGATGGACAAGTGGTTAGACTTGGGGGAGCACAGAATTCTTGAAGAGTTGTAGGGCTGGAGGAGGTCATGGAGATGGGCTGGGGTAAGGTCATTTTATTTGAACACAGGCATGAAAGTTTTAAATTTAAGGCCTTGCTGAACTCAGAACCAGAATAGGTTAGCGTCAGCACAGGGTTGATGAGTATGTGTGAGTAGTACAAACACTGGCAGGGTTACGAATTATCAAGAGGAGTGGTGATCCTTTTGGCAAGTCCTCTTCATTATAGCTGAAAGGAACCTGTTATCAATCGTCACTCGAGGAGGTTTCAACAGCCCACTCCTCACGGAAACACCCCCAAGGACTACACATTTCTAAATCCCAAGGAGTGCCCTGCAAGCTGCTCTTGCATCTTCACTGCTGGACATAAACACATTGACAGGGCAAAAATCATTACTTTGCAGTATTCAATGTGTATCATCCAAATTTCTAGCAGATTTTAAGGATCCACAATGTAAATGTATGTGGAAGTAACATTCAAATTGTGCTGGACCCAAGTAGCCATATAAACTTCGACTAATCTGACAAAATTGTTTTAAAATTTATTAGCATTCGCATCAGCTTTCAACACGAGAAATACATAAGATATAAGTGTTGATTAAGTGCTAATAATGAACTTACACTTATTTTATTGTGACACTATTGCTTCATGGTCAGCTGCCACGCAGCTTGTATACCAGATCACATCAAAAAACTTAGGTCCCTGTTGTACTTATTTTCAGTTTAATCTCTCTAATGGCAATTATCATGGTAACAGTGAAGGCTCCACTTTGCTATTGCTGAAATTGAGCTGCCTCTCAACCTGATCCAGCTTTCCTGAAGATTAATTTGGCAGCTATTTGAATGACTGGCAGGTACAGTCTGTCCTTACTTGAAAAAAACCTGCTCTATCCAGTTGGGAAGCATGATCTGTTCTGTGAGTGACAACACCAGTCAGGGGGCTCAAATCACACAAGCATTTGTACTCAGTTTCCTCCTTTCCATTCAATTGTCCTGAGTGTAGTAGCTACACTGAAACCAGTAAATCCTTTTGGGATCATGCCTGGATTTCATTTTGGAAAAGGCTGAATTCATTCAAAACCTCCAGAGTGTATAAAATCCTCGGTGAGACCCCAAGCTTTTCCTTGTTGTTGAGAGGGTTAAGATGATTTTAAAATGAAATCATACAAAAACAAATGTTAGTCACAATGTCTTTTCACACAGCTCCATTCAGCCATTACATTGTGCATTGTGTATGATAGTGCACTTTTAAGTGTAATTGCATTGGCCACTGTAGGGCTACACTTAGGCACTACTTGAATGACAGCTTCACCAAAGTCTGTACACTGTACAGAGCACATGGCTATAATTACAAAGATTCTTCCTGAGTTCAATACCCGTGATGGAGACAGTGTCCGGGAAGAACATATCATTTTAACTTCACCTTTGAAGTTTAGCCTCAGTGAAACTCAAGAAGCTTAAATCTGAATTTGCATTTGTTTGATTTTATCGCCTCAAGTCGATATTTGACTAATGAATATTCTGCCCCTTTTAAAAAAAAATCAATTAATTCATTCCAAGGCTCAAACATTTGTTGGTAGCACAGATGGACAGACTTCGAAGAATTTTTCAAATTTTTTTCAGTTGGAACACAGACAAGCCAAAATAATAAGGATATAAAGACTCCAATCACTCATAAGGGATTGGGTAAATACGCTATGGATCCAGGCATTAAGACTAGGCATATGAGAACAGATAAACATGGACAAAAATCTTGAAGACATCATCAGCTGAACTGTGTGTACGCTCTGCCCTAGGCAAAAGTGAAACTAAATCTGGATCACATGACACACTTCTTCCTAGTGATGTCATGCTGCAATCCCTTAAATAAATTACAACCCTTTCTTTTTAAGGATATTTTCCCCCTTCCAAAGAAGTATAGATACAAACATGTCTCAGTTGTAAACTCTGAAATTCTGTGCCTACATTTTTATTGTGTATGTTGGCCATCTTCTCTTGCAGTTTTAAAATTTGCTCTCTTGTTTCTGAGCGAGTAGAATGGGTAAGAGTAGGTAGGTTGGGACGGATTAATCTATTAAACATGAGCTCTGCCGATGATGGAATAGCTGCACTTAGAGGTGTTGCTCTCAGATGTAACATCGCACTGTGTAGTTCTTGCTTGGTCTGTCGATGTTTGAAAACTAAGGATTTCACTGTGCAAATCATTCATTCAACTAGGCCGTCAGATCGAAGCTAATGAGGAGAAGAAGTAATGTGATCAATATTCCACTTCTCACACTCATCCTGAAATGGTTTACCAGTACATTGTACCAGTAGGGCGCCACGGTGGCACAGTGGTTAGCACTGTTGCTCACAGCGCCAGGGACCCGGGTTTGATTCCCGGCTTGCGTCGCTGTCTGTATGGAGTTTGCACATTCTCCCCATGTCTGCGTGGGTTTCCTCTGGGGGCTCCGGTTTCCTCCCACAGTCCAAAGATGTGCAGGTTAGGTGGATTGGCCATGCTAAATTCTCCTTCAGTGTACCCGAACAGGTGTGGCGACAAGGGGATTTTCACAGTAATTTCATTGCAGTGTGGATGATGTGGAGATGCTGATGTTGGGCTGGGTTGGGCCCGGTGAGAAGTCTCACAACACCAGGTTAAAGTCCAACAGGTTTATTTGGTAGCACGAGCTTTCAAGTTCCAAGTTCCGCACACATGAGGACGGCCTCAACCGGGATCTTAGCTTCATGTCACACTACCTGTAACCCCCATGACTTGCCTGGGCTTGCAAAATCTTACTAACCGTCCTGGCTGGAGACAAGTCACACCTCTTTAACCTGTGCTTAACCCTCTCTCCACTCGCATTGTCTGCACCTGTAAAGACTTGATTACCTGTTAAGACTCACATTCCAACCATTATCTTGTAATTGAGTTTGTGCCTATATATGCCCTGTTTGTGAACCCAATTCTCCACTCACCTGATGAAGGGGCAGCACTCCGAAAGTTTGTGCTACCAAATAAACCTGTTGGACTTTAACCTGAATTAATAAATAAATTCTGGCCTTGCCACCATGGTTGCATCTTGAGAATTAATACAAAAAGAGCTTCCTAATGATGTCTCAAAGCATTTCATAATCAATGTTATAACATAGCAGCCAATGGGCACATATCAATGTCTCATAAATGGCAATGAGATAAATGATTCCAAAACCTTCTATTAAATTAGTTTTGTTTGAGGGTTAAATGTTTTACATGATATCAGGAGAACAGTCCTGCCATTCCTCAAGTAGTACAGGGTGGGATCTTATACATCTACCTGAGAGAGCAGAAAGGACCTCAGATTAATGTCTCAGCAAAAGAAGACTGCTGCGATCTCCTTCGGCCAAGATTTTACTATGCTTGAAATAGTTTGTTTCCTTTTGGATTGAAGGATTTTGGTTGGGATTTGGCGGGAGGGACTTTAGACTGAATCTCAGCTTTACTTGTGATGTTTACATTGTTTCTATAAAGGTTAGGTTACGATGGACAAGCAGGAGAATCCCTTGCGCAATTTCTAATCGTATTATCCTGAGGATCACTCATTAAGAGACTGTCATAACATTTCACAGGAGGCACCATAGGAGCAAGGTACACGTTACAATAGAACCAAGTGGATAAAAATTAGATACTCTACTCCTGTTCATTATTCTGTTGGGTTCATTTATTTTTCCGAGTCTAGGATTCTGAAGAAGGTTCTGACATTTGCACAAGTGACATTTTCAAACTAATGAGAATATCAGATCAAGATTTTGTTCAGAGATACACATTTGTGTAGAGTAAACAGAAATGTAACCATTTGTCAGATCATTAAAGATGTTGACAGTGAACAGCCATCGAATACAAAATGATTGTCAGCAGAATCCTCCAGATCCTGAAACTATGGAATAAAGAATTTCCTTTTTTTGTGGTTAATATCTTACCCGGGCTTTAATTTTAATTGTGAGGTATGTGATAAATGTGCTGCTCAGACAGCTATGTTCACCCTCTTGCAAGGTTGTTACAGAGAGAACCATCTAGATCATTGCATTGTTTTGTTTCAAGATATAACCACAATAGTTAGAGGGCAGCCAGTGAAAGCTGTCAGATTTACTGATGATAAAGCCTTGGTAGCAAATGCCATGAACGGACTAGGTGGGGTGAATGCTGCACTTATGGATTGTGGAATGAATACCAATGTGGGCAAGACCAAAGCCAGGAATGTGTCTAGGAAAGCAGGTGAAAGAATGGACACTTAATAATCGAGAAACAGTTGGATCAGGTGAGATAATTTAAATATTTAGTAAGTATAATGACAAGATTACAGATGTGCCAAGGAGGTGAGAGCTAGGAGTACAGTGAGAAAAGCTGCATTTAATACGAGGATGGAGGGGCTGGATTTTAAACTACGCCACTCCTGGTTAGCACTGCTGGAGGCTAATCCAATTGGCCAGCTGCTCTCTAAGGCAGGACTTCCTCCCAAGAAAGGGGCACAAGTGTCACCTTAAAGCAATCGATTCTGCTCCTGGCGTTATATTGCTATAGAGTAGCCATCGGGATCGTGGGCAGGATCTGCCCCCCCCACCCTCCCCTCCCCAACCTTTTAGCCAGGGTGGGATGGGGAAGAGGAGGGGTTACATGGGGTGTGACTGGGGACCACGGCACCCCACAGAATCCAGTCCGAGGATTCAGACTTGACCATGATTAGGGAACTGAATTTGCAAAGTATGTGGCGGGGCTGACGCCAAGCAAGGAGGAGAACAGGCTTCTCGGAAACTCAAAGATGTGCATTTAGAGACTGATGGAGAAAGTAAAACAGATGAAAAAATGAAATGAGGCAGTGTTGAGGCAAATGTGATGAGGAATGTAGTTTGGTGACTAAATTGAATTGGGTGCGTACTAAGAGGAAGGAAGGAATGAAGGAAGAAAAGATCTAAGGAAAAAGGCAGACTGAGGAAAAGGTAGATGTTTTGAACTACCTGAATTCAGAAGGAAGAATTAAAAATGGAAGCACAAGCCATTGGAATTTGAAAGGCAAATTGGACCAGTGCCTGCCTCAGGCAGACCAATGATGATGATACCAATTCTATTCACTTCTATGTAATTATCTTATTTTCAATCATAAAGATAGTATGAGCAAGGCAAACTAGCCTCCAGAGAGAAATATAGTCGCATTTTGATGAGAAGTCAGTTCAGATTTTCTTTTGAAGAAGTGCTATAATATTTGTTCCAACCGTACTGTGGAACTTCTAATTAATATGCCAAATTTGCTGTGAGCATCTAAAAACACATGGAAAAGGAAAGGAACAGAAATAAAAATCAAGGCTAAATAAAATAATGCTGGGTCAAAATCCTGGAACTCCTTTCCTAACAGCACTGTAGGTGTACCTACACCATGTGGACTGCCACGATTCAAGAGGGCAACTCACCACCACCTTATCAAGGACAGTTGGGGATGGGCAATAAACACTGGCTTAGCCAGTGACGCCCACATCCCGTGAAAGAAGAATTTTTAAAAAATCAACTAAATTAGGCCAATTTAGAGAACACTCCTTTAGAACAAAGTATAATGGAATTGATAAAGTGGAAGTGTTTTTCTAGAACAGGAGTGTAAGTTTTAAAGTATTAGCAAAGTCTGTTATTTTTGCCAAGTTGCTGATATTGGCAGATGAGCATTTAATGACATCTTGCGTCTGCTATTTTAATTGTCAGATGCAAATAACCAGATGCAAGCAGGTGGCGTTTCCCTCACCCATGCTGGTAACTGGCTGAGTTCTAATAGTCTATCTCAAATCTTTATTACATTAGCTACACTGATTTTACTTTCTCGATCCAGATAAGTTTCTTCAGTATCATTTAGCCTGGTCTGTATTAAAATTACTGACAGAAGAATGTCATGGAGATATGTTGAACTCTGAGGCCAACAGTTATTCATAAACCATGAGGTTGACGAAACAAGAACAACCACACTGAATGGATGGGGTGTTGAAACATTCTCTTAATTTAGTTGTGGCAAGATGAGATATTTTAACCATGAGGTTAACACCAAGAACAGTCTGTATTTATAAAGCACCTTTGATATATTAAAATCTGCCAAAGCACTTCAGTATTGTTCAGGCAAAATTTGATACTGGGCTATATAAGGAGATATTAGGGCAGATGACCAAAAACGTGGTTAAATGGGGTAGGTTTTAAGTTTTTTTTAAAGGAGGAGAGAATGGGAATTCTGGAGCTTAGGCCTTTGGCTGCTGAAGGCATGGCCACCAAGTGGAACGTTCAAAATCAGGAATGCTCAGGAGGCCAGAAATGGAGAGCACATATATGCTGGAGGATTGTTGGGTTGGAGGAGATGGGAGGGAACAGAGGACAGGGCCACTGAGGGATTTGAAAGCAAGGGTAAGAATTTTAAAATCGAGCATAGCTTGGCCAGGGGCAAAAGGAGGCCAGCAACCACAGGGGTGATTTCATGCAAATAAAGATGCAGCAACAGAGTTTTGGATGACTTCAAGTTTACGGAAGTGGAATGTGGGAAGTCGGCCAGAACTGCATTGGAGCAGCCAAGTGTAGAGGTAATGAAGGAAGGCATGGGTAAAGGTTCCAGTAGCAGATGAACTGAGACAGGAGTGGAGTTGGGCAATGTTACAATGATAGAAATAGGCAGTTTCATGCAAATACATGGCCAGAAGCTCATTTCAGGATCATATATGATACCAAGGCTGCAAACAGCCTGGTTTAGTCTCAGCCAGTTGCCGGGGGAAGGATGGAATCAGTGGTTAGGGAACAGAGTTTGTGGCAGAGACAGAAGACAATGGCTTTAGTCTTCCTAATAATTAGTTCGAGGTACTCATATTGGACAAGTAGTGTTACAATTTGAGAGCCTGTGGCAGGATCGATAGAAGTGACGGTGAGGTAGAACTGAGTGTTGGCAGCATGCATGTGAAAACTGACACTTTTTTTGCATGTTATTAATGAGGGGCAGCATGTAGATGAGAGGTAGGAGGTGACCAAGGATAGATGGTTGGGGGGGGTACCAGAAATAGCTGTGCAGGTGTTGGAAGAGAAGCGATTGCAGGTGATTGTTTGGCTATAATTTAGTCGATAAAAATGGAACCAGGTGAGTGATGCCCCAACGCAGCTGAACAACCATGGAGAGATGTTGGGAGAGGTCGATGTTGTCTGTGTGAAAACTGTAGGGAGGTGAGGGGGAAACATGTACAAGAGCTTTAAGTGCTGGTCCAAGTCAGTCCAGGGAGTGGAGAATTTTTGAAAGATAAGTGGAATCCTAAACCACAAATAGAAAGTGGCAAAGTAGAGGTCATTTAGCAGCAAGGGAACAGAATTCAGGGCAAGAATGGATCAGAGTTAGCTCGGTATAGAGTAAATAATTCCCAGCAGAAAATTACAAAATTGGGCCCAGATGTTCAGACTACTTCAGTTCTAATAATTTTTTGTTAACTGCAAATCAAGTATAACCACAGCAATTGATCATTTATAAGCATTCTGGTCATTAGCTACCAGCTTTTTGAGTGCTGTCATAGCCATATCTGTACTACTGTTGGAGAGAACGTAGGTGAGTTTTTCTCAGTTGTGATTAGGCCTGCTTAAATTAATATATCTTGGATTCTGTATAATATGATAACCTGGGTTAATTCCATACAATTTGTCGACCATTTGAACACATGGTCTTGAATCATCTGAAACATCTGGGGTGACACAGTGGTTATCATTGCTGCTTTACAATGCCAGGGACCTCGGTTCAATTCTGGTCTTGGGTGACTTTGTGTGGAGTTTGCATGTTATCCCCGTGTCTGCGTGGGTTTCCTCCAGGTGCTCCGGTTTCCTTCCATTGTCCGAAGATGTGCAGGTTAGGTGGCTTGGCTTTGCTAAATTTTCCCTTAGTGTCCCAAGATGCGTAGATGAGGGGGATTAATGGGGTAAATATATGAGGTTACGGGGATAGGGCCTGTGTAAGATGCACTGTCGGAGAGTGGGTGCAGATGTGATGGGCCGAATGGCCTCCTTCTGCACTGGAGGGATTCTATGATCCCACTGTAAGTCCATTAAGCTGCTGTCATCTACTCATTGTATTTCATTATCTGATAATGGTAATATTTTGGTATAACATTTCTAAGATCCCATGTAGTTGGCTGTACCTAAAGTTAAATCATAGCATTATCATTCTTCCAGCAATCGGGATAAGTTTTTAATCTTTGGTGTTCTTTGTCAGAGAAAATACAGTGACAGAGTTGTTAGTTCTATTGCATGACGAAGCTTAAGTAGACATATTGAGCGGGATTCTCCAGCTTCATCCACATCTGGGATTCTCCCGTCCAGCTGCTGTGAATGGAGACCTGGTTGAGCGCCAACTTCTCCGTTCTTGCTGGCAGTGGTACGACGTCAGAGAATTCTGGCCAGTGTGAAGAAACTTTATGAGAAGGGAAATATATTATCCTGCTTTCCCTTGTTGTGAAGCACAAGGGCTGGGTAACTGTTTGACTGTGAGGAGGCTGATTCCACTGCAGCAAGTCTTTTTCTACACCTTGCTCTTGATGTGGGTCAGTATATAAAGGTTTCTTTTGACTCTATTCACAATGCAGTTGTGCAGGAAAATGTAGATACTTTATAAGAGCATTGTTAATCTGACAGCTCAATGCTTTAATTTTGTTCGGACTTCTATGTTCCAAGTTTGCTTCAGTTTCCATTACAGGACTAATCTGTGCCACCTATGTTTTCTGTGCAACCTTAATATAATGGATTTGTATGTGGACCCTGCAAAATACCATTACATCATCCATTGTCTGCTTCATTATTTAATGGCGCTCGGTCTCCACGTATGATTCATTTTCTGACCTGCAGCAGCCTATTTTTACATGTGTATCTGGCTTTTATGCATTGGCTCACTGTTCTCAACTTAACTCCCTTCAGAACCACTTAAATGTATTATCAGGTGGGATAGAGAATGATTTAATGTTTGCGTGGGCCAGACTCTGAAAAGTACTGTCACTGAGCAATTTTCCACCTCCCACAACACGCACTTCCACGCGCACACGCACACTCTTGGCATGTTAATTCACTTCTGAAGTTGAATTTCCATTAAAAAATGCAGTTAAGACCAAAGGTAAATAATCTAGCATTTTGTTTTCAGGCTGTTTACTTTTTCACTGGAGAGAAAAATAGCTTTGTGAAGATCAATAGTTAATATACAAAGGACAGGCTTTGTGGCACTGAGATAAACCACACAACTAATGAGCTTGCCCCACTGAATTATTGCTTTGCAGTTACTGAGACCAAGCCTCATGCTAGTTGGACAGTCATCTAATGAATTTGTAATTAATAGACAGACAGAGTTTGATGATTATGCCTCACTGTGGTTTTGCAACCCGCTTTTAACAAATTGGCTATTGTGCAAGTGTCACAGGATGGCTAACCAAATAAATCCAGCTCACTCTGTAATTTAGAATAGATTAGTTATTTTTATAAGGTCCAACTGCAAAGAAAATCATCCCTTCACAAGTTTGTTTTCGAACCTGGATGCATTCTAGAATGAGATGAAGTAGGGTGGAAGGAGGTTCATACCAGCATGAACCACCTGGACTAAATGTCTTGTACTGTCAAACAGAGATTTGATTTATTATCATATGTACTGGGATGCAGTGAAAAGTATTGTTTCTTGCGCACTATACCACTCAAGAAGTACATAGGGGAAAAGGATAGGGAAAAAGATTTAGAATACAGTTTTAGAAGCACAGAGTGGGAGTAAAAGATGCAATTAGAGGGTATGCTGTGGACAGTTCACAAGAAGTCGCCGTGCTCCGCTGACACATCTCTTCTCCAGTGTTGCCATCTCTGATGCATCCTGTGTTGTCTGCCCAAATGATCTCAAAGGTCCTCTCTGCTATCCTGAGTGATAGCTTGGACAGAAGATGCTGCCCCCCACCCAATTTCAGGTCATCCTTCGTTGTGATCCAGCTCACCTTGCAGAACAACTCAAAGTGAGTGAGTGTGGTTGTTGTAATGCAGGTTTGTGAGGCAACATAAATGGTGGGCATACTCAGAGGGAGAAACACCACAGTCTGAGCAATACAGGGAGGTGTTAATTTGTGGGAATATTTACTCCCGTATGAAATATGAAAGTAGTTAGGTAGAAGAATCAAAAATACTTTCCAGTGTTACCAGATAAAAGCAGAACGGGGCTTGTGCCTGTTCTGAGGATAGCAACTACAGTTGGGTGTTTGATTAGAATAAGAAGGGATTGAAGGGTGGTTGAATCTTGGTGCAGTGTCCCAGTGGGATTGGGAGAGAAGCATGTAGATGAGAATGGGAGCAGTTTAGAATGCTGCATGGGGTCAAAGTCATGAGGGTGACGGTTGTGGCAGGGTCACATCCTGAGAAAAATAGATAGCAAGATTCTCCCTTTTTTCTATGGGTAAGTTCATTGAAAATCTTCCTGTACTTCACTCATAATTTCTGCCACCTCCTTCCAACTCTACTATTGCACCTGTCTGTTCATCTTGCAGTATATGAGGGGAGAGGACTGCCACCACTAGGCTTCATCTGTTTGATCAGGACCTCCAGCGCTGCAGTGCTAAATCTTGTACGAAACACATCAAAACAAAGTTGAAAGAATTGCAGCAGACGTTCAGGCCAAGTTAGAGGACCCCATTCTGATGAACGGTCCTTGACCTGAAATGTTAACTCTGTTTCTCTTTCCATAGATGATGCTGAGAACTTCCATCATTTTCTCCTTTTATTTATTGAAGGATCCCTCACTTGCTTTAATTAGCCGCCTGAAATCCTGTTTTCTAAAGAGACAAACTGCCACTCAACACCGGTCGTGCGCCTGTGAAATTTAATTGCTGTTAGTTTGGGTCTCTGGCTGGTGATATACAGCAGGCCCTAACTGACTGCTGGCCCATTGCTCACCCATTCCAACACTCTCAAAACTCTATCTTACTGTATCACAGAATTGTGAATGCAAGTTTGTAAGTTCCTCAATTCCGTGATACCTGTTTTAGATCTGCTACCTCGGAGAAATGCATGATGGAGGCAAAGCTTAATTTTCCTGGTGTAAGGACAACCATTTAGTTTGTTAGCCAGTATGATGAGGGAAAACCCTTTGGGAGACAATGGGAGTGGATGAAACCTCAAAAAGGCAATTATGATAGCAGATCCGGAAAATACCGTACCCTTACAGAGACTGAGTTGAGAGAAATTCTCCAAAGTCTGTTTGCCATTCATGACCAACTACTGACTAGTATACTGACTTGTATACTATTTACAGTAAGAAGTCTCACCAACACCAGGTTAAAGTCCAACAGATTTATTTGGTAGCAAAAGCCACTAGCTTTCGGAGCGCTGCTCCTTCGTCAGGTAAGTATACTATTGTATATTTTTAACCAGAGAGACTACCTCGAATGCACAAAATTATATCAAATTTTGTTTGATAACACTACATTAAAGGAGCTAAATAAATGTACCTTGTTGGTGACAGCAGAATAATCCAATTGACTTTGCTGCCGAAAGAAGCTACATACCCATAGGTAAATACCAATACTCGTCGTTCTCCAGATTATTCATAAATTGATTTTTAAGGCTCGCACCTTTCCTTTCTGCACTTCTGCACTATGTTATTTCATGGGGAAGCACATATACTGAACAACAATTGCATGAAAAGAGATCTTAGTCTGGCGAGATGCAGGCTTGCTAAAGATACTGGACATTTATCTGCCAAAGCCTGTTATGTAAATTTCTATTTCCCTAAGTGCTGCACTGTAAAGGATCTCACTAGGAGCATAAGAATCATGTGAATACACACTGCTGATTTGTAGGTTCCCATGGGGGAGGAGGTACTGACCGTGCTGAATAGATTGTGCTTAGCACCTTACCCTCCCCCTGTGCAATATGCAGGTCTCATACTAGCAGTGCTGCATCAGTATCCATATGGATAACATTTCCTTTGTGTTTTTGTGCACCCTGTGAAGCCTTCTCTCCATCAGTCAACATAGCAGCAATTACACAGCAATGTGCACGCTGACCCCAATTGACATCTTGTAGTTCACGTTTTTGGGCAGTTAAATAGTTGTGAGGTAAAAATAATGTATTAATATAGCTTTTCCTCCCTTACTGAGTGATAGCATTTAATTCAAGACCATTCCTCTATTCTAAAGTTAGTATTCATAGCTGTAATTGAAAATTTGATTGTTATTTGGAGCTTCATTTAATTTTTAAATCTTTTTTCACACAGCACTATCATTATTCCGATAACACAATGGAAAACTGTTTATACTTGCGGAACAACATGAGGCATTGGTGCTACAAGTATTTGCACAATCCAGATTTCAGGGGAGGGTGGAGAAGCAACTGAGAACAAAGGCTTTTCTTTGTGTGAAATCGCTAAAATTCACACAAAGAAAGGAGGGGAATTAGGCAGACAAGTCACCTTGCAACCCGGACACTCCCTCTTGGGGCAAGAAGATAAAATATCTGAACAATTGATGGCAATAAACTCTGCGCTGTTGCTACAAACCTGACATATAAAATAATATTTCAAGAAAATTGAGTGCTTAGAAATTAGGTTTTAGGTTATAATCTATTAATTACAGGCCATTTCATTCCAGTGATAGTACCAATAGCTGTCTGCATTTCTATAACATTCCTTTCATAAACAAAAATTCTGCAGAGGCAGAAGGAAGCTTAACATCGGGTAGGATTTTAAAAAATTAAAGAAATCAGACAGGTGGCTGAATGATAAATTATTGTTTAGTTTACCAAAACTGAGGAAGAGAGGAGGAAGGGTGACCCAGCAGACATTGTCGAGATTATGAAGGGTTATGGTAAATTGGAATGAAATGTTTTGGCTGGTCGACAAAATAGTAATGAAAGGACAGAAATTCTAGATAATCACAAAAAAGATTTAAAGAGTATTGAGAAAAACTGTGCTATTTGATATTTTTGATAGGTTTAAGAGGGAGAGTCAGAAACCAAAATTTTAAGTTTAAGTCAGGCAAATTATGAAAAATGAGAAATAAATTGACTACAGTAAATTGGCCTGAACTGTTAAATAAATATACAGACAAACCGCAGGAAGTATTCAAAGAGTATATTTGCTAAGATATAAAGCCATTACAAAAGGCAATGATTTAACTTTGTGGTTTAAAAAATCTGGCTAATAAATGAGGTATGATGCAGTATTGGGCTAAAAGAAAAGGTTTACACATATAAGGAAAAATGGAGGTCCAGTAAACTGGGAGAGTTGTATAAACAAGCAACAAAGGGATATAGATAGGTCATAAGACATGAAAATACGAGTATGAATAAAAAAAAGACTTGCTATCTGCAAAAATTTTAATAAATTTGTAAATATAAAGAAAAGAGTTTGGAAAAACAGGAATGTACACTCATTAATGAAGGGTACAAGTGAGATTATAATGGATGAAAAGAAAACAGCAGGTTTGTTAAATGAACAACATATATCCATTTTCACAGTGGAGGAAAAGAACCAACTACCAAGGAAACCAGGGAATCTAAAAATAAGACATGGGGAGGAACTTAGTGGATTTAATATAGGTTAAAATAAATGGCTATGTAAGAAATAATGGGGCTTAAGGATATAAAAAGAAATGGGAGATGCATTAGTCATAATTTTGCGAAGCTTCCTAGAATCAGGAATTCTGCCTTTAGATTGAAAAATTACAAATGTTTATTACTTAAAAATGGAAAGAGAAAAATCAGGTAACTATTAGAACTGTTGGTTTAGCGTCAACTGTGGAGAGGTTACTGGAATCGATCATGAGAGCACTTTGATGGTTATCAGTTAATCAAAGAATTGGCATGGATTTGTGAGGAATAACTTCACGGTTTAATATTTTTAGGGAAGTTACTAGCATGGTGGATAGGGGAATATTTCTGGATGTTTTCTATTTGGACCCCAAGAATGTGAATGACATTTCACACAGGATATTATCAACATGATGGAGGTGTAAAAGCCCTGCTATTATTGTGGATTGGAAGCTCTGGGCATGATTGACTGAAGACTGGGACTGCATGCGCAATCCAAAGACTACTTGTGAGACTTTGAAGAAGCACTCTTGCTTCTCTTGATCCACCAGGAGCTTAAAAATGGGGTTAAAAACAGAGTTTGCTCTGGACAGCCATCAGCACCTTCCTGTTACTGTTGCCAGGCAACAAGTAGTGCAGGCTTATCCCTGCGGTGAAGTTTAAAAACAGGTTGCAATGCCAATGACCTCATCAAGCAATGACTTCTGAATCTTAGGAAGAAGTCTCACAACACCAGGTTAAAGTCCAACAGGTTTATTTGGAATCATGAGCCTTCGGAGTGCTGCTCCTTCATCAGGTGAGTAGCCACTCACCTGATGAAGGAGCGACACTCCGATGGCTCGTGATTCCAAATAAACCTGTTGGACTTTAACCTGGTGTTGTGAGACTTCTTACTGTGCCCACCCCAGTCCAACGCCGGCATCTCCACATTCTGAATCTTAAGCAGATCTCTGCCTGCTCAGGGCCTGAAATGCCTCGGTAGATATTACGTCACAACAGAGTGACAGGCAGACTGAGGGCGGGTTGCTTAATCCTGATATTTTAATGATGGTAGTGGGTTAGGTTAGAATTTAGGTAAAAAGGTTTATTGGTGGCATGCAAAAAGCCATATTCCCTAGGGGTCTGTGCTGGGGCCCCAGCTGTACGTCGTAGATAGCAATGACTTGAATGGTGGAATAATGTGATGTATATAAGTTTTTAGGAGGTACAGTAAGTTGTGCAGGTGGGAACAGGAGGTTGCTGGCTGAGAGCTGATTCCACATCATTCCATATCATTTGAACTCCAATATGTCAGCTGAATGTTTGCAGGCAAATGAATGTTCACAATTGACGTGATTTCTGTGTTGTCAGAATTAATTTCAGGTCAGTAACTTCACTTGATAATTTTAGAAGTCTAATGATAACTGAAAAATTGCTTTGGAACATGGGGTATCACACTTGAGTGCAGGTTGCGTGCAAAATTCTGTCGGGTTTTCAGTTAGGGAAAGGATCGAGCCTAGAATCATTGGGTGGGTATATGGCTAATGGAGTTCAATGCAGGCAAATGTCAGGTCATTCATAAAACCTTAGTTTTAAGCACCAAACCCCAGAAAAGATATATTGGTCTTAGAACGGTACAATGGGCGGCACAATGGCACTGCTGCCTCACAGCACCAGGAACCCAGGTTTGATTCCCGGCTTGGGCCACTGTCTGAGTTTTCATGGTCTCCCTGTGTCTGCCTGAGTTTCCTCCAGGTGCTCCGGCTTCCTCCCACAGTCCGAAAGACATGCTGGTTAGGTGCATAGGCCATGCTAAATTCTCCCTCAGTGTACCCGAACAGGCGCTGGAGTGTGGCAAATCGGGAATTTTCACAGTAACTTCATTGCATTGTTAATGTAAGCCTACTTGTAACACTAATAAATCACCTTTTGTAATACCATTTTTCTGCCCTTTCACAATCAATCAGAATGGTCGCCTCTGAATAAAAATGGCCCCAGAGGTTCTAAGCAATGTCAACTCTACTCAGAGTCTTGACTCCTGAGCATTTGGACATTGTCCAAATCTCGGTTTTAACATTTTCTGCACAACAGCTAATATCTCATTCTCTTCAAATGCAACTGATCAGCTTTCCTGGATTTCAGCACCAAAGACGGAATTTGGAGTCAGGATCAGTCTGATAGTTGACTGGTGTGGGTGCAACAGTTTGCATACCCAATATCCCACAGCATGACAGGAAGAACCAGAAGAGGCAAGAAGATGTTCAAGAAGCAATTTTCCTACCTGGACCTCAGCAAAGACCAGTCTGTTGTCATCTCCACTTCACCAAGGACATTCTCACTAAAATCTGCCACCTGCAGCTGTAGCCTCAAATCATGGTGAGGATGGCCTTGCCAGTGGATTTGAAGTTGGGCATGTTTCTGGCTCCTTCCAGACTGGAGCAGGCAATATTTACAATGTCTCCTAGTTTGCCATCTACTGTCACAAAAAGGGGATCACTGAGGCTCTAAGAGAGCTGAATGCATTTCATTCTCTCATGCTGGAAGAAGCTGCTGGAGTGAGTAGATGGTGTCACTAAGATTGCTGGCTTCCCCATGGTGCCAGTGACATACACGCCTTTAGTGGGTACTGCATGTCGATTCTGAGATGTACTACAACAGAGAGGGATCAATTCCCTCAATGTCCAGCTTGTGTGTAACCATACGTAGTGGGCAATGTCACTAATCTATCCATCCATTTGTGAAATTAATTCTGTTATATGTGCCTATGTCAACATAATGAATGTGCGAATGTGTGCCACCAGTAGAAACAAAGAACAGCTGCATACAAAATCACTATAGATATAGATGAAGAATTAATACCACCTAACATGACATTGACACAGTAACATGCTAGTCCACAAATTACCAGCTCCATGCCCCATCGATTTACATCTCTCCCACTCGCTGCTTTCCCACAGTCCTCCGTCGATACTCCTGTTTCCCTCCCCAACTCTCCCGCTTCCCTTCTCGACCATCACGGTTCCCTTCCTGACCCTCCTGCTTCTCTCCCCGACCCTCCCCCTTCTATCCAGCTCCCATCCCTGACCCTCCTGCTTCCCTTCCTGACCCTCCCCCTTCTATCCAGCTCCCATCCCTGACCCTCCTGCTTCCCTCCCCGACCCTCTCCCTTCTATCCTGCTTCCCTCACCAACCCTCCTGCTTCCCTCCCTGACCCTCCCGCCTCCCTCCCCGACCCTCTCCCTTCTATTCTGCTTCCCTCACCGACCCTCCTGCTTCCCTCCCCGACCCTCCCGCCTCCCTCCCCAACCCTCTCCCTTCTATCCTGCTTCCCTCCCCGACCCTCCCGCCTCCCTCCCCGACCCTCTCCCTTCTATCCTGCTTCCCTCACCGACCCTCCTGCTTCCCTCACCGACCCTCCTGCTTCCCTCACCGACCCTCCCGCTTCCCTCACCGACCCTCCTGCTTCCCTCACCGACCCTCCTGCTTCCCTCCCCGACCCTCCTGCTTCCCTCCCCGACCCTCCTGCTTCCTTCCCCGACCCTCCTGCTTCCCTCCCCGACCCTCCCGCTTCCCTCCCCGACCCTCCCGCTTCCCTCCCCGACCCTCCTGCTTCCCTCACCGACCCTCCCGCTTCCCTCACCGACCCTCCCGCTTCCCTCACCGACCCTCCTGCTTCCCTCACCGACCCTCCTGCTTCCCTCACCGACCCTCCTGCTTCCCTCCCCGACCCTCCTGCTTCCCTCCCCGACCCTCCTGCTTCCCTCCCCGACCCTCCCGCTTCCCTCCCCGACCCTCCCGCTTCCCTCCCCGACCCTCCCGCTTCCCTCCCCGACCCTCCCGCTTCCCTCACCGACCCTCCCGCTTCCCTCACCGACCCTCCCGCTTCCCTCACCGACCCTCCCGCTTCCCTCACCGACCCTCCTGCTTCCCTCACTGACCCTCTTGCTTCCCTCACCGACCCTCCTGCTTCCCTCACCGACCCTCCCGCTTCCCTCCCCGACCCTCTTGCTTCCCTCACCGACCTTCCTGCTTCCCTCACCGACCCTCCCGCTTTCCTCACCGACCCTCCTGCTTCCCTCACCGACCCTCCTGTTCACCTCATGAGGGTGAGGTGAAACTATGAATGAGTTATGATTAATAAAGATTATTAGTGGGTATATGATAGCAGTGGGTCATTGAACAGTGTGTGACATTAGTAGTGCTATTGGTGGGATATGGTATTTTCAGATACTTGCACTGACCTTGACCATTCACGTGAGTTCGTTGAGCTCCATGTGGCACTACTTTCAGGTCGTCAAGTTTAGATTACTGGCATTGGTTTCTCTGCCTTTGGAAATTTTATTTGGAGGGCCTTCTGATGCCCTGAGATTAGACGACATTTATCCTTCTCTCCACCTCCTGCACCAAGGACTCCGGTACAGCCTCAGAAAACCTTGGAGCCCTCTCTCGGCCACGCTGTGCCCTTCTATCCCTGTGTACAGTTAATAGTGGTTGTAAGTTCCTTGAGGCCTTGTTTCCAACAGTCCATATCTAAACACACCCTGAGACTGTTGGCGATAATACTTCAACACTGAACAAGTCAGGCACCATCTGCAGACTGGGAAATTGGAGTTAATGTTTCAGGCTAGTGATCACTCAGTTCTGATTTCATGGAGAAATGGAGAGAGGAATGTTGATTTACAACCCACTTGGCAGGTGTGGCAGGCAGCACCGGAAGCTGGTGGTTTCCCCAGTGGTGGTGTTGGGCACAAAAGGTCAGCAAAATAGGAGGATGGGGTCATTTAGCTTTGCTGCATAGAAGACGAGACTTCCCTGGGGTCACGAGACAAGATTTTGGGTTTGCGAGCTCCAAGATTGCAATGCCTGCCGTGGTGATCGGTCTGAGTGTGAACAGCTGTATGGACCCTTCAAATCCTCACATTTCTTTTCCTTTGGTCTAACGAGCAGATTTTTGAGGCCTGGTTGAAGCTGGAAAAGAAGGCCATGAAATGTTAGGTGTTTGCTTTTTTTTAAAAGAAATAATCCTGCAGTTTAAATATTTCTCACCACACTTGAACCTCTCTCCCTCCACCAACCCAGCAAGTGAAACAAAAAGACCGATGTTAATCTGAAAATTACCGTTCATGATGCACTCATCGTTACAGCTGAGGAGGAGGAAAATCAGTCTCAATCACCCACAGAAATCCAGGATTTATCACTGATGTGGAAGTGATTTCAGTGCAAATGATTGAGTTAGACACTCAACAGGCAGGTTTCAACCATTCCTAACAATTTCTGCTTATAACAAGGGGAACTCTTGAAGCATTTGCTGCAGTCCCTGGTGTGTAAGGTGAGGAATTTCAGACATTTTGAGCAGCTGCGGTGCACATGGGAAGTTGGAGAAAAGGCTGAATTAGATATATCATCCTTTTGTAGTGGTGGTCTCGGTATCTTGTTTCAGTATAACATACCTGTGGAAGAGAAATAAATAATTGAAATAAGGAATAGTCACTTTTCTGAAATAAGTCAAAGCGCAAACCCCCCAAAGCCTGTTCCGAATGAGGTACGCTGCTGTGATGGAGATAAAGCAGCGGATTTATTAGCGATAGTTGTGCATCATTACCAGCATTGTTAAAGAACCTTAGTTAACATGCATAGCTGAAGCTCAAACACCCACCCTGGCTAGCAACTGTTTCCACTGATGATGATTCAGCCTCCACACTGTTGGCTCAGCAATGTCTCACGGCCAGAACCCCCACTGACATCATGAGCACCCACTGTATGTACAGATGCAGGTCTTTGTAAGCGATTGCCAGAGAAGTTTTGTTTGTCTTTTTTAAAGGAAGGACAGCCTTTTGTGTATTGGGATGAACTGACATAGTGAACCAGTGGCCAGTCTCAGTTTGAACACCCAATCTAAACCTTTCCCCTCTCCAAATACACTGTAGCTGTGCACTCTCGGCTTGTTCGGGAAATATTGTGAAGTACTATGAGGCTTAATCCATGTTAAAATGTTCCTTACAGCATTAGAATTGAAGGTAGTTTTGAAAATGTGTAAGGAACATATATGTCTTTGGGGACAGGAGACAGCACCCAAGAACAAAAGAAAAGCTGGAAACTCACTTCTCACTGTAGCTATGAATGAGGGTCCAGTCGATGCACAATGATCACCAAAAGAGCTCCACTGTCCTTCAAGTACTGAAGATGCACATTTCACACCACATGCCTCAACGCACAGCAAGAATTTTTAAAAATAGATTTGAAAGTAGCACCTGTTTTTATTTTTCTCAATATTTTTACATATTTAGCAGTAATTTTATTCAGAAATTCCATTGTTAGGATGACTTTGTGCATGTGATAGAGCTCCATCATTCTCCTTGTTGCTTGCGTTTTTGAACTCTTGATTATTATTTTATACAATGTAACTTTTATGTCGCAGTGTCTCATGTTATAGCACATGCTTGCCTGCAGGGAATTTCATTGATTTCACACAAAGAAAATACAGTCTGCAGCTCCCCAGCAGTCTAATTATTTTGTTAAAAGAGAGAAGGCATCAGCCCTTCAACTTAATATTAAATTAATTAAATAACATGAAATAGCTTAAGATGAATTACAAGAAGTAATTAGTTTCAAGAAATATCAATTGAGCAAATATATTTGTCCGCGTACAGTAGACTGCGTTATGTGCAGTAAATTAATTGATTATTTTTGTTGTTTATTAGTGTCACAAGCAGGCTTACATTAACACTGCAATGAGGTTACTGTGAGAATTCCCCAGTTGCTACACTCCAGCGCCTGTTCGGGTACACTGAGGGAGAATTTAGCATGGCCAATGCACTGGAGATTTGCATTCTAATCAGTATTCTGTAATTTGATTTCTGTGTCTGTTTGCACTGTTTGAGAACAGATAACCACTCCATCTGACGAAGGGGCAGCGCTCCAAAAGCTTATGGTATTTGCTACCAAATAAACCTGTTGGACTTTAACCTGGTGTTGTGAGACTTCTTACTGTCCTAACCAGCATGTCAGACTGCAGGAGGAAACCGGAGCACCTGGAGGAAACTCAGGCGGACGCGGGGAGAATGTGCAGACAGTGACCCAAGCTGGGAATCGAACCTGGGTCTCTGGCTCTGTGAGGCAATAGTGCTAACCACTGTGCCCGCCCTTCTGCATTTAGTTAAAGGACCATCGTAGTGTGTTTGTTCTGCAGCCATAGCGTATTAAGCACATTTTAATACTATATACTGAATTTTTTTTCAAGAATATTCTTTATTCATAAAATTTCTGCAAGAACAATACAAAATTTCCAAAATCGCCATCACACAAAAAGCAATAATAGCAATCAGGTTCTTTACATGCATCAAGTAACGGTCTTGAAATGATTCAGTATAGTAAAGGAAATGTTACAGATATTTTACAATGGTCTTACAAATGTTGTAAAATTATTTTAAAGGTTGTCTACATAGAACAAGTTTAATTTCAAGGTGCATCAGTACAACTGAGATTCATATAATATTTACTGTACACACTCGGTGAGTTATTCGGCCCGAGGAGGTTCTGCTCCCCTCAGTTCCGGTGGTTGAAAGGTCTGTGACAGCAACCTTCCCCATTGCGCCTCTGCGGCAGCAGCCCCAAGCTTCAGTGCGTCCCTCAGCACGTAGTCCTGGGCTTTGGAATGTGCCAGTCTGCAACACTCAGTCGGGGACAACTCCTTGCACTGGAAGACCAACAATTTCGGGCAGACCAAAGAGCGTCTTTCACCAAGTTGATGATCCTCCAGCAACAGTTAATGTTTGTCTCGGAGTGCATCCCTGGGAACAGCCCTTAGAGCGCAGAGTCCTGTGTCACGCAGCTGCTCGGAATGAACCTTGAGAAAAACCACCTCATATCTTTCCAGATCTCCTTCGCAAAGGAGTCTGAATCATATGGCAGGGTCATTTGCAGCTTGTGAACTTGTTTGATGTGGCAGCGAGCTTTCTGGCTGAATTTTGAGAGCCAGCCAATTAACAGGCTCCCGCCGACAGTCGGGGCGGGTAGTAGAGGCAGGAGCTATAGACACTGTGATCCACAGCGCTCAATGTGTGACCAATAAGAATGTGTAGAGGCCCAGCCAGCAGGGAAGCACTGGGGCCACCGTTGGTACTGGGGATAAAAATGGAAAATGCTGGATAAATTCAGCACTCCTGGCAGCATATGCTGGTGCGAGAAAAACAGTAAACGTTTTGAGTCCATAGGACCCTTCTACAGAGCATGGACTCAAAACGTTAACTGTGTGTTCCTCTCTCCTTAGATGCTGCCAGACCTGCTGAGTTTATCCAGCAGTTCCTGTTTTTATTTCAGATTTCCAGCATCTGCAGTACTTCGCTTATTTGGGAGCCGCTCAGAGGCACCTGTCTCAAGAATTTCCACACTTAGTGGTAAGGCAGTGACATGGGACCACAGTGGCCTTGCCATTTCCTGACATTTGGATCATCCTCACAGCCCCCATCTCTTGCTGTTCAGCCGTCTCTCTCACTTGCCGGATGCGGAGACACAGGGGACCTGCGTGATGCAAATTTACTGTATTGCTGCAATAATCGCCATGAAGTGGCCCCTTAATTAACATGATTGTATTCCCACTGCTGCTGGGCAGGTTGCTGTCATCGCTGTGCGCCTAACTCCAGGAGAACATAGAAACATAGAGAATAGAAGCAGGAGGAGGCCATTCAGCCCTTCCAGCCTTCTTTGCCATTCATTAGGATCATGGCTGATCATCAAACTCATAGCCTGATCCCACCTTCTTCCCAATGTCCTTTGATCCCCTTCGCCCCAAGTGTTATATCTAAATCCTTCTTGAAAACATACAGGGGGTGATTCTCCCAGCCTGCTGCACTGCTTTTGTAACGCAGTGGACCACGAGACTCAAGCGGAGGCCGTTTCGCAGGCTTCCTGCTGGGCGCCATGGCCTCCACGAATCTCCGGCAGTCAGATTTCCAGCCCTGTCAGCAGCACAATTTATGCATATCCTTATTTTAATGTATTTTACATTTGATTAGTGGGCCCGGGACCCCACTAGTGAGTGGGGAGCTGATGGCCTGACCCCACTGGAATGAAGGGGGCCATCCAGGCTCCCCAGAGGGTCAGGGTAAGGTGGGGTGCCCCCTGAGCATTGCCAGCTTAGCAGTGCCAATCTGGCCCTCTGGCAATGCCCAAGGGACAAAGTGCCAAAGCCCAGGGGGGCATCTTGGCATGTCCCACCAAACACCGGGCAGTGCCAAGGTGGCGGGGCCTAATGGGATGCAGGGCCTAAAGGGTGGCGGGGTCTCTTGGGGCAATTGGGGGTGGGTTTTGGGGGGGCGGGGTGTTCCCGCTGCCACTCTGTACTCAGGCTGAGTGACAGAGGGAGGCTAACCACCGGGGCTGGGCATCGGGGTGGGGGCGGGGGAGGATTGGTGTTGGCCTGCCAGGGTGTCAGGACTGTGGGGAGTGGGGGGGGTGAGTGAGTGAGGGGGGGAATCCGGAGATCGGGGCAGGGGGGTTTGAGGCTGGCTGGACATGTTTTGGGGGGCCAGCGATCGGGCCATGGGGGAGTTGGAAGGCCAGCGATGAGGGGTTGTAGGGCTGGCCAGCGATCAGGAGGCCGACAGTGCGAGCTACTGTGCATGTGCCGATCTCGGCACTGAGAGATCGGCACTGAGAGATCGGCACATGCACAGTAGCTCACTCAGCGCTATGCTGCCGGCCTCTCCAGCGGGAATAGGCCACCCCCTGAGTTTTCGTGAGATTTACACTAGTGCACTCTGCAGTGCACGGAGTGTGCGAGATTCATTTTGAAAATTTTGAGAATCACCCCCGCAGTGTTTTGGCCTCAATTACTTTCTGTTGTAGTGAATTCCACAGGCTGACCACACTCTGGGTGAAGAAATGCCTCCTCATCTCTGTCCTAAATGGTCTGCCCTATATCCTCAGACTGGACACCCCAACCATCGGGAATATACTTCTTACATCTACCCTGTCTAGTCCTGTTTGAATTTTGTAGGTTTCTATGAGATCCCCCCTCATTCTTTGCCAGAAGGTATCAGGGAACCAGCCTGACATCTTTTAATGCAATTTTCCTTGCCCCTCCACTTACAAAACCAGCTCCATGAGACTGAAGAACGTTTTGCCTGATGAATCAGGTTGTGTTTTACTTCTTGGGAATTAGAATAATATAGCACAAAAACAGGCCCACCAAATCTGCGTTGGTGTTCTGTTTTACCTGATCTGTGCATATACTTTAATATTCAAATAGCTGCATGCCTAATTCCTTATTAAGTAAATGTATTCATTTGACAACGCTTTGTGGCAGAATTTCACATTATATCTCTCATCTATATGAAAAAGAATTCTAACCTTCCCTATTTTTATAATCATAAATATATGCCCTTTTCCTTTCATTTTAACAATTGTGAAAATAGGTGATATTATTGAAAGCAGTTTCTTAAATGGCAGCAGGTTGGATAGTTGCACATGTACACAGTGTGTAAAAAGAAAAATGAGGACACCGTTGGCATGTCCAAAAATGCATGTGTTTGTGTGTGCGTGTTTATCTGTGTGTGAGTGCGCGCGTGTTTTTCTGTGTGCGTGAGTGCGTGTTTATCTGTATGAGAGTGCGTGTTTATCTGTGTGTGTGTGCGCACGTGTGTGTGTTTCTGTGTGTGTGTGCATGCGTGTTTATCTGTGTGTATGTGAGTGTGTGTTTATCGGTGTGTGTGTATGTGTGTGTGCATGCATGTGTGTATGTATGTATTATGTACTGCACTATTAATAGATTGGCAACAGTAATTTAGTTGTGCTTCTGTGGATGTCATAAAAATACAAAGCCAAGCTGAAGAGGTTCATGAATATAATTAGAACCACAAGCTTGAATTTACTGCAATATAGATGTGTCTGTTGATAATAAAAGTAAAAATCTCATAGTTCATCCTGGCTGCTAAAATGTGGAAATTGAAACTATTTTATTTTTATTCCCCCAAAAAGCAAGATATGGGGCTATATGGATATTGTATTAAAGCTTCATTTATTTATGAAAACAAATAAGAATGTCGAGTCAATTATACATTTGGTAATAGCCAAGTATAAATAAGCTTGACTTCCTTTTCCCATCTTCCAAGGTCTGGTAATTGAAATTCTTCAAGCAACCTCTTTTATGTGATTTATATTGTAATGCACAATGCAGCGATATCAGCACTAAGTTAGAATTTATCTGAAAGTAAAATATACTTTCTATTACGCACTTATCATGCTGCAGCAAAATGAAATTCAAGATAAATAAAAGGTGTTGAAACATCATACTAAGGGATGGACAAGATTGTGCACACCATATCAACAACACTAGAGAACCGACTGTTAATCTTTTGGTGGTGATTCATTTGTAGTATTCTTGACTCTTATGTTCACTCTACACATTCCCCAACATTCAGCAAATCCTTCTGTCAACAGCAGTAGTCTCCGCTGGCTTTTGACTCACTGATATTGTAAATGGATTCTGGAGCACACACATTGACTCCCACCAGCTCTCACTTAGCCCTAATAGTGCTACTTCAGTGTGAACAATATTCAGGAACACTAACCTTAGTTTTAGAAAATGTTTTCTACACTAGTTAATGTTCTGTGATATCACATACAAACAAAAATACGAAACACAGCCCCTAAAGCATCTCATCATCTCCTCTTTCTAGTTTGTGTGCTCTCAATATCAATTTTCTTTTTTAATTTCTTGTATTTTCTTTGCAAGTCCCAGTTTAATTTTGTACTCCATATAATTATATCATATGATTCCTTCTATTGTTTTTAGTGTTGATTTGTGCTTTCAAATTATATGTCCCCTAACAACAAAATTTGTGTATTTTAAAAATTAACTCATCAGGTCTTTTAAACGGGAGGAGGAGCATGCTGTGAGGTTGGAGTGAGTTTAGCACCAGGAGGGAGAGAAAAGACAATTAGCTATGTTTCTGGTTATGCGGGACCCACTGGAGTAGGGTCGAGTTGAATAGCAGGAGGCCCAGAGATAAGGAAAGGAGCGGCACAGTACATCTGGAAATATGGAAATTATATCACTGCAGGAGACCATTTGGAAGATCTTGTCTGTGGCAGCACTAGTTCTTCAACTTGTACGATCTAACCCCATTCCTAGCTCTTCCCCATATATATTTATATTCTTCTTTTACAAATCCAATTCCTTTTTAAATGATAAGTGTCTGTGTTCACTTATGGAAAAGCTAACTTTATTTTAATAGCACTTGAAAAAAATTCAAAGCTTCTTTCATTCTTCTTGTGATAATCTAGTGATTATGCCCCTGTGATAATCTAGTGATTATGCCCCTGCTACAGACTGGTTGGAGCAATATTTTATTCTTTATTCTTTATCCTGCCAAATCCATTCATAATTTTGAAAACCTTTTTAACTTCCCATTAAGCTTCTCTAGTCTAGTGAAATAAGCCATATTTATGAGCCTTTTTTATAACAATATTCTCTTGTTCTTGCTATATTATGGTGAGTATAGCTTACATTGGTGGGACCAGAGTGAATTCAGCAAATGACGGACCTAATGCCCCTGACTAACATGGAAACATAGAAGATAGGAGCAGGAGGAGGCCAATTGGCCCTTCGAGCCTGCTCCGCCATGCATTACGATCATGGCCGACTATCCAACTCAATAGCCTAATCCTGCTTTTTTTCCCCATAACTTTTGATCCCATTCACCCCAAATGTTATATCTAGCCGCCTCTTGAATACATTCAATGTTTTGATGCCAACTACTTCCTGTGGTAATGAATTCCACAGGCTCACCACTCTCATTAGCGATAGACAACATGGTTTTGTACGAGGGAGGTCATGCCTCACAAATTTGGTTGAGTTGTTTGAGGAGGTGACAAAAATGATTGTCGAGGGAAGGGCCGTGGATGACATCTACATGGATTTTAGTAAAGCATTTGACAAGGTCCCTCATGGCAGGCTGGTGCGGAAGGTTAAATCTCACAGGATCAAAGGTGAACTAGCTAGATGGGTACAGAACTGGCTTGGCCATAGAAAGAAGTTTAACAACACCAGGTTTAAGTCCTACAGGTTTATTTGGTAGCAAAAGCCACACAAGCTTTTGGAGCCCCAAGCCCCTTCTTCAGGTGAGTGGGAATTCTGTTCACAAACAGGGCATATAAAGACACAAACTCAATTTACATGAATAATGGTTGGAATGCATTCCAACTATTATTCATGTAAATTGAGTTTGTGTCTTTATATGCCCTGTTTGTGAACAGAATTCCCACTCACCTGAAGAAGGGGCTTGGGGCTCCGAAAGCTTGTGTGGCTTTTGCTACCAAATAAACCTGTTGGACTTTAACCTGGTGTTGTTAAACTTCTTACTGTGTTTACCCCAGTCCAACGCTGGCATCTCCACATCTTGGCCATAGAAGACAGAGAGTAGCAGTGGAGGGGTCTTTTTCTGATTGGAGGTCTGTGACTAGTGGTGTTCCGCAGGGCTCTGTACTGGGACCTCTGCTGTTTGTGATATATGTAAACTATTTGGAAGAAGATGAAGCTGGTCTGATTAGTAAGTTTGTGGACGACACAAAGATTGCTGAAGTTGCGGATAGTGATGAACATTGTCAGAGAATACAGCAGGTTATAGATAGGCTGGAAAATTGGGCGGAGAAATGGCAGATGGAATTTAATTCAGATAAATGCGAAGCATTTTGGTAGATCTAATGCAGGGGGGAGCTATACAATAAATGGCAGAGCCATCAGGAGTATAGACACACAGTGGGATCTGGGTGTGCAAGTCCACAGATCCTTAAAGGTGGCAGCACAGGTGGAAAAGGTGGTGAAGAAGGCATATGGCATGCTTGCCTTTATTGGACGGGGCATAGAGTATAAAAGTTGGGGTCTGATGTTGCAGTTATATAGAACGTTGGTTCGGCCACATTTGGAATACTGCGTCCAGTTCTGGTTGCCACACTACCAGAAGGACGTGGAGGCTTTGGAGAGAGTGCAAAAAGGTTTACCAGGATGTTGTCTGGTATGGAGGGTATTAGCTATGAGGAGAGATTGAGTAAACTAGGGTTTTTCTCCCTGGAAAGACGGAGGGTGAGGGGTGACCTAATAGAAGTTGATAAAATTATGAAGGGCATAAATAGGGTGAATAGTTGGAAGCTTTTTCCCAGGTCAGAAATGACAAACACAAGGGGTCACAAGTTCAAGGTAAGGGGGCAAGGTTCAATACAGATATGCGGGGGACGTATTTTACACAGAGGGTGGTGGGGGCCTGGAATGCACTACCAAGCAAGGTGGTTGAGGCAGACACGCTAGGGTCATTTAAGACTTATCTAGATAGCCACATGAACAGACTGGGCATAGAGGGATACAAACGGATGGTCTAGTTAGGAACACATGATCGGCGCAGGCTTGGAAGGCCAAAGGGCCTGTTCCTGTGCTGTATTGTTCTTTGTTCTTCTTTGGGTTAAGAAATGTGTCCTCAGCTCCATCCTAAATGCTCTCCACCGAATCCTCAGACTGTGACCCCTGGTTCTGGACTCCCCCACCATCGGGAATATCCTCCCTACATCTATTCTGTCTGGCCCTGTTAGAATTTTATAAGTCTCTATGAGATCCCCCCCCTTATTCGTCTGAACTCCTGCGAAAACAATCCTAACCCAAACAATCTCTCCTGATGCATCAGTCCCGCTATCCCAGGAATCAGCCTGATAAACCTTCACTGCACTCCCTTGAGAGCAAGAACATCCTTCCTCAGAAAAGGAGACCAAAACTGCACACTATACTCTAGGTGTGGCCTCACCAAGGCCCTGTATAGTTGCAACAACACATCCCTGCTCCTGTACTCAAAACCTCTCACAATGAAAGCCAACATGCCATTTGCCTTCTTTACCGCCTGCTACACCTGCACGCTTATCTTCAGTGACTGGTGCACAAGGACACCCAGGTCCCGCTGCACACTCCCCAGTCCCCTACAGCCATTCAGGTAGTAATCTGCCTTTTTGCTTTTGCTTTCAAAGTGAATAACCTCACATTTATCCAAATTATACTGCATCTGCCATTGATTTGCCCAACCTGTCCAGATCATTCTGAAGGATCTCTGCATCCTCGTCACAGTTCACCCTCCCACCCAACTTGGTATCATCTGCAAACTTTGAGACATTACATTTTGTTCCTTCATCCAAATCATTAATATATATTGTGAATAGCTGGGGTCCCAGCACCGATCCCTGTGGCACCCCACTAGTTACTGCCTGCCAATTTGAAAAGCTCCCATTAATTCCTACTCTTTGTTTCTCTCTGCCACCAGTTTTCTATCCATCTGAATACACTTCCCCAATCCCATGCGCTTTAATCTTGCACAATAATCTCTTGTGCGGGACTTTGTCAAACACTTTCTGAAAGTCCAGATATACCGTATCTACTGGTTTGTCAACTCTACCAGTTACATCTTCAAAGATGTAACATAAGGCATGTTACTTTCAAGATTAAAGTTCCTTTTGAGCTCTCCAAGTTGCTCAATGGGTAGACACCGTGGTTACTATTGTACTCACCCACATGGACAACAAGGCAGCTTTGGGATGTTAAAATTGGCCTGAACGTACCTGAGCCATAATAGGGGAAAATCAGCCAGTGTTCCCGTTCTTTGTTGTTATTCCCTGTCTGTGGCTGTGAGTTCCAGAGAGAATTCATCATCTAGGCCCATACCCAATGAATGGCAATATGAATGAGGTACCAGAGGGCTGCTGACATTTATAGAACTAGACACCAGTATCAGTCCGTGCCTTCAGGAGTAAAAGTGAAAATATTGTGTTAAACAAAAAAACATTTCAGGTGCTTTAAGTACTGAGTGAAAGAAAGAAAAATAAATGCATTTATAGAGCTTCTTTCACAATCACTTGACTCAAAACCTCACTCTATATTTTCCTTGATATTACTGTATTTATCTCCTTTCAGATCTCATACCCTGGCTGAGGCTCATTATGTAACAGCTCATTAGATTGCCATATAAGGGCTTCCCACTGTATAGAAGATGCCAGAAGCTTCTGGAAGGAGTTTTTGAAGGACAGGTTAAATTATTTAATAACACAGTATCACCTGCATTAACATAGTGCCTTAGCATAGCTACAAAGTCACCAGGTGGTTCGATTCAGGACATGACCACGAATTTTATCAGCCATCTCATCAGTCATCATATCAAAAATGTATTTTGCATGGTGTGAGTTGTCTTAGCTAACCAGTTTTCACTCTCATTGAAGATGATATACTCTGGGAGAAATGAAACACTGAAAGCAATTATCACTCCTGTGGTTTGAGATTGAATCCATAATATAATGTTGTAATAACTGTATTGCCGCTATTTGTTTTACACTTCAGAACGCTGAAATAAATACCAGTGCTATAATCATAAAGTAATGAAAAAGGAAGCAGATTCATGAAATACCCGTTACCTGTTCTGAGATTTGTACATTTACAAATCTCAGTTATTTCTCTAGTTATTACATCCCAATTACTCAGTATTAATGATCATTCTGAATGTTGCATGGACAATCTTTTGAAAAAAGGCACTGATTCAAATGCAGTCTCTTAAAGAAACTAGTTGGGGGGGGTGGGGTGATGGTGAGTGGAGGGGGGGGGTGGTGAGGTGGGAGGGTGGTTGGGGGGGAGACGGGGGAGATGCTAGTGGGCCCGGAGACCTCCGTCCCTGGCCTGCTAATCACATTGAAATCCACATTTGAATATTTAAATCAGCTCCGCACTGATTTCCGACACGGAGCTGATGACTCCAAAAATCTTCGTCTGGGAGACACACGGAGGCCATGGCGCTCATTGGGGAGCCTGCTAAACGGCCACCGCTGATGTCTCCCGGCCCATTGCGCAGCGGGCTGGATGAATTGTCCCTACAATGTTTTGGCTTCAGCTGCTTTCTGTGGTGGAGAATTCCATTTTCTGAATGAAGAAATTTCTTCTAATCTCAGTCATAAATGGTTTACTCAGTGTCCTCAGACTGTGACCCAATGGTCCTGGATTCCCCGCCATTGGGAACATCCTTCCTGAATCTATCCTGTCTGGTCCTGTTAGAATTTTATAGGTTTCTATGAGATTCTCCCTCATTCTAAATTCCAGCAAGTATTATCCGAACCAACTCAATCCCTCCTCAAGTGTCAGTCCCGCCATCCCAGGAATCAGTCTGATAAACCTACAGCAAGAACATCCTTCCTTAGATAAGGAGACCAAAACTACACAGTATTACAGGTGTGGCCTCACCAAGGCCCTGTATAATTGCAGCATAACAGCCCTGTTCCTGTACTCGAATCCTCTCGCTATGATGACTGACATACCACTTGCCTTCTTTACTGCCTGCTTCCCCTCCAAAGAACAAAAGAACAGTACAGCACAGGAAACAGGCCCTTCGGCCCTCCAAGCCTGTGCTGCTCCTTGGTCCAACTAGACCAATCGTTTGTATCCCTCCATTCCCAGGCTGCTCATGAGACTATCCAGGTAAGTCTTAAACGATGTCAGCGTGCCTGCCTCCACCACCCTACTTGGCAGCGCATTCCAGGCCCCCACCACCCTCTGCGTAAAAAACATCCCTCTAATATCTGAGTTATACTTCGCCCCTCTCACCTTCAGCACGTGACCCCTCGTGATCGTCACTTCTGATCTGGGAAAAAGCTTCCCACCGTTCACCCTATCTATCCCCTTCATAATCTTGTACACCTCTATTAAATCTCCCCTCATTCTCCGTCTTTCCAGGGAGAACAACCCCAGTTTACCCAATCTCTCCTCATAGCTAAGACCCTCCATACCAGGCAACATCCTGGTAAACCTTCTCTGCACTCTCTCTATGCTTACCTTCAGCGATTGGTGTACAGGGACACCCAGCTTTTGTTCCACATTCGCCTCTCTCAATCTATAGCCATTCAGATAATAATGTACCTTCCAGTTTTTGCTTCCAAAGTGGATAACCTCACATTTATCCACATTATACTATATCTGCCATTCATTTGCCCACTTGCTCAACTTGTCCAAGTCACACTCACCTCTGCGCCCTCTTCACAGCTCATCCTCCCACCCAGCTTTGTGTCATCTGCAAATTTTGAGATTTTACTTTTAGTTCCCTCATCTAAATCATTGATATATATTGTGAATAGCTGGGGTCCCAGCTGTGGTACTCCGCTAGTCACTGCCTGCAATTTGGAAAAATACCCTTTTATTCCTACTTGTTGTTTCCTGTCTGCCAACAAGTTTTTTTAAATCCATCTCTATACACTACCCCCCCCCCCCAATCCCTTGCACTTTAATTTTACACGTCAATCTCTTATCTGGGACTTTGGACTTTAAGAAGGTTTTCGACAAATAAACCACATCCCCTGTATCCCCCTCATCAACTCTAATAGTTACATCCTCAAAGAATTCCAGTAGATTTATTAAGCATGATTTCCCTTTTGTAAATCTATGCTGACTCTGTCCAATTCCGCCACTGTTTTCCAAGTGCTCTGATCTCAGGCTGACTGGTCTATAATTCCTTGTTTTTTCTCTATCTCACTTTTTAAATAGAGGGATTACATTAGCTACCCTCCATTTTGCAGGAACTGTTCCAGAGTCTATAGAATCTTGGAAGATGACCACCAATGCATCCACTATTGCTAGGGCCACTTCCTTAAGTACTCTGGGATGCAGATTATCAGGCCCTGGGGATTTATTCACCTTCAATCCCATTAATTTCCCCAACACCATTTCCCTACTAATACTGATTTCCTTCAGTTCCTCCCTCTCAGGAAACCCTGTGGTCCCAACAATTGGAGCCTTATTTGTGTCTTCCTTTGTGAAGACAAAACCTAAGTATGTATTTAGTTGGCCAGCCATTTCTTTGTTCCATATTACAAATTCCCATGTTTCTGACTGTAAAGGACCTACATTTGTCTTTACCAATTTATTTCTCCTCACATATCACAGAAGCTTTTACAGTCAGTGTTTATGTTCCCCACAAACTTACTCTCATGATCTATTTTCAATCTTAATCAATCCCTTTGTCCTACTTTTCTAAATTCTAAACTGCTTCTAATCCTTAGTTCTCTTGTTTTTTCCTGGCCAATTTGTATGTCTCTTCCTTGGATCCAATGCTATCGCTAATTTCCCTTGTAAGCCATGGTTTGGCCACCTTTCCCGTTTTATTTTTGCACCAGACAGGAATGAACAATTGTTGCAGTTCACCCATGCGCTCTTTGGAATGTTTGCCGTTGGCTATCATCCCTTTAAGTAACATTCCCCAATCCATCATAGCCAACTTGCGCCTCATACCATTGTGATTTCCTTTATTTAGATTCAGGACACTCGTCTCAGGATCAACTACATCACTCTCCATCATGATGTAGAATTCTATCATATTATGGTCATTCATCCCCAAGGGGTCTCACACAACTAATTTGCCTATTATTCCTTTCTCATTACACAGTACCCAGTCTAGGAAGGCCTGTTTTCTTGTTGGTTCCATAATGTATTGATCCAGAAAATCATCCTGCACACACACTTGAGGAATTACTCCTCCTCTGGTATTGCGACTAATTTGATTTTCCCAATCTATGTGCCGATTAAAATCACCCATAATTATAGATGTTTCTTTATCGCATGTGTCTCTAAGTTACTGTTTAATGCCATTCCCACATCACCACTACAGTTTTGGGGTTTCTATGCAACCCCCATTAATGATTTTTGTCCTTTGGTATTTCTCAGCTCTCCCCATACAGATTCCACATCGTCAGAACTGACATCCTTTCTGACTATTGCGTTAATTTCCTCTTTTGCTAGCAATGCAACTCCACCGCTTTTACCTTTTTGTTCATTCTTCCTAAATACTGAATAGCCCTGGATATTCAGTTCCCATCCTTGATCACCCTGCAGCCATGTCTCTAATCCCAACTGTATCATATCTGTTTACATCTATTTGCGCAATTAATTCATCCACTTTATTGCGAAGGCTCCATTTACTGAGGCACAAAGTCTTAATTTTTAGCGTTCCTGATCCCATTCCCATTGTTTTTCACTATGGCCCTTAAAGGGATCACTGAAGGCAGATGACCACAAAAGAAGTAAAGTTTTTACTTTAATGTAGAAATTAGGAAATGCGTGGGAGGATTGGCCTGGGGTTGCTCCTGACTGGTTCATCTCCCACCCTCCAAACAGAATCTTCCTCAGGACATCTCTCCAACTCCGTGTGACTACTTTCTGAGGCTATTGCACCAAAGTAAATTGGACGATTTTTGGTGAATTAACATGATTTTGGTTCTGAAAAGATAGACAAAACTCTTGACTTTTGACACTAGCTTTTTTAACCACCTTTCCAGAATGCCAACTCCACTGTCTTTCCTTTTAGAAACCATGTGTTTCTGAAATGATCTGGGTGAGTGGGACTAAAATTGTCCCCAGAAGACATTCCCGGAAGAGAAGTGGCAATAAATGAAATAATACAAATAAAGAGAAAAAAACCTGCAATGGCAGAAATCCAAAAAACAGAGTGTGCAACTCGACAGTCCCTATCGGTGACGGGACAAGGTAACCATTTTACCCCTCTATGCCACTGATTTTGAAGGGGCAAAGGATCAGGAAAATGGAAGTGTAGCCCGGGAGTGAAAATCTCCCAGGCAAAATCCTGCAGAGGCGTTGGAAAATCTGATTTTTATTTTATTCACGTCCCATTATAATTTCTCCACAGTTGCTATATGCAGCAACTGTAAAATCCAAAAGGTCAAGCACCTGAGGCTGATGTCAGCAACACATTTATACTTTTCAAGGTTTAAATAACTTTTTTTTTGTTTGCAAAGCACGTCATGAAGACAGCAATTTTGTAGGTGCATCTGTTCTAGGTGTGGTAAGCATTACCCATGGACCCAAATAAACAATAGTGTTTCAGTGGAATTTGGTTTTTATTTCCAAGCAGGACATATTTAAAAAAAAGTAAACACTTGGATGTCTTTCTCTTTTTGAAATATATTGAAAGCATATTTTGTCTATTGGAATATTGCTGGTCTGATTTGAAGCTTAAAATAATAGCAGACTGAATGAATGAGAAAGAATGCCATTAATAACAAAAACATTTAAAACCCTATGGTCAGAAATTGTGAAGACAGGCTGTATAAACATTTCCAGGAAGAAAAATAAAGTTACTGTTGACCTTGCAAATACTTATGTAGTTTTTAAAATCCAAATTCAGGTACAATGAGTGCCACTTTAGCTTTGCCATGGAGGCAAGCAATGATCCTAAGTTGTACATTCCAAACAAGGATCCGACTCCACAAACAAAATCATAATCCTGACAATACGAATAAAACAATCTTTCTGATCATGCAAACCAAATATTCCTAATGGTACAAATTAAACAATGCCCCAAGCAAATGATTATCCCAGTAGTACTATCCAAACAACAGTATTCTGATCCGTAAAGTGTACCATCTGAAAAAGAACCTCAACCATGTAATCCAAACAATGATCCCAACTGTACAATTCAAAGAATCATCCCAACCTTGTAATCCAATCAACCCTATTGTACAAACCAGTGATCCGACCATTCAAAGCAAATACTGTCCTAACTTTCTGATCCAAACATTGATCCCAATAGTACATTCCAGTGATCCTGACTACACTCCAGGCAATGGTAGAACCGTACATCACGTCATTTTCATTCTTGATTAGTAAAACAGATTCTCATGCTCCACTCCTCTCCATTCCCAATATATTTTCTGTCCCAGATTCCCATTGCATTATTTTTCCCTTGCCTTGCATTTTCTCACCCAACTTTACTTTGCATTTCCTCTGCATCCCTTTGCATTCACTCCACACACACACCTCCCCTTTCACCCTTGCTTTTGCATCCTCTCCTTTGCCTGCTGCTTTATCAAGTCTTTTGGCTAAGGCAGTAAAGCAGTTCCGTTCCAACACTTAAGATGCGTCCAGCACTACTGGCTTCAACTGCTGCTGCCTCTGCGTACAGTAGATTAAAACAGCCGTACAGCTTCCAGTGCAGATAGCTGGAGAACAGGGCTGGCAGGATTGGACAAGCATGGAGTGTGGAGTGGAGTGGATTGGAGAGTAGTGGGATGAGAGTCATTGCTCTGTATCATTGAGCACTGCTTCACTGATCAGGCTCTCAAAAACTGAGAGCCTGATCTAAAAGGCTAACGGCTGGCTTGTTGGCTTTGGCTTCTGTATCTTCATTCCTATTGAAGAATTCAGGGAGCATCCAGATTCAATGTTTTCATCAATAATGCTCTGAAAACTGGTGTCCAGTTTCCAGTCCAGGTGTAAGCTAAGCGAACCACAACAAAGGTGTGTAGGAAGGGGTGGGGGAGGGCATTAATTTCCTATTCTTACTTGACAGCTCACTACACCCAGCAAAACAACCTTTTTTTAATTTATTAGTCACAATTAAGGCTTACAGTAACATTTCAATGAAGTTACTGTGAAAATCCCCTAGTCTCCACAGTCCGGCGTCTGTTCGGGTCAATGCACCTAACCAGCACGTCTTTCAGATTGTGGGAAGGAACCGGAGCACCCGGAGGAAACCCACACAGACATGGGGAGAATGTGCAAATTTCACACAGACAGTGACCCAAGCCGGGAATCGAACCCGGATCCCTGACGCTGTGAAGCGGCAGTGCTAGCCACTGTGCCAGCCACTGTGCCACCATGCTGCCCCAACTTCTAAATGTTATATAGTCTGCAGCTGATGGCTGTTGAACCAAAATGAGAGGAAACTGGTTTGATTATTGGACATTCTGCGCTTTCCAGAATCTACAGCAGTGCGTATGCAAAGTGAACACTAAAACCAGTTTTTGTGATTTCAGTTTTGGAATAAATGACTTTGACAGAAAGTGCTTTAATTGAGAGCTGCATTGACTTTCAAATGATACTGTTTTCAGACAGTAATCTAGTAGAAAATAATGAAATTGTCAGTGATTTAATGCAAAGTAATTTAAATAAGATGAGATGCTGGTGAGGGGTGGTGATTGGTTTGATAATGTTGGCAAATAACAAAAATGAACTTTTTATTTGAACCTCTTTTTTTCAAATAAGAACTACAATTCGCAGTGATTCTTTTCATAAAATATGCATAATACTGAATTTTTACTAAAAGGTAAATGTGGCTCACACTATGACAGTATATTTTCCTAACTTAGATTGTTCAGATCGCTTGAACCTGAAAATTGCTCTGTGTGATATAGAACACAACATATTATGGTATAGAGGGTAAGGAAAAATGTAGATTTCTGGACTCTAAAGGTGGCAAAGGGTATGGGGAGAGCACTGGAGTTTGGTGTTGAGATAGAGCATCAGCCATGACCATGTTGAATGGTGGAACAGGCTCACAGGACTGAATGGCCTACTCCAGCTCCTATTTTTAATGTTAACCAGGTTCACATGGAGCACAGGTCAGAGATTGATTTATAACATTATGATCCCCAATTTTCCAACCTGAGCCCCCTTGGAACCAGATTTTTACCACGATGGAGACCCTCGCTGTTATGGCAAAAATGGCGGATGACTCCAGAAATACTAAGACCTGCCCCTGAACATGGCACTTCCTATTTTTGTGGAGTTGGGCCAGACTTCGAGCATGCACAGTTTATGCAAGCAGCTGGCCACTTATAAAATCAGCCAGAGTGTGCAAACCAGACCAGCTCGTCTGAAGTTGAGGATTCATTTGGACAGCCAAGGTACACCTGTGGAAAGGTAAGGTACCCCTTCGGATATGGTCCTGGGACACCTTTGGGAGACATAAGGCACCCTTCAAAAAAAGTAATGTACCCTTTGGGAGAGATAAGACACCCTTTGGAATTGTTAGAAGTAAATGTGCTTGTGCATAAAACGTCAGAGGAGGCGATGGCCTAGTGGTATTATCAATAGACTATTAATCCAGGGACTCGGCCAATGTTCTGGAGACCAGGTCCGAATCCTGCGACAGCTGGTGGAGGAATTTGAATTCAATAAAAAAAATCTGGAATTAAGAATCTACTGATGACCATGAAACTATTGTCGATTGTCGGAAAAACCCATCTGGTTCACTAATGTCCTTTTAGGGAAGGAAATCTGCCATCCTTACCTGGTCTGGCCTACATGTGACTCCAGAGCCACAGCAATGTGGTTGACTCTCAACTGCCCTCTGAAATGGCCTAGCAAACCATTCTGCCTAAGGGTAATTAGGGATGGGTAACAAATGCTGGCCCAGCCAACGTCGCCCACATCCCTTGAACGAATAAAAAAAAGTGCATAAACTCATTAGTGCTGTTGAAGACCTGTCAGAGGACTTGGTGGAAGGTATAAGGACAAAGAGTGGTGGGTGGGGGCATGGGTTGGCATAAATTAATGCTAAGTTGTCATAGGGGCTATAAAGAACCATGGAAGTGTTGGGGCATGGGGGTATGAGGGGTCATGGAGGTTGTGATTAGTGGAGTGTGGGTTGCCATAGGGGTATGAGGGGCCATGGGGGTATCAGGTGGCTTAGGTTGATATGGATGAGGTATGGGGAGTGTGGGGTGGAGGGTGATGACTGGAAGGCTGTTTTTGGTGGCAATCTTTTATTTAATTCAACAAATTACTCGAGCAAAGAGGCAGGCTGCCTGTCCAACCTGCCTCTGTACCCACCAGCCTCCGGGGGCAGCGGGCCTGACTGCTAATCCAGCGTGCTTTCCCAGAATGAAAATCCGATTTGTGGGCTGCCATTTTCAAAGGTCGGGGACACAGAGCTGGGAATTCTCCCATCTCTGCACACCTGACCCGGGAGCACAAATCAAGGTTCTGGTATCTCTATTGAAACACAAATCGGTGCGTTATGTATTTTAGATTCAGTTAGAATATACATTATATGCTAGAAAATATTTCTATCCTCTCGTATGCTTTTCTTTCATATATATTAGATACAGGAACACCTCAATATTTTAATCTAAATAAAAGAAGTAACTTGCATTTCTAGCATTTTATGATATAACAATGTCCCAAAGGGCTCCATTGTGAATTTCTGCCTTATTGATGTATTCACTGTTGTAATGTGGGAATAGCAGCTCATTTATACTTTGCAAGGTCCCACAAACGACAAAGCGATATTGGACCCATGTACAGTTAACTCCTGCCATTCGCACCTCCCTCTGTGATCTTGCTTAATTGTGTAAATCTGTTTGCATATTCCCGAAAATTCACTCACCCACCATTATAAATGTAAAACTCTGGATACCATCAGTGTAAAAATTATACCAAAGACCAAAAAAGACATTTGACACAGAAAACCTTGTCTCTCTGTGAAGACTCACTGCTTCCTGACTTCAAGCTTGTGCAATCTGCCAAATCAGCAGAAAAACCACAAGTTCACAGATACAGCTCAACAGCACACATGCAGCTGGTCCCAAAGTTTTAATAAAGAATATACTGTATATACTGTACCTCATAAAATTCTTCAGAAAGTATAAAAGAAACATCTTTTGTCCTCAAAGAAAGCATGCACTGCAAATGTCTCTTCATTGCGCCTGCACAAACTACATGTGCAATTTAATTTTAAAAATTGTTTCCATTTGACTCCATTGATCTAACACTCTGAAATTTGGTGATGGTTGGAACATCTGAAATTCAGTTCCATTATAAACTCTGTTCACAATTTCACCCTTCGCAAAATCTCATGGAGCCCCCATGAATGGCAGGAGTTGACTGTAATCGCTTTTAAGTGATGGTTGACAAATAAATATTGATCAGGAAACTGGGAGCTCCCTTGTTCATCTTAGAACAATACCATGGGATATTTTACATCCATCTTTGAGTGCATCTTGGTTAGATGTCTTACCTAACAGTACCTTCAGCAATGCAGCACCTCCTCAGTACTGCACTGTAGTGTCAACCTAGTTATGTGCTCAAGATGTGGAACAGGACTTTGACTCAGCAACAATGAAGGAACGGGTGATAAATGCCCAAGTTTGGGTGGAGAGGAAACTTGTAGATGGTGGTGTTCCCTAGCAACTGCTACTTTTGTACTTCTAGGTGGTAGAGGTTGAAGATTTGGTCTGGAAGGTGCTGTCAAAGGAGGATTGCTGACTTCATAGGCGATAAACATTGCAGCCACTGTTTGCTGGTGGGGACGTTATGAATGTTTTAAGGTGATGGATGGGGCAAGCTGTCTGGACGCTATCAAGTTTCCTGACCTTTGCCGTGGGACCCGTCCTGGCAATTTGGATGTATTGCATCACTGACTTGAACCTTGTAGGGTGGAGTGACTTTGAGGAGTCCAGAGGTGAATCACTCACTGGAATATCCAGTATTTGACTTTCTGTAGTAGCCACAGCAGTATGCAGCGGTTCAAACTGAGGTTTTGGTCAATGGTGACATCCAGGAGATTTGATAATTCAGTTGAATGTCAAAGGGAGGTGGTTAGACTCTCTTATTGGAGATGGTCTTTGCCTGGCACTTCTGTGGCATGAAAGTTATTTGTCACTTACCATCTCAAGGCTGGATATGTCAATGTCTTGCTAAGTATATCAGATCAGACAATCACATCAGACGATTGGAGAGTGAAATGTATTGCACCCTGAACTGGCTCCCAATGCCCCCTTACTGAGTTTCAGTGTACATGATCAGTTTCTAATGTACAGCCATCCCGCTGATGTTAGGCCCCACCTGGAATATTGCGCCCAGTTCTGGTCATCACACTTTAGAAAGGATGTGAAGGTCCTTGAAAAGGTGCAGAGGCGATTTCCTAGAATGGTTCCAGAGATGGCGGATTTTAGCTACAGCGTTAGTTTGGAAAAGCTGGGATTGTTCTCCTTGGAGCAAAGGAGCTGGAGGGGAGATTTGATACAAGTGTATAAGATAACAACAGGCTCAGATAAGATGGACAAAAACTGTTCCATTAGCTGATGTTACAAGGAGTGGGGGAAGAGGGTCATGGATTTAATGTTTTGGGGCAAGAAATGCAGAGGCAATATGAGGAAGAGGTTATTTACACAATGAGTAAAGTAAGTTGAAACTTGCTGATTTGATTTATTATTGTCACATGTATTAGTATACAGTGAAAAGTATTGTTCCTTGTGCATTAAACAGACAAAATATACCATACATAGGGAAGGAAAGGAGAGGGTGCCGAATGTAGTGTTACAGTCATAGCTAGGGTGCAGAGAAAGATCAGCTCAATGCGAGGTAGATCCATTCAAAAGTCTGATGGCAGCAGGGAAGAAGCTGCTTTTGAGTCGGTATGTTTCCTCAGACTTCTGTATCTTTTTCCTGATAGAAGAAAGTGAAAGAGAGAATGTCCAGGGCACGTGGGGTCCTTGATTATGCTGGCTGCTTTTCCACAGCAATGGGAAGTGTAGACATTGTCAATTGATGGGAGGCTGGTTTGAGTGAAGGGCTGGGCTTCGTTCACTACTCTTTGTAATTTCTTTGGGTCTTGGACAGAGCAGGAGCCATATGAAGCTGTGATACAACAGGAAAGAATGCTTTCTATGGTGCATCTGTAGAAGTTGATGAGCGTTGTAGTGGACATGTCAAGTTTCCTTGGTCTCCTGAGAAAGTAGAGGCGTTGGTGGGCTTTCTTAACTATAGTATCCGCATGGAGGGACCAGGACAGGTTGTTGGTGATCTGGACACTAAAAACTTGAAACTTTCGACCATTTCCGCTTCATCCCCATTGATGTAGACAGGGGCATGCCCTCCACTACGCTTCCTGAAGTCGATGACTATCTCCTTCATTTTATCGACATTTGAGGGAGAGATTATTGTTACCGCACCAGTTCACCAGATTCTCTATCTCATTCCTATACTCTGTCTCGTCATTGTTTGAGATCCAACCCACTACGACAGTGTCATCAGCAGACTTGAAAATCAAGTTGGAGGGGAATTTGGCCATACAGTCAGAGGTGTAGAAGGAGTATAGTAAGGACCTGAGGACACAGCCTTGCAGAGCACCGGTGTTGAGGATAATCGTGGAGGAGGTGTTGTTGCCGATCCTTACTGACTACAGTCTTGAATTTGCTGCGTACAAGAGTGGTGGGAGTGGCAACGATTTCAAAAGGAAGTTGGATTGGGCATTTGAGGGAAAATAAACCTGCAGGACTATGGTGATAGAGCTTGGGAATGGGACTGACTGGACTGCTCCACAGAGAGGATGGACTTGGTGAACTGAATGGCCTCCTCCTGTGCTATATTGACTCTGATTCTAAGTAGAATGAGGCTTTACACAGGACCCTCTGACTGAGAGGAAAGAGTGATGTGGAGATGCCGGCGTTGGACTGGGGTAAACACAGTAAGAAGTCTCACAACACCAGGTTAAAGTCCAACAGGTTTATTTGGTAGCAAAAGCCACAGAGTATGGTAGCAAAAGCACAGTGTGAATGCAGACACTGATGGATATCCTGGACAGCGACTTGCATTCATGAGATTCCCCTCAACCCTCAGCTGAGGAACACTGAAGCCATTTGCAATATCCCTATATCCTCGCCAAGATTACCTAATTCAGCACAGACCAAGGAAGAAGCTTTCTGTCTTCCGGATCTGCTCATTTACTCAAGGGTATTGGGGGAGGGGGACCACGAGTGCTTATTTCCAAGAGAGTGCTCATCATGATGCTTAACCCTTAATCTCAGAGTTACAATGCTATTTATTGCTCAGTTTCAACCAGGTCTGTTGTTTTTGTGGAGCGATGCTGAACATTTTGATCAGATTTATACAGATCTGCCCTCTGGCCAAAATGAGTGTCTGACAAAAAGACGATTTGTGGCTGAAATGTAAATGTAGTCAATTTTTACAAGCTGTGTCACTCCCTACAACTGCAATGTAATAAACCTTTTGTCACGGCTGCCCTAACCTCAGTGCAGTAACAGCCCAATTCATGCCCATTGACCCTGTCTTCTTTTGCTGTCTGCTGTGACAAGTCCTTGATGCAAATTAATCTCTTACTGAGAATTAAATGGAATGGTCTCCATGATCTACCCCTGTGTATATTGTAGGGAAGAAGAAGGTTTGCAGTTTGTGTCAAGAGCACAGCACATCTTAGGGATGAATCGGAGCTCACAAAATCTTGGAACTCTCTTGATTTTTTGTGTCTGAACATGCTGCAGCCTTGTTTTTTTTTCTTGCTTGTGTCAGTTCACCCCATCAAATATTCATGTAGATTAGCCACCAGCAATACCATTCTCAAATATATAGCACAACCTATGATAAAATATGTATTATTTGTGATTTTTTTTGTTGATAAAAGACCAGTGCAGAGTATATGCTGTGCCTGCTCCTATGGACATTATAAAGACAAGTGTGCAGTGAATAGAAACATAAGAAATAGTCTGAAATATTGGCCAAGATATCAGGGAAAATTCCCCTGCTCTTTTTTTGGAAATGATGCTTTGGGATCTTTTACATCCACTTCATTTTGCACTCCCTCAGTGTTGCACTAGAGTACCAGAGTGGATTGCATACTCAGACTCCAAGATGGGATTTGAACACACAACCTACTGGTTCAAAACCATGAGCACTACAAATTTAGCCATGGCTAACTTAATGCAGTGCAAGGTTGGCACTCTTTCCCCCTCACAACACCCCCCCCCCCCCCCCAACCATCCCCACCACCACAGTCCCCACCATCTGCCAGACACTCTGCCCAGCTCCCTGTAAATATTGGTCCCACGCAGGAGTAGGTCATATGGCGCCTCCAGCCTGCTTCAGATTCAATAAGATCATGGTTGAGCTACAACACGAACTCCACTTTCCCATACCCTATGATTCCTTTGGAGTCCAAAATTCATTTGATGTCAACTTTGAATATCCTTAATATTCACATCTGAGCATCCAGAGCACTCCGGTTGGCGAATGTCAAAGATTCACAACCCTCTGTGCAGTGGAATTTCTCCTCCTCATATTCCTAAATGGATGTCCCCCTTATCCTGAGACTATGCCCTCTAGTTCATGACTCTCCAGCCTGGGGAAATGACTTCTCAGCATCTATCATTTATTCCTAATCTCTTTTTTCCTTTGTTACCCATGCTAATATATTACCCTAACCCTGTGAGCCCTTATCCTTTAGTGTAGCACCTTATTGAATGCCTTTTAGAAAATCCAAATATACTACATCTACCAATTCCCCTTTATCTATCCTACTAGGTACATTCTCAAAAATCATTAATAGATCTGTCAAGCACAACTTCCCTTTCGTAAAACCGTGATGGCAGTTCCTAATTGGGTAAGGATTTTCTAAGTCTCCTACTATCAATTCCTTAATAGCGATTCCAGCAATTTCCCGATGACTAATGTCAGGTTAACTGGCCTGTTTCTGCGGTTTCATTTCTCCCTCCTACCTTGAATGGCAGAGTTACATTGCTGCTTTCCTGTCCACTGGGACTGTTGAAGAATCTATGGAACTTTGAAGGATCATGACCATTGCATCTACAACCTCTGTAGCGCCTCTTTTAGAACTAGGCTATCAGGTCCAGGGGATTTGTCAGCCTTTACTTCCATTAATTTCTCCAGTTCATTTTCCTTCTCAAGTTTTGCACTACCAAACAACTACTTTTTATTTATTAATATAAATTACCTTAGGTTCCTGACTCTTGTTTGGCCCTGGGTTCCCCATTATTTCTGCTATGTTTGTTTTTGTCTTCTGCTGTGAAGGCAAAAACAAAATATTCATTTTCATTGTCTCTCCCGTTTGCTTAGTCACCAATATAATTTCTCTTGACTGGGTTTCTCATGGATCCACCTTTACTTTCACCATCGTGTTGGGATAGTTGAGCTTAGCTGGAGTGGTAGTAAGGAGACTAAAATTGTCTTTGTACGTTCTGAAAACAGGCCAGGAATAATGAGCTTCTGCTGAAAAGTCTGCATCTGTTGGTGTGACGGGACGAGGCTTTGGTTGCAATTTTTCCATGTTTGATAGGTTGTCGACACTCACTTCCTCATTTGGGAAAGGTATCAGAAGGTGATTGATGCCTGTGTAAATGTACCTCAACAGGAGCTAATACCTCCAGGAGGGGAATAAATGGAAGCCATTTGTTTTACACTTTGTAAACCAAGACGATCTATGTTTGACAACTGACCTGTTTATGTGTACTCTGGTATCTTCTCTTTAGCAAATTTAGATGAGAGTTTTTTTTGCGTGTGTGGTGCATGCTCTGTTCTTTTGATATTATTACAAGTAGCTCATGTTAGCTGACGCTAAGCCTGTGTGAGGACATCTGATGTACTGCCTTTAACAAGTGTACTGATCGTAGGAATACATTGGGAACTGTTTGACACAATGCTGAAAGAAGTCTTTGTGTGATTTGTTGGAGAGACCGCTAGAAGGCAAGAACAAGCATCCTTAACTTGACTGCAAGCTGATAGGATACATGCCAGATAAGTCACAAAGAGTGGAAATGCTGATGCCCTTCCCTTATCAGATTTAAGATGAGTTTTATTCAGCTAGCATTGCTAAGCAGTGAATCAAATTAGCAATGTAAATCTACTGAGGTCTGCTAGTGAGGGGGGAAAAATCCACTTTTTGTAGATTATTAAAGAATTATGCTGTTGGTTGAAGAGCATCCTTAATTTTGTACCAATCCAGAAACAGAGATAGCTAATTTGTTTTACAGATGAGCTTGGTTGCCTAGTGATGTGTGAACCATCGTTCTGTCAAAGGAGCTGCTTTTTATCTCTGAGTGAAATGAGTGTCTCCTGTGTTATGTTTCAGATGATTAAAAGCGCTGTGGAGCTCAGAAGCATTTTCTGGTGAGTTTTCTTTTTCTCCCTTTTCCTCTTTGTTCCCTCTAAAGTAATTCATCACTTTCTGTTTCACTTTGCTTTTCTCCCTGCCAAGTATGGAGAGTCTCGGGCAGACGCATTGTTTTTTTTAATCGAGGCTGCAGAATTTTAACTGCGTCTGTTGTTGCTATCCCTACAAGTAAAACATTGTTTTAGCTTTGTGACATCAATAGATTTGTCTGTCATTTTTATCTTGTAGACACAGCCTGAGAACATTGAGTGCATATCCCTAACTTTGCCAATTGGAACTTATGGAGCTTAAACATGTTGTAAGTGGTTCTTTTCCAAAAAGAAATTGGGTGTCTATAAAAGACTGCTATATTAGGTACTTGAAAATCATTAAATATGTATTTGATAATTAATCTCTCGTATGTGGGTGTTAGTTTAGAAAAATATCAAATCAGATAGACGAATTCTGCCTACTTTGTTGGCATGCCTGTAAGAAATTGTGCAATTCAAAATTCATTCTTTAGTTACCTACCAGACTCAACAAGGTATTTCTTCTCATTTACTTCTCCATAATGTTCAGAAATGGCCACGCTAAGAACAATCAATGTGTTGTGAATTGTGGGCTTGAAATTCCAGCTGCTTCATTGAAACTGAGACTTCCACTTTCAGGTCCTGGCACTGACCCTGCCTTTAATTGTGGTCTCATATAATTTAAACAGATGGGGTAGTGCAGTCGGCCTAAATACATTGTAGGATGAAGAGCCATTGAGAATTACTGCAGGGGTGGAAGTTAGGCCCAAAATGGGGGCCATAGATGGATACAGGGAAAGTGCCCAGCAAATACCTAGATGGGTTATTGAGGTGGAGATAGCAGAAGTGTTGGGAGGAAGATTGGCAGGAGTAGCAGTTCTAGAGGTAAAATTGTGATCTGACAGTGAGTAGTGGCAGTGTTTCTTTTTATTCATTCGTGGGACATGGGTGTCGCTGGCTGGCTAGCATTTATTGCCCATCCCTAGCTGCCCTTGAAACTGAGTGGCTTGCGAAGCTATCTCAGAGGACAGTTGAGAGTCAACCACATTGCTGTGGCTCTGGAGTCACATGTAGGCCAGACCAGATAAGGACGGTAGATTTCCTTCCCTAAAGGACATTCGTGAACCAGATGGGTTTTTCCAACAATTGACAATGGTTTCATGGTCATCAGTAGATTTTTAATTCCAGATATTTTTTATTGAATTCAAATTCCACCATCTGTTGTGGCAGGATTCGAATCCGGTCCCCAGAACATTAGCTGAGTTTTTGGATTAATAGTCTAGCGATAATACCACTAGGCCGTTGCCTCCCTTTATAATTGTAATTATATAATGGCTGTAATGCAATAAAATACCCCAAGATGCCTCGCAGAAGTCAGTTCCTCACTACCAAGCCTAAAGACCTGGCTTTCAGATATCACTAGTATGTTATTGATGTTGAAGAACAGCATAGACAGAGTCTGCTGTAAATCAGTATGTGCACAGTAAGACCAGATGATGTGCAACCCAGTATCTGGAAGTAAATCTGTTCTTTGCTTCTGTGTCCCGAGAGAATACTTAGAATCAGTTTCTTTCTGTACCTTCTTTATTAAACCATCGGTTTTTTAATGCAGACCCCTTCTGAAAACAATTAACACAAAGAGGTCTCACAAACAACAATGAGATAAATGACCAGAGAATTTGTTTTAATGATGTTGGAAGAGAAACCAATGTCAGCCAGAACATCAGGAAAACTTAAATAGCATCATGAGGAGTTTACATCCTGAGAAGATCATCAGTTAAATGTCTTCATCCAAAAGCTGGCATCTTCCACAATGCAATGTTCACTCAGTACCCAACAGGAGTGCCAGCCTACATAATGTGCTCAAGTTTCTGACATGAACCTTTCATCTTCTCAGAGGTAAGGATGCCACCACTGAGCCAAGAAGGACACCTTAATTTCATACAAAAATGTCAATCGATCATTTGCTAATCGAGGAGAATAAATGAACATGTGCAGAAAAGAGATAATATAAAGGGAAAGCCAAATAGCAGCGAAGGTAAAGAGTTGAGTGGTCCAGGAATCACTCTGCATCCTGCATTCTTTCCAATCTTTGTGATCAGGATGATGCCTGAAAACAGGAAAAAGGCACGTTATGAAAATTTGCACGGGAAGGTCAACTATTTAGAAATAATTTGCCAATGAAGGGACTGGAAAGATGCTATCAACAAAGAACAAAGAACAATACAGCACAGGAACAGGCCCTTCGGCCCTCCAAGCCCGCGCCGCTCCCCGGTCCAGGATTGAATCCTGAATCCAGGATCCCCGCCCAATTTTCCAGCCTATCTACATACCAATATCCTATCCACCGAGCTGTCCCTCACAGCTACGATGCTTTGTTCATCACAAACTATTAACTCACCCCCACCCCCCCATTCCAGACCATGTGATCTCCAGGGAGAGGCAAAAACCCAGAGTGAAAACCCCAGGGCCAATATGGGGAAAATAAAATCTGGGAAATTCCTCTCCGACCCCCTGAGGCGATCGAAACGAGTCCAGGAGATCACACTGGCCCTGATCGGAAAATGCTTCTCAACCCTAGTCATTTCCACTTCCACGAACACCATATGAATTCCCTGCCCCCGAGACAGGTTCCCAACTATCCGCAGACTGGCAGATCATAGAATGAAGCCTTGAAACGAGAAACAAGGAACAATTAGCCCGCGCCGCTCCCTGGTCCAAACTAGACCACTCCATTCCCACTCCGTTCATATAGCTGTCTAGATAAGTCTTAAACGTTCCCAGTGTGTCCGCCTCCACCACCTTGCCCGGCAACACATTCCAGGCCCCCACGACCCTCTGTATAAAATATGTCCTTCTGATATCTGTGTTAAACCTCCCCCCCTTCACCTTGAACCTATGACCCCTCGTGAACGTCACCACCGACCCGGGGAAAAGCTTCCCACCGTTCACCCTATCTATGCCTTTCATAATTTTATACACCTCTATTAAGTCTCCCCTCATCCTCCGTCTTTCCAAGGAGAACAACCCCAGTTTCCCCAATCTCTCCTCATAACCAAGCCCCTCCATACCAGGCAACATCCTGGTAAACCTCCTCTGTACTCTCTCCAAAGCCTCCACGTCCTTCTGGTAGTGTGGCGACCAGAACTGGACGCAGTATTCCAAATGCGGCCGAACCAACGTTCTATACATCTGCAACATCAGACCCCAACTCTTATACTCTATGCCCCGTCCTATAAAGGCAAGCATGCCATATGCCTTCTTCACCACCTTCTCCACCTGTGACGTCACCTTCAAAGATCTGTGGACTTGCACACCCAGGTCCCTCTGCGTCTCTACACCCTTTATGGTTCTTCCATTTATCGTGTAGCTCCTCCCTACATTATTCCCACCAAAATGCATCACTTCGCATTTATCAGGATTGAACTCCATCTGCCATTTCCTTGCCCAAATTTCCAGCCTATCTATATCCTTCTGTAGCCTCTGACAATGTTCCTCACTATCTGCAAGTCCTGCCAGTTTTGTGTCGTCCGCAAACTTACTGATCACCCCAGTTACTCCTTCTTCCAGATCATTTATATAAATCACAAACAGCAGAGGTCCCAATACAGAGCCTTGCGGTACACCACTAGTCACAGGCCTCCAGCCGGAAAAAGACCCTTCCACTACCACCCTCTGTCTTCTATGACCAAGCCAGTTCTCCACCCATCTAGCCACCTCCCCCTTTATCCCATGGGATCCAACCTTTTTCACCAGCCTACCATGAGGGACTTTGTCAAACGCTTTACTAAAGTCCATATAGACAACATCCACGGCCCTTCCTTCGTCAACCATTTTGGTCACTTCTTCAAAAAACACCAGGTTAGTGAGGCATGACCTCCCTCTCACAAAACCATGCTGACTATCGTTAATGAGTTTATTCCTTTCTAAATGCACATACATCCTATCTCTAAGAATCTTCTCCAACAACTTCCCCACCACGGACGTCAAGCTCACCGGCCTATAATTACCCGGGTTATCCTTCCTACCCTTCTTAAATAACGGGACCACATTGGCTATCCTCCAATCCTCTGGGACCTCACCTGTGTCCAGTGACGAGACAAAGATTTGCGTCAGAGGCCCAACGATTTCACCTCTCGTCTCCCTGAGCAGCCTTGGATAGATTCCATCAGGCCCTGGGGATTTGTCAGTCTTTATATTCTCTAACAAACCTAACACTTCCTCCTTTGTAATGGAGATTTTCTCCAACGGTTCAACACTCCCCTCAGAGACACTCCCAGTCAACACATCCCTCTCCTTTGTGAATACCGACGCAAAGTATTCATTTAGGATCTCCCCTACTTCTTTGGGCTCCAAGCATAAGTCCCCATCTATCCTTGGTTAGAAGCAATGATGTGCTTTATGTTAGAGGTATAAATGACAATATTGGTAGAAGTGTGCAATGTAATGGAGAGAGAGAAAGAGAGAGGGTCAAAGGAAGATAGGAATTAGAAGCAGAAGTAGGCAAGTTCAGCCCTTCGAGCCTGCTCCGCCATTCAATCAGATCATGGCTGACCTCTCCCCGATCTCAAATCCACCTCCCCACCTGTTCCCCATATCCCTCTTTCTCTTTATTTATGAGAAATATGTCTATCTCCCCCTTGAAGCCATTCAACGATTCAGACTCCACCGTGCTTTGGGGCAGCGAGTTCCACAAATTCACCACCCTCTGCGAGAAGTAGTTTCTCCTCATCTCAGTTTTAAATCTACCGCCTCGCAACCTACACCTGTGACCTCTTGTTCTAGATTGCCCCATAAGAGGAAACATTTGGTCCACATTTACTTTATCAATCCCTTTTAAAATTTTATATACCATGATCAGATCCCCTCTCATCCTTCTAAACTCCAGCGAGTACAAACCCAAACTGTTTAATCTCTCCTAAAATGTCAATCCCTTCATCCCCAGGATCAATCTGGTGAACCTCCTCTGAACTCCCTCCATTGCCACCACATCCTTCCTCAAATAAGGAGACCAAAACGGGACACAATACTCCAGATGTGGTCTCACCAACACCCTACATAATTGCAACAACACTTCTCTACTTTTATACTCCCTTTCAAAACATACAATGTAAAAAGGATTTGAGAATTATAAACTGATAGCTTGAGCCATCTCAGCACTTATGGAAGTGAATGGGATATATATCACAGAGACTTTGAAAATAATACTGAATTGGTACAATGTCTTGTAAATGTACATCTGGAAAATTGCATCTAGCTGCAGCCCTTGCTAGAGTGGCTGCAAAAAAGAATAACTACAGGTAATTTCTGGGCTCAGATACACCACCACACACAAAGGTAGATTAAAGGAAAGGGTATTCTGTGAAGAACAAGGTATGTTGGAAGTGAGACATGATGTGAGTATTCAAATTGCCGAGAAAGCCTGATAAATTGAATATTTTATGCTGCATGTAGTCACGATAGCAAGATTTTGAAGAAAACTTTATGATTCCTCTCTCCTTGGATATCAAACCTCTGGAATAAATAACAACTTAATTTGAATAGTGTGTTAACAGCATATTTAGAATCATAGAATTTTACAGCACAGAAGGAGGCCATTCATCCCTTCGTGTCTACACTATCTCCCAAAAGAGCTACCTAACTAGCCCCATTCTCCAGCCCTATCTCCATAGCCCTCTAAATTAATGACTTTCAAATATGTATCCAGCTCTCTTTTGAAATCTCTTATGGAATCTTCCTCCACCACGCTCCCTGGCAGCATATTCCAAATCCCAGCAATTGAATAAAGATATTTAGGTGGAATGGCCATGCTAAATTGCCCCTTATAAAGTTTATAAGTTTATTTATTAGTTACATGTAGGCTTACATTAACACTGCAATGAAGTTACTGTGAAAATCCCCGAGCCGCCACACGCCGGCGCCTGTTCGGGTACACCGAGGGAGAATTTTAACATGGCCAGTGCACCTAACCAGCACATCTTTCAGAGTGTGGGAGGAAACCGGAGCACCTGGAGGAAACACACGCAGACATGGGGAGAACGTGCAGACTCCGCACAGACAGTGACCCTAGCTGGGAATCGAGCCCAGGTCCCTATTGCTGTGATGCAGCGGTGCTAACCACTGTGCTACCGAGCCATCCTTAGTGTGCAAAGGTGGGTAGATTAGATGGATTAGCCATGGGAAATGTGTGGGGTTACAGGATAGGGAAAGGAGCTGGGTAAGATACTCTGTCAGGGAGTTGGTGCAGATGCGATGCCTGAATGTCCTTTTCTGCATTGTAGGGATTGTATGATATAACAGGTCAGACTTCTCTCCAAAGCGTAACCAGTAGGTTGGGTTACAGAGGAAATGACTATGTAATCTAAATCAGTAATTTTCTTTCTATAATTCCCTGGATTCCTCAGCCAAGTTTTAAGGCCTCAAGGTTCTTGTTGATACTTTTAATATTACCGTAAGATGGTTATCTGGATCTCGCATTCAATCTTTTTGCAAAGAGTAAAGCATTTAGTCAGAATGAACAATTTTATTTAAATTCTAGTCAAATAGTTCTTGTATTTTCATTGACGCTTTTATATTTCTCTTTAGCCTACCTTTCCCAGGTCTATATTGCATTCTCTGAAAGAGTAGATCATCGGGCTGTTTTCCCAGCTTCTCCCAAATCACTTTGCAACCACTGGCTCCAGTTGCCACAGTTTCAAACGTTGTATCCCTTCCTTCCAATAGAGTAGTTCCCTCACTTGTGCTTGATGTGAACTCATCTGAAATATACACTGTCATCGGTATAATCTGTGCAACAGCAATGCTGTAGTATCATATGTCACTTAATTGACTATTTGCGTGGTTCTTAATAGGCTTAATGCAGGATAAAATTATTAGTGGATGGTGTGATAAGTTTCAAAAGATATCCTTGAAAATACAAAAGACTTTTTGGATGAGAATGAAAGAGATGGACCTGAGTACAGTAATAGATTTCTCCCATTCTTTATCATTTTAAAATGAAAGCATTTTATGAGCAGAATTTTCAAAACTCAGTCCCTGACAAAACAGCAGAACCATTAGTTTATCAGGAACTCATTGGAATTTCCAGCAGCCTCTTCTGTGGCTCTTTAACTGAACTACCTTTCTGGGTATTCTGACCAATCGGAGAGGAAGGATATCTAATTAAAGTGACCCAGCATGGGTCAAAAATGGCTCCACCGAACATGGATTTTTGAGGCTACCATTAGAATGGGGAGGAGACCCGGCAAGGTTGCTCCCCAGGACCCCCACGTTTAACTGGAGGTCCTGCCTTGGGATCTAAGAGGCTGCAGTGAGATGCTCTTTCCCAAGAATGGGAGGAAGAGGACACCCTCTCCAACCAAACAGGAGTGGATGATAATGGCTGAGGAAGTGAGTACCAAGAGGGTCCAGGATGTCAGGAGGGCAGAAAAGGTGAGTGTGATTGGAATTACAGGTGCCGAGGCCCACACTCTTGACTTTCCCAGCATTCTCCTGCACAGTAGTCCTCTGGTCAACACACCGCGCAGCTCCACTCATTGCCCTCTCTCCAGACATCTCACATCCCCATCTGGTCAGCAATCATACTCGCTCTCATTCTATTGTTCTTTCATATCCATGCCTCACAGTCACCCATCGCAAATGGTATCCATTCCTCTTATTCACACAAGCTATTGAATACACTCCAAATTCTCTACTTTCTCCATTTGATGGAGAGGAGAGCAACTCTTTTTGGTTATAACGATGGAGTCAAGGAAGGTTAATTTATCCAAAGGAGACACAATAACTATAGTGTGTTCTGAAGTGGGTAGGACACAGTGAGATTTTTTCCAATATCCCCCCTCCCCTGACCCACCCATTGTTCTTTCCCATTTAGAACCATAGAACATTACAGCACAGAAACAGGCCTTTTGGCCCTTCTTGGCTGTGCCGAACCATTGACCTGTCCCACTAACCTGCACCTGGACCATATCCCTCCACACCCCTCTCATCCATGTACCTGTCCATGTTTTTCTTAAATGTTAAAAGTGAGCCCGCATTCACCACTTCATCTGGCAGCTCATTCCACACTCCCACCACTCTCTGTGTGAAGAAACCCCCCCTAATATTCCCTTTAAACTTTTCCCCCTTCACCCTTAACCCATGTCCTCTAGTTTTTTTCTCCCCTAGCCTGAGTGGAAAAAGCCTGCTTGCATTCACTCTATCTATACCCATCATAATTTTATACACCTCTATCAAATCTCCCCTTATTCTTCTACGCTCCAGGGAATAAAGTCCTAACCTATTCAACCTTTCTTTGTAACTCAGTTTCTCAAGTCCCGGCAACATCCTTGTAAACCTTCTCTGCACTCTTTCAACCTTATTAATATCCTTCCTGTAATTAGGTGACCAAAACTGCACACACTACTCTAAATTCGGCCTCACCAATGTCTTATACAACCTCACCATAACATTCCAATTCTTATACTCAATACTTTGATTTATAAAGGCCTATGTACCAAAAGCACTCTTTACGACCCTATCTACCTGTGACGCCACTTTTAGGGAATTATGTATCTGTATTCCCAGATCCCTCTGTTCTACTGCACTCTTCAGTGTCCTACCATTTACCTTGTATGTTCTACCTTGGTTTGTCCTTTCAAAGTGCAATACCTCACACTTGTCTGCATTAAACTCTATCTGCCATTTTTCAGCCCATTTTTCTAGCTGGTCCAAATCCCTCTGCAAGCTTTGAAAACCTTCCTCACTGTCCACTACACCTCCAATCTTTGTATCATCAGCAAATTTGCTGATCCAATTTACCATATTATCATCCAGATCATTGATATAGATGACAAACAACAATGGACCCAGCACTGATCCCTGTGGCACACCACTAGTCACAGGCCTCCACACAGATAAGCAATCCTCCACTATCACTCTCTGGCTTCTTCCATTGAGCCAATGTCTAATCCAATTTACTACCTCTCCATGTCCACCTAGCGACTGAACCTTCCTGACTAACCTCCCATGCGGGACCTTGTCAAAGGCCTTACTGAAGTCCATGTAGACAACATCCACCGCCTTCCCTTCATCCACTTTCCTGGTAACCTCCTCGAAAAACTCTAATAGATTGGTCAAACATGACCTACCACGCACAAAGCCATGTTGACTCTCCATACTGTTTCCCTCTTCCTTACTCTCCCCCCCCCTCCCCAATCCCCGAAATTATGTCGTTTTCACTCATCAGAATCTATTCAGAGACGCCGCGTCTATGACACGGGACTCCTTCTTTTGTATATAAGTCCCTGTCTATCCAAATATTTGTAGATCCTATCTCTTAGTACTCCTTCCAATAATTTACATCTATGTCCATCTGAAACTAGAGGGGAGCAAACAACCTTGCTGCAACTCTCTGTATCCACTGTCAACAGAAAATATACAAATTGGGGAGACGGTGATGTTTTTCTGATTTTCCCTTCCACTGAAACCACATTTAGTTTTCTCACCTAGTAACTTGGCCAAGAGCAGGTTGAAGCAGATTGTGAGTGTAATTGATTGATTGGAATATTGGCATAGTTGAAATGTGGATCAGATTCAGGTAAAATTATTCAACAATTCCCCTAAATATTGGGAATACCAAATTCCCTCATGAATTATTCAACACATGGAAAACCCCCTTGGCCCTTTATTTTCATTCTATAAGAATGCAAGTTTCTTTTAGGAACCTAACAAGATCATAAAGTCATCAGCCCCATCCTTCTCAGAGTTCTATTTCTAACCTACCTCTTCATTTGAAGTCTTGATTTTTGACAGGCAGGTTTTAACGTGCATTTCATGTTGAAAGGGAGAAGTTATGGAGTTATGATGAAAAAAATACATGTTTCTATGGTTGAAAAGATTCAAATGTCTTCCATGAGTTCTAAGAATTTCCACAGGAGTGCCCAGTAACACACATCTTTTTCATTTTACGCTGCTGACAGCTAATATTTCACTCATGATATAGAACATTCTGGAGAATCTAATGTCTAAAAGATTTTTTATGTTGATCAGGACACAAAATACTGAATTATTAAAAAAAGATTGTTTCTTATATTGTCACTTGAACTAAGTAGCAATTTTGGAAATGCAGTTGGTTGTTTGAATGCCGCTTGTACTAACTGGGGGTCTGTTTAGCTCAGTAGGCTGGATAACTGGTTAGTGATCCAAAATGGGTTCAATTCCTATACCGGTTGAGGTTATTCATGAAGGCCCTCCATCTCAATCTTGCCCCTCGCCTGAGCTGTGGTGATCCTCAAGTTAAATCACTACCAGTCGGCCAGCCTATAGTCATCTGCCGACTTTACTTTTACTAACCTCAAAAATACTAACAATTTTGGATTTCTCCAACTGAAGATAAGGTGTTGTGGGTGAAATATCAACTAGGTGTGATTCATAAAGAAACACTTCCACTGTAACCCCTGTGTAACTGACAGTTTACTTAAATAATGGTAAGTGATATTTTCCAGATACAATTCTACAGTGTTTGATGTATCTGGAGGATTTGATTCCTAGTGCTGACACTTAGATTTCAGTCAGACTTTCATCAGTCACGTTAACGTAGTCGATGTCGAAAGGAAACTGTTTTGAGAGCCTCTTATATTAGCAATGTTCATTGGACTGGGAGAGGTGATGGAAGAATGGAATTATTTTCATCCCTGATGATCATGACAGATTGGACTTCCCTCTGTCCAGACCAGGCAAGTATCAGTTTGGGAGAAGGGGATTAAAGGAAAAGAGAAAATGTAATTTAAAAAAATGCTTGTCAATATTGATCACTATTAGGATTCATGAACCTGCTTTCATAGTCAGGCGAAACTGATGCATTGGAAGTTCTTACTCATTGCAGTAACAATTCAATGAAATTAGAGTGAGCAGTTCCAGCTTAGTTGTGTGAGCACTTAAGTCTTCAGAATTAAAATTACTCAAATGTGGTGCTACTAAATTTAACAATCTTGCCACGTTATGTAGAGATGCAATTCTAGCAGCACATGACTGGAGAAGAATAAAGGTAGGTTTCCTTTGCATCGAACCTACGCTAAGCATAACCCAAGAGTGAGCTGAATATATTTCCGCTCTCTGCCATCTTGACTTTTGGAAATTACAATGTTAAGATACTCATTAATAAAACATGCATTTATAAAGTGTTTTGTTCTCGGACATATCTCAAAGCATTTCACATGCAATAAATTACTTGAATTGCAGGAGCTGTTATGTAGACACATCTGGATGTTAATTTGCACATGCTAAGATCCGACAAACAGTTATGAGATAAATGAACAGTTGAATCTGTTTTACGTGGCGTTAGATCAGGGAAGAAAGTTGTCCAGGACATCAGAAGTCTATCTCCACTTCAGATATTGCCAGACAATCTTTAATGTCCATCTGAACTATTTGAATAACAGATGAGGCTTTGATTTAATATCTCATCAGCTGCAAGTTCCTCCCAAGTCACTCATCATCCTAACTTGAAACCATATCACCATTTCCCCATTGTAACTGGGTCAAATCCTGGAACTCCATTCCAAATTGCACTGTGGATGGATGTGGACTACATGGACTGCAGCGATTCAAGAAGGTTGCTCACCACTGCTGCCTTCTCAAGGACAATTAGGGATGGAAAATAAATGCTGGCCTAGCCAGTGACACCCACATCCTGTGAAAGAGTAAAAAAAAACATCTGAAGGACGTCCCATCTGAAATGGAACACTGAACCAATGGTTCGACCTAGATTATGTGCTGAAAAATATGACTGAAACCAAAATCCTGTTACTACATTCAACAGAAAACCAGGACAACCAAAAAGCACCATCGTATGTTATCTTGGACAAGAAATTGGGCTTCCAATTGTCTCGTATGATTCTGCACAAAATATCCAATATAATTATCAATGGGCCAGCGTATGGTTCCTCACTAGAACTGCAAGGACCAGTGCCAATGTGATAAGATGTTAGAAATGAATTATGAATACCTTATTTTAAAGCCAATCCTTTGTGCTAATGAAAAGATACCACACTGGTTATACACGGATAGCTTACAAATGAACTGTGTTCTGGGATTGGGGGTACAAGTTAAAATCCGCCTAAGAGTGACATGTCATTGTGAGGAGACACTTGGGAGAGGTTAGACACCTGGCACTGTTGGGATGGGCAGAGAGTTAACCCCAGGCGCTGTTTCTCAGCACTTTCACCCCATGAGTTCCGAATGGTATTCATGGAAATCTGGGATCCGTTCATCTCCCACACCACAACCCCATGGGAGCCCATGGATATTAAAGCGTGAGAGAAAAGGAGATTGTTTATTTTCATAATAAAAATAACTTACATTACATTGTATTTCATGATCAGTTTTTTGAGCTTTTACTCGCAGTTATGTTGCTGGTGTTACACTGTTATAATTAAATCTTCCATCATGCGCCAGTCGGTTATGTATCGATATAATAATCCGCGCGTATTTTAGAAAGTAAAGACTATTTAAGAAATGTCAGATTTCTATTGAAATGAATGATTTTCGGGCGCTCGGTGCAACTTCTGCACCGAACCGTGGCTGTAGTTATTGGAGAGGATTGATGCCTGGGGAAAGCAGAGCCGCTGCGCCCTCTATAGTGCCTAGAAACACACACAGCCTGACTGCTGCTTATCCACCAGCACCTCGGCTCATCATTTAAACACAAGTGGGAAGAAGCACTTTGCAGCCAAATGAATGTCCTGACAACACTGCCACCCCAACCACCTTGCAGCCCTACAACAGAGAGCGGGAAGGAAGCAGCACAAAGGAGGATGTGACCTGCCAAGACATGCTTTCACAGGCTTGAAGGATGTTGGTTTATTCTATGCGAGGTCGGGGAGGACTTTTTAAAAAAAATATGTTGACAGCACAGTAAGCAGTGTGTGTTTGCCCTAGGCTGGGGGCTGATTGTGTGCAGCCTGAGCTCGCACTGATGCTTCAACACTTGCGGCTCACAGCCGAGATATCAATCATATCAGACAGCAGTCTAGAGCTCTCCAGTTGAGACCAAATGAACAGCTTTTTAAACCCTATTTTCCTGGAGGGTGTTGTGTAGATCACAGTGTTTGTTGGTTTAGTCTTGCTGTTGTGCACACCTGTTGTGTTAGCAGGTTCTGGAGAAGTTGCAATTTGATTTGATTTATTATGAATCAGTTAGCTTATTTACTAAATGTTCCTTTTTAACACATTCACCATCTATCCCATTCTGCTGGTTGGAGTGGGAACAGCTTCTATATGAATTTATGAGTTCAGGGCTTCCTTTGTATATTTTGCCCTCGCCTTTCTCATTATTATTTCATGTTACTATTCTGTTTTTTATTTCTATCTGTATTGCTTCCTGTTGTTTTTTTTCTGCTTCCCATCAATTATTTTCTGTTGTTTGTTCCTCCTCTCTTGCTATTGCCTTTCTCCTATTTGAGATTGAGTGTTTTTCCCAATGCTCACTGCCCCTGCTGTAGCTTCTGCTCTCTGGGCCCGATGAAGTCATGCGCTTCAGCCCAACCTGCCAGCGGAAACTCTGGAAGGCTGGCCCGGGAGAGGCTTGATTGACGGGGGCACTGCACCAGTCAGGAGGCAGTGGGTGAGGGGCTGGGCCTGTGCTTGGCCAATAGGCAGTGAGTTGGGGTTAGGTTGCAGTGTGTGCAGCCACTGGCTGGCGGGGAGTGAGTGTGTGTTAAGCGGGGAGTGAGTGTGTGTTGGGCCAGGGCTGCTTTCCCCCATCCTCACTGAAAATAACAATGCTGTTTGCTGGACCGTCTTTGTGATTAATCTCTCTCCTCCTCCTCCCCTCCCTCCACCCTTCTTCGTGCGTTTGTACAGGACGAGGAGAGGTTCCTGCCGCTGCTGCCCCTTCTCGGTGAAGTATTTGAGAAACTCACTGCAACCTGGATGGATGGGCATGGGGAGAGCAGGATTTTATTACCCCGGGGCTGAGCGCCCTTCCACCGCCTTCATCTTTCTGCTGCTTTTCATTTCGACGTGTGCCAACACAGGTAACAACCCCCCTACCTCCCCCCATCCCCTGGTCTCAGCGCCTTGCATTGGGGAGCTCAGTGTCGTCCACTGGCCTCAGCAGCTCACTGCTGCAATCTCAGTGGTTACATTTATTTAATGTGTGTGTGTCTGCTGCAAACTTGCAGAGCAATCTGTCTCCCACCTCCTCCTCCGTCTTGTAAACTTTTCCTGAAAGAAATCCCATTTTCTTTCAATGTATGTTTTGTACAGCTAACCCTTTCTTTTAGCAGCAAGGCAGTAAACATTTTTGGATTGGAGTCTGTAACTCTTTATCATTTGAACGGTTCACATTGGGAAGAATTTGATTGTATTTTTTTGGGGGGGAGGGGAGAGAATCTGGGAATTTTGACACTGGGAAATCCTCACTCACTCCCACCGTGTTTGCTGAAAGTGGGGAATCGAGCTCCAGTTACTGCCTGCATGAAATGGCTGGATCACTGCTTGCATTTCTCGGCACTCCTTTATTTCAGCCTCCTCAGACATTTCAAATTCGGAATCGTCTCCAAACCCCCTGAAGTCACTGCCTGATTTATTGGGAAGAACAGATAAATCATCCTTGTGTCTTTATTACAAATCAGCTGCTAATCGCCTTTCTCGCCCTCGTTTGTATCCACTTGCCCTCACTCCCCCCCCCCCCCCCCCCCCCCAGCACTCTGCTGAAGCTGTGAGGATGACACAATGTTCTTTGCTTTCTTTCGCACCTCTTTGTAACGTTTTAACACTGGGGGGGACATCGAGCCACAGCCCGGCCGCTTCTGCGGCTTGTTTGGGCAAGTGGCAAATGTGGACAATGTAACCACCTCAAAGTTGAAGCTGCAGCATGTGGTCCACTGCCATAGAAAGTTATTGTGCGCTTTGCTTTCCGTCTCACTTTTGCAGGGAGGGGATTGTTTAATAAACGGGGAAATCTTGTCTTCCATCACATCCCAAGCTTAAAACGGAACCGCCCAAGCCTGTCTACATTTGAGTAAAATTGGTAGATTAGGAGTGCAATGCTTTTCTAGTTGTGATTTCCATCACTTGCTCCAGTTTTGGGGGGGTTGTTGTTCCTCTCTCTAAGTTCCTTGTGTTTCACATTTTGACCATGGTTTTGTTTCTGCAGCTTACTGCCAGCAACAGTATCAGTGCAGAATCCAGAAGTGCACAACCGACTTTGTGGCTCTCACCTCCCACCTGAACGCCGCTCTGAATGCTTTCGCCTCCGAGTTTTGCATCGCCCTCCGGGCTTATGCCCTGTGCACCGAGCGCACGGCCAAGGCGTGCCGGGGCAACCTGGCCTTCCACTCGGCCATGCTGGGCATCAGCGACCTGATGAGCCAGAGGAACTGCTCCCGGGAAGGGCCCACCTCGATCGCAGCCCAGGACCTGGTGCCAGTCAGTCACAACATGGGCTTCTGTGACTATGAGAACCGGGCAGGACTGGTGCGGGGGCACCGGGCTGCAGTGGGCACCGAGCCACAGCCTGGCCGCCGCTATGTCTTCTGCGGCTTGTTTGGCGACCCGCATCTCAGGACTTTCAGAGATCACTTCCAGACTTGCAAGGTGGAAGGAGCTTGGCCCCTGATTGATAACGACTACTTGTCAGTGCAAGTAACTAACGTCCCTGTTGTACAGGGATCCAGCGCCACAGCCACTAACAAGGTACATGCAATATTCCATTCTTTTATCTTTAAAGGAAGATGGGGGTTGCCACAAACACAGGATGAGGGATTCCCTGCTGTAAAATGGGATGTTACAGCCTCCTTAGAATGGCATTTGTGCAGGAGAATCCCCAGCTGTGACTTGTCAAATTGTGTTTCTTTCAATATCTCAGGACTCTTTCCATTCCATTAGACTTCCACTTCATACAGTGCTTCCTATCTGTTTATCTAGTGGATATGATGTGGAGTATCTAGTGGGTGACAGTGGTGAAGGGAGAACGTGACTGACTACTAGAACCTATTGTGTTTTGAACCAGTGAATTCTATTGTCATTTCCCTGGTGTTGTTTTAATCACTATTTTCTCCTGTCCCTTTCTCAAAGGATCATTACAAGGTAAAAATAGTATTATTCCAATAAAACCCCTGAAGCAGTTTAAGCCAAAGGGGGTGCAGAGTTTCAGATCGGGAGAAAGAATCTACTCTTCATAGTTCAAATATTTGGAACAAAATATCTGGCTTCTCACTGGTGCATTGGCAAAGTTTGTTTAATTTGTGAAAAAGTACTTTAAAAATGACCTGTGACCTGAAATCTGTGGACTTCTCACACCGTGTTGTGTGAACTCAGTAGGATGCTAACATGGTCTAACTAGATTTATTTAAATTATGTCGGTTGTATTCATAGATGCATTTTGATGAACTCCCATATAATTTACCACTTGAGGAGTTTCTTTCCACTGAACTTGAAAGCCTCATCATTTTGTTCTCGTTAGCTGTAGTTGTATCATTTATACCTTTTGATCTAAGGAAATGTTAATTGAAAGACAGTTCTGATCAATTTGCTAATGAGTATACTGTATAATCAGTGATATGTTTAATCTCAGTTACTGCTATTACCATATTTTAAGGATACATTTACTCAAGATCTGCTATTAGCATTTGTGTTTTTTGTGCATAACCAAAACAGTGTAGATTTGCCTCAGAAAAAAATAACGTAAAAAAAGGAATACCTTCAAAAATAATCCTGCAAAGATATACGTTATAAAAGTTTTGATGTGAGCATAGTACATATATTTACATGTTTTTTTAATTGAAGACAGCAGTCTTTTGAATATTTTTTGTGGTGCTTAAAATGCATATAGTTGTCTGATTTGCCTCTTAATGCTCAGCAGGCTCTTTCAGTGAGCTAACAGCATACCTGGGATTGTGACAACTTTACTGGTAGGGTTAAAGCTGAAATCTTATTACAAAACTGTAAATGGCTTGATGACAGCATTTGTGTTCTGAGGGGCATTGGTATTTTACCATGTCTCCCACCTGGATGCCTGATTTAAATAAAGCGGTTTGATTTGTATGTATTGTCCTTAAAAGAGCAGCCGTCTCCAGCTTGTGTTGCTAGTATACACATATCCTTCCACTAATTATACATAAAAATGAACAGCGGCTTGAGGGCAAAAAAAGAGTTAATTAAAATCATGCCTCAGATTCAAAGATTATTGCTAATTTCTCAGTCAGATATGTCCTTTAGAAACTTCAACTCTGCAGGAGATCGGTCTTCGGGTTTTCACAATTGCAAGCAGTGACAAAACACTTGCTCGTGCTTGGGGGGTTTTGACATTTTATGAAACCCTGGGAGGACGTCTGAAACTGAGAGGATTGTTCATGTGACAGTTGGCACCTAATTTTTAATCCTAAACAAAAACCTTGCAGAGTTAGAGATTTTCAGTCTTCTGCATATTTCATCCACCTAAGCACACACTATTATCCTGCATGGACTGTGAGTAGCTGCCTCTACTTTAATAGCAAGTGGATTTATGAAGAGCCCCTTCAGTAATGGACATTTGAGATTTGATTTGCTTAGTTATTCCGTGTCGTATCTATCGATATATACTGAGTATGCATGGTTTCATTTCTTTCAGATAACCATCATTTTTAAAACCTATCATGACTGTACAGATCAGAAGGTTTACCAGGCGATGACAGATGATCTGCCTGCAGCATTCATAGATGGCACAACAGTGGGAAATGGCTGGATAAAGACTTTGTGGATAGCCGAGAAAGTCAGTGGTAAACATGTGGAGGTGCACGCAAAGTACATAGGCATGACAGTGATAGTGCGCCAAGTGGGACGCTATTTAACCTTTGCATTGAGAATGCCGGAGGCATTGGCTCTGTCCGAGAACGACAACCAGGGACTGCAGCTTTGTGCCCGTGGCTGCCCGATGAATGAACGTATTGATGAAGGTGGACATCTCCCTCTTCCAGCAAATAGTCCAAACCATCTGCACCACACCCAGGCCCCACCAAAGGGTGTTTACACATTAGAGACTGCAACAGCTAAATGCCATGAGAAGATCCAAGTAAAGGATGTCTATTTTCATTCTTGTGTGTTTGACCTTCTGACAACTGGAGATGCAAACTTTACAGCCGCAGCTTACAGCGCTCTCCAAGACCTAGAGACACTGCACCCAAAGAGAGAACGGTGGCATATTTTCCCCAGAAGCAGCAATGTTGCCCCAATCAACAGTGTATTATTTAACGTTTATGTTGGACTGTTAACTTTTGTTGTGATTGTGATTTTGTAGGTTTTCTGTTTATAAAAAATATTAAATATATATTGTTATAATATATTCAGAAAAGTATATATGTATATACAGTATATATGATGGGATGGCAATCCTGAGTAAACATAAGATTGTACATATTGTGTAATTTGGTATGTAAGTTCATATGAAGTTGGTTGTAGTATTATGTACTTTTTGTTGAAAGGTTTTTTAATGAGTTATGTATGAGTTGTGATATCCATGCAGTAGGGTCTGTTGTTACAAAGGGCACTTTATGTTTCTACTTACTGACACTTAAAATGGCTACCAGTTAAATGTGTTCAAATTTACTTTGCTGCGTGTCAAATCAGGAAGTTTGATATACAGCCTCAGAAGGATCCCCAGATGTGCTGCTCGGGCACAAAATAGATAACTGTTTGTGTAAGTGTAATTGCCTAAATATGTAAATAGTTTAACTTATTTATAAACAAAATGTCCTGCTAGAAGAACGTTGAGCAAATTGTGCTATTTCTGTGTTCACTCTGCTGTGATAGTGGTGCCACCTAGTGGATTGCACTTGTTACTTCAGTGTTCAGGTGACCAGTGATTATAAACATGATTTGTGATTTTTTTTTAAAAAGGGTGCTAAATGCCTTTTATATTACGTGATGTGTTGAGAAAACACCCTGCCCATCCCACCAGAGAAGGAAAAATTAGAAGCTTAGCGCTTGACTGAAATTATGAAAAGGTCTGTCATAGAACTTTCCTCCAAACAAGTAAATGTTTTCTTGGGTATTTCCACAACAGCTCTCTTTCCAAACTTTTGCTGCTTAACAGTAAGAGGTATCTAGCTCTGTTTAAATACGACCTCCTTTTGTCCTTTAAGGTTTCATTGGTCGAGGTCTGGTAAAGTTGCTCTGTATTTTACTGCTAAGAGTATGACAAAGTGTCTGGGTACACTGACTGTTTCCACATCACTCACAGCCAGCTTGGTGCTGTGATATTTGCGTGAGGAAATCATGGCTGCAAACTTAGTCTTACCACCTTTTATTGAACCACCAATGCACTTTGCATCTTTATAGCTCTCTCATACTTCCACAATGTTGGTAAACAGTGCAGAATAGCCACAGTGAATTAATATATTGGCTTCTCAGATTTATAAGCCTTTTCAGTGCAATTCAGTTGGGAGTGAGATCTTGCTAAGTGAAAATCAGTTGTGTGCAAATTGGTCTCATCAAAATTTTATAAACTCTCAAAATAAATGTTCTTGCATACGTCTATGAATGACTTAATGCAGCTTTTACCGTAGATGGACTTGGTAGATGATTCAGATGGTATTAAATGCATCCGATAAGTGCTTCATTTTCCAGTGGTGGCACTCTCAGCCCCCTGTAATGGTTCACTATCTCTTGGCATCTTGATACAAAGAGGAACCCCCTCTAAGATGTAGTGTGATGATGCAGTCTTTTCCTTGTTCTATTTTAGGAATATTTTAAAAATCTAATGTATCCATACACTTTGTCCAGGTTTTTTTAAAAAATAGGCAAAAATAAACAGTAATTTCAGGACTCGCTATTGAAGTTTACTCGTGGGATAAAAGTAATAATAGGAACTGTGCGAGTCACAAATGAGCTGTGATGATTTTGCTTACTATGTAGCTGCCTAACTGAATTGCTGGAAACTGCACAATAGCTGTGCATGTTTATCACGTCTGTAGTGTGTATTTTCTCTACAGAATAAAGAATAGGAGTCATAGATCACCTGTGAATCAATGTTGAGCTGTGATTTTTTTTTTCTGCCTTTTCTTTGTGCTAAAATTCCAGCGATCTCAGTAACATTAGTTGGACCAGCCTCACCAAGTCTCTCTTGCACCACCTGCTTTTTGTACTCTGCTTCTATTCCTATTTCATTAAAGTGGAAAACCTGCAAGTTTGTATATTTAAAATTGCTATTGAAGTCAAACATGCTGTTGAAACATGCATTAAAGTTCTGTTAGAAAGTGTATTCCTAGTGTCTGTTCCTTGAATTAAATTGATAAATGCAGCACAATTACATCTATTAACTAGAGGGAATAGTTCAGTAATTTGATTACAAATAAATCAGTTTTAGAACATTCCTAGTAAAGTGTTTTCTAATCTACGTGGTGCACACTCACTGGACCAAAGCTTTACTAAAACTATACAGTTAATGTAAGTAGCTTTTGAAATAATTGACTTTTAATAATGTACTATGCTAGCATCAACAAAAATATGACAAACTTATCTATTTTTGGAGAGGAAAGTTAGAAGAATATTACAATAGATTGGTTTTAAGTGTCTAGACTTGAAACAAACATTTTCCATATTTGAACTCACCATATACCATCTCAAATTGATTTAAGTTTATTTATTGTCACAAGTAGGCTTACATTAACACGGCAATGAAGTTACTGTGAAAATCCCCTAGTCACACTAGCCCTAGCACACTAGTCATCCCCTAGCCTGTTTGGGTACATTGAGGGAGAATTTAGCAAGGCCAATGCACGTAACCAGTCTTTTGGACTGTGGGAGGAAACTGGAATACCTGGAGAAAACCCACGCAGACACGGGGAGAACGTGCAAGCTCCACACAGACAGTGACCCAAACCGGGAATCAAACCCAGAACCCTGGTGCTGTAAGTGCTAACCACTGTGCCAAAATGTAGTATATAATATAAAAGACATAAGAAATATTAGGCCCTTCAAGCCTGCTCCACCATTGATCTTGGCAAACCTACCTCAACTCTTCTTACTCTAACCCATATTCCTTCATTCCATTGGTACCCAAAAATTGATTGACCTCTCTTGGATATAATCAATGAGTGAACATCCACAGCTTACCAGTTTAGAGAATTCCAAAAATTCATTACCTTTTAAGTGAATAAATTTATGTGGTACAAAGCTATATATTTAAAATGTATTCTTACCTACATTTTATTTTTGAGAATATAACCTATTTTGGGAAAAGAATCAGGCAGGATGAATAACAACCAACCAAATGAATGTCACTCATTTTCCAGACTAAACATGACTCCCATTGACATTAGCAAATAGTTCTGTTAAAAGATATTAGCTCTAAAGGGCAATAGATTGATTTTATCATATCCACATACTTCTACAAGTGTTGCCTTTTTAAGTGGAAGTCCAGAAAGTGTGGCCAGCCATGTTTGAGGATACAGAAACTAGCAAAATATTACTCAAACATCTGTTCAATTATTTTCCAATCCCACCTATAATTGATGACTCATGAGATAGTCTGGCATCTCTTCTGGAAGGACAAAGTCAACACAACCCAGAAGGAGAGTAGGTGAATGGAGGATGGGGAAATAATCCACTAACAACTTTAAACAATCTTTTGGTGGTATCAGGTAGGGTTAAGAACTACATTAATATTAATTTCCGCTGACTCCGAAAGCTAGTGGCTTGTGCTACCAAATAAACCTGTTGGACTTTAACCTGGTGTTGTGAGACTTCTTACTGTGTTTACCCCAGTCCAGCGCCGGCATCTCCACATCATGGCACATTAGAAAGCCAGGAAATGACGACAAGATTCGTAGAATCCCTACAGTGCAGAAGGAGGCCATTCGGCCCATCGAGTCTGTACCAGAGTGTCTCACCCAGCCTACCCACCCATATGTTAGATGTTGATCCATCTAACATACAAATCTAGGGACACTAAAGGGCAATTTAGCATGGCCAATCCACCTGAATTGCATGTCTTTGGACTGTGGAAGGAAACTGGGGCACCCAAAGAAAACCCAGACACTGGGAGAATGTGCAAATTCCACACAGTCACCCAAGGCTGGAATTGAACCTGGGTCCCTGGTGCTGTGAGACAGCAGTGCTAACCAATGTGCTACTATGCTGCCGTTCCGAGTGCCTAATTTTTTGACACAGGAATGCAACTGTTTTATCCGATGCATACTTTGCTTTTACAGTGAACAGGTCAGAACAGACTGTTGATGAGTCACACCTGGATGTCAGTGGGTTGCAGCATGGTCCGTGGTCCAGTGACTTTGTTCAGGGAATTGAAAATGTTTTACTTTGCATCTAATGTGCATGTTGTGGGAATGCTGGCTGCTGCCATTGAACATGAAAGGAAGACATGCATCCACTTACATTGACACTCTCATCATACACACAGGTGAAGGTACCAAAACATAAAGTCAGTGTGAAAGTAGTTTGGAGGAGGGGTTTGATATTGCTAAGGATTAATTAACATATTCAAACCAAATTACTTTCAAATGTGTTCAGATTAGATTTATTACCAGACTACATCTGCCATGAAATATATATTTGATTAGGGAAAGGTAGTTATATCTCCAACAGCAGCAACTAAACAACGATATAAAAAGTTCTGGCTGGATGATGCCTGGGGTACATAGAGCCATTCTGGGCGTTATATCTTAGGAAGGGATATTGATCTTGGAAGGAGTTCAGCATTTTAAAAAATTCTTTATTAGTGTCACAAGTAGGCTTACATTAACACCGCAATGAAGTTGCTGTGAAAATCCCCTAGTCGCCACACTCCGGCACCTGTTCGGGTACACTGAGGGAGAATTTAGCATGGTCAATGCACCTAACCAGCACGTCTTTCAGACTGTGGAAGGAAACCCACGCAGACACGGGAGAATGTGCAGACTCCGCATGGACAGTGACCCAAGCCAGGAATTGAATCCAGGTCCCTGGCACTGTGAAGCAGCAGTGCTAACCACTGTGCCACCCTGGTTTACCAGGATGATAGCTGCACACCTTGGTTTAAATTATGAGAAGAGATTATAAGGTTGTATTTCCTGAAGTTTAGAAGGGTTGGGGGGGGGGGGGGGGGGGGGGGGGGGGGGGGGGGGTGGGGGGGAAGGTGGTATTAGTTTGATTGAAATTTTCAAAAACAGGGGAAACAAACAAAAGGGGAGATAGAAGCTTTTTCTGCTGGTTGGGGCATCTATGATTTGTCTTAAAAATTAGAGGCAAACCCTTCAGGAACAATTCAGGAAATATTTCTACATGCAAAGAGTGAGAGAAGTTCGGAACTCTTCCACGGACAGCAATTGATGCTAGATGAATTAAGTTTAAAGTGAAATTGATAGAATTTTTCTTAATCAAAGGTATTAAGGGATATGAAGCAAATGCAATTATATGGAGTTGGGCCACAATTAACCCTGTTCACATGTGGGTGGCACAGTGGTTAGCACTGCTGCCTCACAGGGTTAGGGACCCGGGTTCAATTCCCAGCTTGAGTCACTGTCTGTGTGGAGTTTGCACATTCTCCTTGTGTCTGCGTGGGTTTCCTCCGGGTGCTCCGGTTTCCTCCCACAGTCTGAAAGCATTGGCTATGCTAAATTCTCCCTCAGTGTACCCAAACAGGCACCGGAGTGTGGCAACTAGGGGATTTTCACAGTAACTTCATTACAGTGTTGATGTAAGCCTATTTGTGACACTAAAACTTTAAATGTTGGAACAGGCTCGAGGAACTAAATTGCCGACTCGTATTACTATGTTCCACTAGCACCATTCACTTAATCTGTTACAGTGTCTATGTATTTATCCCAATTACCTTGGGAAGTTGCTGCTCAGAGATAACAGGCACTTGTATATTTCAAACATTCTTAGATTTTAATATTAAATTATTTAATATTGCTCTTCTGGAATAAGTACACATTCAGCTGAGTAAATATTCATTAATGTTGCATACAGAACCTTTATAGAATTATATGATCAAAAGTAGAAAATATTGATGAAAATACTTACATAGATCAACCTGGCTGTTCATCTATTAATGACGGAACATTTGAGGAGAGTGGCACCTTGTGGTGATTGTTGGAAACTACAACTTCATCACAAAGATGAGTGGGCCCAATAATCCTAATATGAATTGTAAGTTAAAAAAAAACTTTTGGGATACAAATAACTGAGCACTTACAGTCTTTCTGGTCATTCAACATATAACAGAATTGCTTACACTACCCAGAGACATTTATCTGGTGTGTCTGTTGTGATTTGACAAATGTTTGTCATCAAATATTCTTTGTTTAAAGCATTGGCATATGTTTGTAATTGAATTTACAACTCAGTGGTGAGCAATAAACCAAGAGAATCATTTTTCCCTATTTGAAGCATGTGCCATCATTAGAAATAAATAATTAGAAATTAACGGGCCCTGGAAAATTTTCCAGAGAGATCTCACAAAGAAATGTTGACACTCCGGTAGTTTGAATGATATATTATTATTTTCCTTGTTTACATTCCATCATCCTACAATCTGCAGTTTATAAAGCCTGTTTTGGCGCCACCTGACCCCTAATTCTTGATTAATCTTACCTTGGTCACTACCTCTTTACAGCTTTAATGGTATCTTGCGGTATTCACCTTTGGCCTCAGGTTAAATCCTCACTTAAGTCGAGCAGGAGTAGCACACTGTACCTCTGATGTCTGCTAATGAGGGTTGAATAATGTAGGATATCCGGCACAGGAACAGCCATTCGGCCCAATCAAACCATACTGTTAATTATACTCAACTCATATCCTCCCATCTTCCCTCATCTGAATCTATCATAATCACCTATTCTCCCTCATATACTTATCGAGCTACTCCTTAAATGCATCTACGGTAGTCAACCATTCCCTTGGTAGCAAATTCCACATTCCCACCATTCACTATTGTATTTCTTGATGACGATCTTATATTACGGTCTCGTTATGCTCGTTCCCACAACTGAGAATATTCTCTCTGTATCCACTTTATTTAAACACTTAATAATTTTAAAGACCTTTATCAGGTCACTTCTCAGTCTTTTTCAAGAAGGAAAAAAGGGCTAATTGCTGCTACATATACAGAATTGCCCTTGTAAATCTTCCCTACAACCTCTTCATTGCCTTGACATCTTTTAATATGACCAGAATGGCTTACAGTACTCCAAATGTTGTCTAACCAAGGTTTGGTACTAGTTTAGCGTAACTTCCCTTCTTTTCAATTGTATCCAATGAAGCCGAGTGCTTGGATTGCTCTCTCTCCTCCTCTCCCCTCTCCCCCTCTCCCCCCTCCCCCCCCCCCCCCCCCCCCCCCGCGTAAACCTGTGACACAATTTTTAGTGATTGGAAACAGAATCCAACAATGAGCAGAAATCTTTTGGAATTCACACTGCTACAAATATCTTCCAAGAACTTGACTATCGTATCACTAGATTTGTCAAGGTATGTTCAGCAATGTTAGTAAGCAATAAAAGTTGCTATAGCCCCAGATGACCATAGACTGACTGGTGGTGATTTAACCTGGTTAACCAAGGTTGAAAAGGTGAACCTTAATGAACAACCTCAACCGGTACAGGAATTGAACCCAAGCTATTGGCATCACTGCATTATGTACCACCATCCAGCCAACTGAGCTAACCAGCTCCCCAATAATACAATGCATTGAGTCATCAGTCCCATCCATATTTATAAAGAATTTGCTTTCCTTTATCATGTTATTAAATATTCTAAAGCACTTCATTGAATCTTGACTGATCTGGGTAAATTGGATGATGCATCATTTTCACGCACCAAACTTGCAAGTGTGAATCCAGCTGCAATTGAGTTAATCTGATTAGCCCAATCGGTGAATGCTCAGACGTAATTATTGTCTGCTATTCAGTATTCACCTGTTAGGGGGCAGTGCAGTGCTAGAGGTCATAATCTTTGTACAAAGTTATCAAGTGGTAAACCAGGACTGCTATGTTGTGAACCCTTCCTCACGTTTACTCTTGAAATGACAAATTTTGAGCATTCAAAGTCTCAGGTGGCAATAGAGATGAGGTCACCACCTTTCACCTTACACTTTAATAACCTAATTTAAAGCCACATATTTTCTTTGATTTTGCAGGGTCACATATATATGAAATGAGATTCCCTCAATGAGGTTTCTGTTATGTCTTGCTGGATACATCTTGCGTGATTTATGACACTCTTTGTAATGTATCTGTGTTTTAGGAGATATAGGACAAGGTTATTCAAACACAGGCATTTTACAAGACTCCTAACGCTGATACCCAGATTGACAAAGGAATCCTCCAGGATAAAACCCTACAAAGATCCTCAGATATCTTTAACTTCTCATTTATTTTGAAGTTGAACATTTTGGGCACATCTTGTACGAAATTTTATTTTCAAAACAGGTTGGAGCATTGAATTTTACCTATTAAGTTGCAATTTATTATTTTAAACTCATCCTTCATTCCATTGCTTAAAAATATTTATGCACTGAAGCAGATTTAGATATTTCAGCGCTCCTATTCCATGATACAGCTTGTAGGTCTGACAACACACGAATTCACGGACTCCCAACTTTCTGTCCTTGGGGTAATGCAGTTTTACAATCAATATTTTTTTTAAAGATTGTTATTATTATGGAGATCCTACTAGTTTGCTGTTGGTAAATATAGATCACACAATCAATAGCATTCGATTTAGAATAATGGTTATAAAATGTAGAGGTAGAGCTCCTGGAAAATGAGTGAAGGGAGCACTTTTCCGAATGTTAAACAGAGGATTTCCTGAAATCAATGGATATATGGATAATGTAACACTAGCAGACAAGTCACCAGTGCTAGCCTAGAATTACGAAAGCATCTAATAAATTTTAAGATCTATATTTGTTTTATGTAAACGTGCAATTATCAAGGATACATCATTAAAAATGTGGGGGTTGGAATTGTGACAAATTCAGTGTTTTTTAATTATCCTTCCCTCTTGTTGCTTGGACCCTTTCATAGCAGACCAGCAATCTGCACTCCAGACTTAATACCCTTGCCAGTCATGCCCAGAAAATGCTTGTGACACAATAGTTAAACCCAAAGCCTCTTACTGGCTGTTGTCACCAAACAATGCAGCACCGGTGCTTCTCCCTATTCATGAGTTAAGTACCCGAGCTGCCAGTATAAGAAAATAGTCTAACCTCCCTTCAACCACATTGTATTGGTACCAACGGGCCAGCTGGAGAGATGCATTACTTACTTTGGGAGGAAGCGATTTTGCGTGTTAAAAACCTGCTTCAGTTGTGTCAACATCATAGACCAATATCCATATTCCATCGATATCTACATGGGTAATGCTAGCTAAACCAGCCATGACCTGCTGAGATGGTAATCCTGATAATGAAAACAATGGAAATAATCTAAAAGGTAGGTCTTGAAGACTTTAAGTGACGATTTCCTTTGGCAGCTTGTTCCATCGTGAGATTGTCCTTGGGAAGATTGTTGATACACTGTCTCAGAAACACTGTCTTTGTAAAAAAAAAAGCAAATTATTGCGGATGCTGGAATCTGAAACCATAGAACATAGAACAGTACAGCACAGAACAGGCCCTTCGGCCCACGATGTTGTGCCGAGCTTTATCTGAAACCAAGATCAAGCTATCCCACTCCCTATCATCCTGGTGTGCTCCATGTGCCTATCCAATAACCGCTTAAATGTTCCTAAAGTGTCTGACTCCACTATCACTGCAGGCAGTCCATTCCACACCCCAACCACTCTGCGTAAAGAACCTACCTCTGATATCCTTCCTATATCTCCCACCACGAACCCTATAGTTATGCCCCCGTGTGGAGGACGGAGAAGATCTGCAGAGAGATTTGGACAGGCTGAGTGAGTGGGCGAGGATATGGCAAATGGAGTATAACGTTGAGAAATGCGAGGTTATACACTTTGGAGGAAATAATAACAAATGGGATTACTATCTCAATGGAAACAAATTAAAACATGCTACCGTGCAAAGGGACCTGGGGGTCCTTGTGCATGAGACGCAAAAGCCCAGTCTGCAGGTACAACAGGTGATCAAGAAGGCAAATGGGATGTTGGCCTATATTGCGAGGGGGATAGAATATAAAAGCAGGGATGTCTTGATGCACCTGTACAGGGCATTGGTGAGGCCGCAGCTGGAATACTGTGTGCAGTATTGGTCCCCTTATATGAGGAAGGATATATTGGCATTGGAGGGAGTGCAGAGAAGGTTCACCAGGTTGATACCGGAGATGAGGGGTTTGGATTATGAGGAGAGGCTGAGGAGATTGGGTTTGTACTCGTTAGAGTTTAGAAGGATGAGGGGGGATCTTATGGAGACTTATAAGATAATGCGGGGGCTGGATAGGGTGGAGGCGGAGAGATTCTTTCCACTTAGTAAGGAAGTTAAAACTAGAGGACACAGCCTCAAAATAAAAGGGGGTCGGTTTAAGACAGAGTTGAGGAGGAACTTCTTCTCCCAGAGGGTGGTGAATCTCTGGAATTCTCTGCCCACTGAGGTGGTGGAGGCTACCTCGCTGAATATGTTTAAAGCGCGGATGGATGGATTCCTGATCGGTAAGGGAATTAAGGGTTATGGGGATCAGGTGGGTAAGTGGTACTGATCCACGTCAGATCAGCCATGATCTTATTGAATGGCGGGGCAGGCTCGAGGGGCTAGATGGCCTACTCCTGCTCCTATTTCTTATGTTCTTATGTTCTTATGTAATAGCTCCATCCACCCGAGGAAATAGTCTTTGAACGTTCACTCTATCTATCCCCTTCATCATTTTATAAACCTCTATCAAGTCTCCCCTCAGCCTCCTCCGCTCCAGAGAGAACAGCCCTAGCTCCCTCAACCTTTCCTCATAAGACCTACCCTCCAAACCAGGCAGCATCCTGGTAAATCTCCTCTGCACTCTTTCCAGCGCTTCCACATCCTTCTTATAGTGAGGTGACCAGAACTGCACACAATATTCCAAATGTGGTCTCACCAAGGTCCTGTACAGTTGCAGCATAACCCCACGGCTCTTAAACTCCAACCCCCTGTTAATAAAAGCTAACACACTATAGGCCTTCTTCACAGCTCTATCCACTTGAGTGGCAACCTTTAGAGATCTGTGGATATGGACCCCAAGATCTCTCTGTTCCTCCACAGTCTTCAGAACCCTACCTTTGACCCTGTAATCCACATTTAAATTAGTCCTACCAAAATGAATCACCAAAAGAAAAAGTGCTGGAAAATATCAGCAGTCCTGGCAGCATCTGTAAGGCGAAAAAAGAGCTGATGTTTTGCGTCCAGATGACCCTTTGTCAAAGCTAAAAGGCATTCAAAGTGGGTGATATTTATATGTAGGGTGAGCCTCCCCCTACATTATAAATATCTCTACGATCCTTCTTAAATAGCGGAACCACATTAGCTGCTCTCCAGTTGTCTGGCACCTCCCGCGTGGCAAGAGAGGAATTGAAAATTTGGGTCAGAGCCCCTGCAATCTCCTCCCTTACCTCCCACAGCAGTCTAGGGCACAATTCATCTGGACCTGGATATTTATCCACCGTTAAGTCTGCCAACACCTCCAATACCTTGTCATTCCCTATGTCAATTTGTTCAAGAACCTCACAGTTCCTCTCCCTGAATTTCATACCATCATCCTCATTCTCTTGGGTGAAGGTGGATGTGACTCTACCAATGTCCTGTGGCTCCACAGATTGCCACCTTGGTCCCTACTCTTTCCCTGGTTATCCTCTTCCATTTATATACTTACAGAATATCTTGATTTTCCCTACTTTTACCAGCCAGAGCTCTCTCATACCCTCTTTGCATTTTTAATTGCATTCTTAAACTCCACCCTACACTTTCTATATTTCACTAATGCCTCAATTGATTTGCTCCCCTTATACTTTTTAAAAGCCTTTCTCTTTCTTCTCAATGTATCCTGAATATCTCTGGTCATCCATGGTTCTCTGGGCTGGTTATTCCTATCTATCATCCCGGAGGGAACATGCTGGTCTTGCACCCTCCCCATTCTCGCCCCCCGCCCCCATTGCTCTTCTGTAGATTTTCCCAATAGTAGTTGTTCAAAGAACAATACAGCACAGGAACAGGCCCTTCGGCCCTCCAAGCCCGCGCCGCTCCCCGGTCCAGGATTGAATCCTGAATCCAGGATCCCCGCCCAATTTTCCAGCCTATCTACATACCAATATCCTATCCACCGAGCTGTCCCCCACAGCTACGATGCTTTGTTCATTACAACCTATTAACTTACCCCCACCCCCCCATTCCAGACCATGTGATCTCCAGGGAGAGGCGAAAACCCAGAGTGAAAAACCCCAGGGCCAATATGGGGAAAAAAAAATCTGGGAAATTCCTCTCCGACCCCCTGAGGCGATCGAAACGAGTCCAGGAGATCACAATGGCCCTGATCGGAAAATACTTCCTAAGCTACCTTGGCCAGAACCTGTCTTATTTTACTAAAATCAACCCTCCCCCAATCCAAAACCTTTTTTTGCAGCTTATCTAGTTCCTTGTCCATAAGATTAAATTGTACCATGCTGTGATAACTATCACTAAAATGCTCTCCCACCACCACCTCAACCACCTGTTCAGCTTTATTCCCCAGAATCAGGTCCAGCACAGCTCCTTCCTTGTTGGACCCTCCACATATTGATTTAAAAAGTTCTGCACACATTCCAAGAAATCTATTCAATTCAAGCCCTTAACACTATGTATATTCCAGTTAATGTTGGGAAAGTTGACATCACCTAATAACCCTATTGTTGTTTTCACACACCTCCACAAACTGAGCACATATTTGCTTCTCAATATCCCTCTGAGGGTCTATAACAAACACCGAACAACCTGGCTGCCCCTTTTTTTTTTATTCCTAAGCTCTACCCACAAAGCTTCATTTGATGCCTCCTCCAAGCTATCGGAATTTTACTGCCTTGCCCGCCCCGATTCTGGAATTTGGATTCAGGAGGCTTGCAGAACTGCATTCTCCGTTGACCTCGGGCGGGATCTTACGAGCCTCAGGCGGGAAAGGTGGTAAAATTCTGGCAATCATCTCTCCTTACTGCAGTAACTGACTCCTTAACTAACAATGCAATGCCTCCTCTTTTATCTCCTCCCCTGTCTTGCCTGAAGATTCTATATCCTGGAATGTTGAGTTGCCAATCGTGTCCTTCCTTCAACCATATCTGTGATGGCTCCTATGTATCACACTTCCACGTGTCAATCATTGCCCTCAATCATTTACCTGCAACACTCCTGGCGTTAAAGTGGAGGATATCCAACCTGGTCTTACTCCCTTGAAACCTAATACAGCTGCACTCCCTCTGACTTGTTTGTTTTCCTTTATGATTTCGTGCCCTTATTCTGCTAACAGTCAGTGTCCCCTCCCCCAGCCAAATTAGTTTAAACTCCTCCCAACAGCAATAGCAAAATCGTAAAGCAGTAAGCAAGTATGTTAGTCCTGTTCTGGTTCAGGTCCCAGTTGTATAGGTCCCACCGTCCCCAGAAAAGGTCCCAGTGATTCAGGAATCGAAAACCCTTCCTCCTACACCAACTCTTAAGCCACACACATGATGCGTACATACCCGATCCGAGTGGATGATTCCAGCTTTTGTGAAGGTGACGCTCAATCTTTCAGTTGCCTCACTCTACTTCATTGCAGGACAACAGGTGGACACTGATCAGGAGGTAGAAAAGAGCAAAGAAGTCCCAGAAGTCCCTCTTTATGAAATGATAATTTTAGAAATATAACTTGTTGACATACTCAGGAATTCTGAAGTATTTCAATAGCATAGAGGTGATAAGAGTTCTAGGCAAATAAGACAAAGTATACGCCCTCCCCCTTGCACTGTGTGCCTCTGACATTATTTTCCTTCCTGTAGGCATCTCTTCATGCAGGTTTTCCATGTCTAGACAATTAGATAGTTGAAAGGAACAGAAATGAAAATATTTTTCATTTTTGACAGTAAGAAAGTGCATGCAAGATTAATAAATACATTTAATTCAATTACACCTTCAACACTGTATTCATTATAGCTCTAGAAGCTCACTTTGTCATACCAAGGATAGCATTATTTGTGAAAACTCATTGCATTATGTTGCTCACTTCTAATAAATTTAACCACCTATATGTCAAATGTGAAATGAGGTGTAATGTTCCTGTTTTTCAATCACTCAGGCTTCACTTCACGCTGTATAAAGACTTAGACATTTAGGCTACATCTAAACTTTTAGGATGGGGAAAAACCCATAAAATTTGGAAAAAAAATTTCAAATATAATACTGAAGACAAATTAGAAAACGTACCAAGTTGGAACATTGGGATAAAAGATACGAAGGCTGAAGATATGTAAAGAACTGTACTGAACCGCACTGTGGGCTCAAAACACAAAGTATGATGGTCAGTTTAGTCAAAGCCTTGCTAGCATCAGCAAAGCTCCGCAAAATATCAAACTGAAGGAGGACTTGTAACTGAGAAAGTAAAAGACTGAACCCCATTAGGGGCAGTAAATGTAGTGCTTTCTCCCAGCTTTGAGGTTGGTAACGGTGTTAGAGATAACAAAGCAGAGTCAAGCTTACTTTTCAAGTGTGACCTTCAAATAGGGCCTTCCTGGAAAGACAAAGAGGTGAGCAGTTGTAATTGAAAACCAATCAAACAGGCTCAAAAAAAACCACAGGCTTTACCTTACATGTCACAGGGCCATAGCAAAAATAAATTTTAAAGCAAGATCCCAGAACCATCGAGGCTACAGCAGTTAGAACAATTTTGCAAATTGCTCAGATGATGCGCACAGAGGATTTTGTTCTTTGTTAATTCAATGACAAAGAAAATTACGATGTGGAGATGCCGGCGTTGGACTGGGGTGAACACAGTAAGAGTTTTAACAACACCAGGTTAAAGTCCAACAGGTTTATTTGGTAGCAAATGCCATTAGCTTTCGGAGCCCTGCTCCTTCGTCAGATGGAGTGGATATCTGCTCACAAACAAGGCACACAGCGGCACAAAATCAAGTTACAGAATACTGATTAGAATGCAAATCCTTACAGCTAATCAAGTCTTAAAGATACAGACAATGAGAGTGGAGGGAGCATTAGGCACAGGTTAAAGAAATGGGTATTGTCTCCAGACAGGACAGCCGGTGAGATTCTGCAAGTCCAGGAGGTCCCTCCACTCACATTGTCTGTATCTTTAAGACTTGATTAGCTGTAAAGATTCGCATTCTAATCAGTATTCTGTAACTTGATTTTGTGTCTCTGTGTGCCTTGTTTGGGTGTGGAGATGCCGGCGTTGGACTGGGGTGAACACAGTAAGAAGTCTCACAACACCAGGTTAAAGTCCAACAGGTTTATTTGGTAGCAAATACCATAAGCTTTCGGAGCGCTGCTCCTTCGTCAGATGGAATGGAAATGTGCTCTCAAACAGTGCAAACAGACACAAAATCAAGTTGCAGAATACTGATTAGAATGCGAATCCCTACAGCCAGCCAGGTCTTAAAGGTACAGACAATGTGGGTGGAGGGAGCATTAAACACAGGTTAAAGAGATGTGTATTGTCTCCAGACAGAACAGCTAGTGAGATTCTGCAAGCCCAGGAGGCAAGCTGTGGGGGTTACTGATAATGTGACATAAATCCAACATCCCAGTTTAGGCCGTCCTCATGTGTCCTATACTCCAGCTTCCACCCTAAACACGTTAAAGAAGCCATCCCCTACGGACAAGCCCTCCGAATACACAGGATCTGCTCGGATGAGGAGGATCGCAACAGACACCTCCAGACGCTGAAAGATGCCCTCATAAGAACAGGATATGGCGCTCGACTCATCGATCAACAGTTCCGACGCGCCACAGCGAAAAACCGCACCAACCACCTCAGAAGAGAAACACGGGACACGGTGGACAGAGTACCCTTCGCCGTCCAGTACTTCCCCGGAGCGGAGAAGCTACGGCATCTCCTCCGGAGCCTTCAACATGTCATTGATGAAGACGAACATCTCGCCAAGGCCATCCCCACACCCCCACTTCTTGCCTTCAAACAACCACGCAACCTCAAACAGACCATTGTCTGCAGCAAACTACCCAGCCTTCAGGAGAACAGTGACCATGATACCACACAACCCTGCCACAGCAACCTCTGCAAGACGTGCCGGATCATCGACACGGATGCCATCATCTCACGTGAGAACACCATCTACCAGGTACACGGTACCTACTCTTGCAACTCGGCCAACATTGTCTACCTGATACGCTGCAGGAAAGGATGTCCCGAGGCATGGTACATTGGGGAAACCATGCAGACGCTACGACACCGCTCGACAATCACCAGGCAAGACTGTTCTCTTCCTGTGGGGGAGCACTTCAGCAGTCACGGGCATTCAGCCTTGGATCTTCAGGTAAGCGTTTTCCAAGGCGGCCTTCACGACACACGACAGCAGAGTCGCTGAGCAGAAACTGATAGCCAAGTTCCGCACACATGAGGACGGCCTAAACCGGGATGTTGGATTTATGTCACATTATCAGTAACCCCCACAGCTTGGCTCCTGGGCTTGCAGAATCTCACTAGCTGTTCTGTCTGGAGACAATACACATCTCTTTAACCTGTGTTTAATGCTCCCTCCACCCACATTGTCTGTACCTTCAAGACCTGGCTGGTTGTAGGGATTCGCATTCTAATCAGTATTCTGCAACTTGATTTTGTGTCTGTTTGCACTGTTTGAGAGCACATTTCCACTCCATCTGACGAAGGAGCAGCGCTCCGAAAGCTTATGGTATTTGCTACCAAATAAACCTGTTGGATTTTAACCTGGTGTTGTTAAAACTCTAACTAAAGAAAATTACAGCATAGGAACAGGCCCTTCGGCCCTCCAAGCCTGCACCGACCATGCTGCCCGACTGCACTAAAACGCCCTACCCTTCCAGGGATCATATCCCTCCATTCCCATCCTATTCATGTGTTTGTTAAGACTAAGTTAAAACTGGTTAACAGTCACCATCGTATCTGCTTCCACTACCTCCACCGGCAGCAAGTTCCAGGCACCCACCGCCCTCTGCGTAAAAAAATGTCTCGTACCAGGATGCTGCCTAGTTCGGAGGGTAGGTCTTATGAGGAAAGGTTGAGGGAGCTAGGGCTTTTCTCTTTAGAGCCGAGGAGGTTTAGAAGATGATGAGGGGGATAGAGTGGACGTTCAGAGACTATTTCCTCGGGTGGATGTAGCTGTTACTAGGGGGCATAACTATAAGGTTCATGGTGGGAGATATAGGAGGGATGTCCGAGGTAGGTTCTTTACTCAGAGTGGTTGGGTGTGGAATGGACTGCCTGCTGTGATAGTGGAGTCGGATACTTTAGGAACTTTCAAGCGGTTATTTGATAGGCACATGGAGCACACCAGAATGATAGGGAGTGGGATAGCTTGATCTTGGTTTCGGACAAAGCTCGGCACAAGAGGGCCAAAGGGCTTGTACTGTTCTATGTTCTATCTCCCTTTTACCTGGCCCCTCGCACCTTAAACCTATGACAACTAGTGATTGAGTCTTCCACCCTGTGAAAAAGCTTCTGACTATCCACTCTGTCCATGCCCCTCATAATCTTGTAGACTTCTATCAGGTCGCCCCTCAACCTCCGTCGTTCCAGTGAGAACAAACCAAGTTTCTCCAACCTCTCCTCATAGCTAATGCCCTCTATTCAAGGCAACATCCTGGTAAATCTTTTCTGTACCCTCTCCAAAGCCTCCACATCCTTCTGGTAGCGTGACAACCAGAATTGAACACTATATTCCAAGTGTGGCCTAGCTAAGGTTCTGTAAAGCTGCAACACGACTTGCCAATTTTTAAACACAATGCCCCGGCCGATGAAGGCAAGCATGCCATATGCCTTCGTGACTACCTTCTCCACCTGCGTTGCCACTTTCAGTGACCTGTGTACTTGTACACCCAGATCCCTCTGCCTATCAATATTCTTACGGGTTCTGCCATTTACTGTACATTTCCTATCTGTATTAGACCTTCCAAAATGCATTACCTCACAATTGATCAGATTCAGACCTCAGCACACAGGGGAACTAAGCAACCAGTATTGTGAATGTGTACTACTGCTGCATCGTTTAATAAAGGTGTATCACCTTTGGTGAAACTTCATCCAAGTTGTTATCAGTTTTATCCAGAGTAGAGTCAAAGGAACCTTTAGGCCTGATGGAGGGTCTTACAAGGTCAGCTGGTAAGTTTCACTTCTGGATCCGATCGATGCTGGGGTTGAACTCATTGTTTAGACTGACACTGCAGCACAACATTGAGGGAATGCCACAGCGTCAGAAGTACTTATTATTAAATTAATATTTCTGTGGGTGTGGTGTCATTGTGGCATATGTCCGTCTAATTATACCCTCAAGGGTTATAAGAGTCATCATATAAGGTAATGGGTAAATGTTTCCACAAAAGATCCAACCAACGCTTAATGAAGCATTACCTCCCAGTTCCTCTGCTAATCAAACCACCTTGGCTTGATCCGAACAACAACAGCAAAAACTGAATCAACCTCTCCGATTTTACAGCAGACAAAATGCATCAACTACCAATAAGGTACTAGTACTGAGTAAAACCAAGAATGGAATGACTCAGCAGAGAACATTTGAATAAAAAAAAATTCTACACTTTTACAACCTTATTCTACTTTAAAACATCATTGTTTTGAGGATCGCAATACTATAATTACTTCAGCATGTTTACTGATGAACATACTTTGAAAGAAGAACCAAAAGCAGTGTGTTTTAGTCAGCATTCAATGGATCCAGAATATGGATTATTCATCAGTTCAGTGTATTGTCACGTAACACACAACACAGGTAGAGTTCGAAGGACATTTGTAGTACCCATCAGTTACCCAGCCTTTCAAACAATACCCAGGGACAAAGAAAAAAATTGGTCTTAACATTTAATACATCATCAGAATCCTTGAGGTACAACCTTCCCATGTTTTATTCTATATCATAATTATGTTATGTAATAGAATATCATTTATCCAGCCCTTTAACAACACATTAATGCAACTATTTTACGGAACTACAAAAATACTTTTTGTGCCCAAGTAAAAGAATGGTGTTGAACATTTCTCCTTGAACATTTCCTTGAACATATTTAGAGGGTGGGAAATATGAGATTGAATGGCATAGATCACAGATTTTTCAGATCACAATATATTTGCATATAAAATTATATGTACATCTCTATAACAGTTCTGTGTAATTATTTATTCACAGTTATGTCGTCTACTCCATCATCACTTGGCACAGCTATCAATGCTTACCAATTTGAACCACGCATTTGCATGGGAGAGTTACAAAATTACTTTTATTAAAAAGTCTTTGATACGTTCTGGCAAAACAAAAGGGGATGGGAAGAGAGATTTATGAATTTGTTGGTTTGTACAAATCTGACATTTTTCTTGCACGGTGAAAACCATGTCAGAAATTCTCACATTTCTCTGTAAATTTAATTTGCAATATATAGTATATATTTACATCAGGGTGCATTATAACATCTAGTTTCCCCAGTTTACCAATACATTGGAAGTTCATTGAATGCATAGCACATCATTTCATATTATTGCCCATTTGAACAGGGAAACAAGAATAGGGGTGTTATATCAAATTCAGCTCACTTTATTGTTCTTGTTGCAGATGGAATCTTAAGGGGAGGGAGAAGTTGCTGTCTGTTTATAAAATGTATCTCAAACTATAATCTGACATCTGGATTTGTAAGGAATTTCTTTGCACTATTTAGTTACTACAACAATCACAACACTGACTTTTTAAAGTAAATAAACACATTTCTAATACGTTATCAATTTTAAAAAAAGCACTACAGGACTAAATATAATGGAACTGATCTTCCCTTTCCCTTTTTACATTCTAAATAGCAATTTCATCAATGACAATTCTTTAAAAACTGTACTACACGGATTTTATACTCATGATGTGAAGGCCTGAGTTGGTGGGGAAAGGAAAGTTGTCAAAAAAGCCTGAGAAGAAAAAAAGCTCAGATTCGATCTACTAAATTTACAATAATTTACAGTAGAATATCTTCAAAGGCATTGCAATTGATCAACAAAAAAATATTTTACAGTTGTAAGTACAGAATTTAAATATTCAAGCTTGCCGAGAACTGGGCATTGTGGTCTCAGTGTAAAATGTAAACAGACTCAATACAAATAACTTTGGAAGGTGAACCAGAGTCCTCTGCCTTTTGAACAGTCTAAAATTTTACTCCGTCCCTAAGTTCCTGCATAATCTTGTGGTAAAATGAATTTAAATTTGTTGTTCTTCAACGCATAATTCAGGTTGAATAGGCCGAAGGCGCCCAGATCAGAGAAGAATGAATACTATGATCCAGTGTTTTTGGGGCAGTTTTCTGATATTTGCAGTAGTAAACATGTCCATCTTTGAATTTTTTCTTAAAAAAGGAACAAAACATGCCACAGAGATTGTAGCACAGTACAGCATTAACCTCAATACAAAAATATTTTCTTCTTGAGATAACAACCTTGCAACCTGTAAGGAGGAGTAACAATACTACTGCTCGAGAAGCAGCTCTTGTCTGCACGTTTTAAGTCACATAAGGCATTTACTGTGTTCACTTTTTTATGGCTGCACTGGGTGAAGACAGGGCATCACATGCCCTGTTATGTTTTACGGCTGTTCCAGATGTGCTCTGGGGTACTTTTGTGATCAGAGGAGTATTCAAGGGGAGATCTGTGTTCCAATGGTGATCTGGAGTCATAAGGGGACCTCTGGTCCAAGGGTGACCTTGGTCCGCTACCAGATGGCCTGTGGTCCACTGGCCAGTCTGAGTGGTATCTGTAATCCCTAGAGGATTTGTGATGGCCTGAGTATTCTGAACTGGATCGATGGTCTGAATGTGATCGATGCTCTGAACTGGATCGGTGATCTGAGTGAGATCTGTGATCTGAGTGAGATCTACTCTCCTTTGAACTGGCCTCCAGGCCGGAACGGTGATCACGAGTTCTGTGATCATCAAGTTTTCTGTGCTTGCTTTCACTGTAGTATCTGTAAAATTGGAAAATATAAACAATTAATCTGAGTTGATTTAAGTACAATTATATGGCACATTGCTAAGTCAACCAAGATTCATTACAATTGGTAGGATCTTGTGCACAAATTGATTGCTGCGTTTCACGAAACAGTGACTACACTTTAAAATATAATTCCATTGGAATGCTCTGAGATCATTCGATAAATGCAATTGACCATACGGCCTAGATTCACTAGATATGAAACTATAGATATGAAGACTGACTTGAGACTATTTTTCCTGAAGCAGGGATGATTAATAAAGATTTCACAGATGTTTTATAATTATGAAGGTTTTTGATAGGATCAATAGAGAAATATCATTCCTTTTGGCTCAGGTATCAATGGATAGGCTAACCTATTTGAAATGATCAAAAAGAGAATTAGGTTAGAAAGAATGTTTAGAATTGTTAAGCATTGTATGGTCTGCCACCTGAAGTAGTTGAGACTAGGTTCGTTGCATCTTTTAAGAAAAAAATGCGATAAACATTTATAAAGAAACATCATATTTTCCCCAATATCACTGTAATACACTGTGAAACAGGCATGGGTGTACGTGGGGGTGAGATGAATTTAAACTGAAGGCAGACTGCAAGGTTAAAACATCAAAATGGGGTCCAATGTATAAGCAAGCACGTTGAAACAGAGGTGAGTAAAGCTAAAATGGGATACCAGTAAGCAGCATGTATAGAAATTTGCATTAGAAGATAATGGGGTGAATTGAAGTTTAGTTATTGTATTTCAAAAGGAAAATTTATAATTGGAAATTATAAATGAGTTAAAGCAAAGTATTAAGTTCATTTCTTTTTACCCAAAAGTAGCAGTCATAAAAGATCAAAGATTTTCATATTCCAGGAAGAGGATTTCCAAAGAGATTCAAGAATAATAGATTTAAACACAAAAGAGAAAAACTGTATTTAAAGAGAGGTTGGAAGCTGTATGGGTGGGAGTGGACATGACATTGTGAAGAACGTGCTATGCTAGAGAAAGCCAAGTAAGAAACAAAGCGAGTCCTAGCCACCCTCACAGAGGGAAGTGTTTTGTCTGCAAGATTTTGATGGATTTCAATTGAGGGAGAGAGAGAAGCCCGGCAAAATACTTACCTTAAAGCAGCAGTCAGTGGCTGTCTTGTGGTAATCTTACTGGGATTTTTATAGATTAAAAATCTATAGGGATTGTTGCTTGGAAAAGGGTGTTTAGCTTTGAGTTTAACTAAGCAGAAACAAGGCAGATGAACTAAGGGCACAGACAGACACATGGCAGCATGTTGTTGTTGCTATAAAGGAAACCTGACTAAAGGAAGGGGAAAATTGGCAGTTCAATTATCCCCAGATAAGCAGGATAGAATGGGTGACAAAAAAAAGGGGGGGGCATCATTGGTTAAAGAATCAATTACAGTTGTGAGAAGGGATGATATACTAAACGGGTTAACAGATGAGGCTTCATGGGTTGAGTTTAGGAATAAAAAGGCACAGTCACTCTAATAAGAGTATACTACAGACCTCCAAATAGTGAGAGGGAGATAGAAGAACAAATACGTAGCCACATTTCTGCCCGTAGGAATAATAGGGCAATAATAGCAGGAGACATTAACTATCCCAATATCAATGGGGTTTCAAACAATATAAGGAGCATTGCGAGCGAAAGCTTCATGTACTGCGTCCAGGAAACTTTTTTTGAACAATACATGACAAGCCCAACAAGAGGAGATGTAATTCTGGATTTAGTCTTGGGAAATGAAGATTGGTAAGCAGGGGAAGTGACAGTGGGCAACCATATCGGGAGATAGTGACCACAAATTGGTTAGATTTAGTGTTATTATGGAAAAGGACAGAGATAAATCAGGGGTAAAAGTTTTAAACTGAGGGAAGGCAAATTTTACAAAACTGAGAAGTAATTTGGCTGAGGTCGACTGGACAAGACTGTTAAAAGAATAAATCAGTGGGAAGCCCTAATAAGTGAGATCCTCAGGGTACAAAGCAGACATGTCCCTTCAAAAAATAAGAATGGTACTGTCGAATCTAGACCCCCATGGTTGTCTAGAAAAAGATTCTGTAACTTGATTTCTGTGTCTCTGTGCCCTGTTTGAGAGCACATTTCCACTCCATCTGACGAAGGAGCAGCGCTCCGAAAGCTAATGGTATTTGCTACCAAATAAACCTGCTGGGCTTTAACCTGGTGTTGTTAAACAGAAAAAGAAAGCTTATGAGAGTCAAAGAATTCAACACTGCATGTAGCCTAGAGGAGTGTGGAAAGTACAGGGATCAAGTTTAAAAAAAAGGAAAGCAAAGAGAGGGCATGAAAAAATATTAGCAAGATTAAGGAAAACCCAAAGATGTTTTGCCAGTATATAAAGAGCATAAGGATAGTCAAGGAAAAAGTGGGACCTATCAGAAGTGAAAAAGGGAATTTGTGTAAAAATGCAGAGGATATGGGAAGAGTTTTAAATTAATCATTTTGTCTCCATATTCTCAAAGGGATGATGTGGATATAATAATCCGAGGAGCAGCAGTGTGAAAGACTGAATAAAATAATCAGAACGAGAAGTGTTAGAGGAGTTGGGATCCTTGAAAGCTATAAAGTCGCCAGGGCTGGATGGATTGTTCCCTAGGATGTTGAAGGAGGCCAGGGAGGAAGTAGCAGATGATCTGAGGATTATTTTCCAATCTTCACTAGATACAAGTGAGGTGCCAGAGGACAGGAGGAATGCAATTGTGGTTTAAAAAGGGTATAAAGGAATTTCCAAACAATTAAAGGCCGGTTAGTCTTATTTCGCTGCAGACCAAATTGTTAGAATCAATCCTGAGAGATCAGATAAACTGTCACTTAGAAAGACCTGGCCTAGTCAGGGATAGTCAGCATGACTTTGTTAAGGGAAGGCATGCCTTACAAATTCGATTGAATTCTTCGAGGAGGATGTTGTCTACAAAGATTTCAGTACAGAATTTGACAAGGTCCCACATGGCAGACTGGTCAAAAAAGTAAAAATCCATGGGATACAGGGTAATGTGGTGAAATGGATCCAAAGTTGACTGTGTGACAGGAAACAAACACTAATGGTTGATGGCTGCCCTTGCAACTGGAAGGCTCTTTCAAGTGGTATTCTGCAGGGCTTGGTGTTTGTTTTGTATATTAACGATTTGGACTTGAATGTGGGAGGCACGATTGTGGAAATGTGCAGACAACACAAAAATTGGCTGCGTCGTGGATATCGGAGAGGATAGCTGTAAGCTCCAAAATGATATAGAAAGGTTGGTGGAGTGAGCAGGAAGTGGCAGATGGAGTTCAAATCTTGTAAGTGTGAGGTAATGCATTCCAGGAGGTCAAACAGAAAAGGGGACCTTCATAATTATAAATAGGAATATACTGAGAGGAGTAGATGAAGTGAGAGATCTTGGTGTGCAAGTCCCTTAAGGTAGCAGTACAGATAGATGAGGTTGTGAAGACGGCACATGGAATGCTCTCTTTCATTGGCAGAGGTATAGAATACAAAAGTAGGGATATAATGATGAAACTGTATAAGACACTGGTGAGGCCACAACTGGAGTATTGTGTGCAGTTCTGGTCACATTATAGGGAGGATGTAATTGGTCTGGAGAGAGTGCAGAGAACATTTACTAGAATGTTGGTGCCAGGGTTGGAGAATTACAGCTACGAGGAGAGACTGGAGATATTGGGGTCATTTTCCTTGGAACAGAGAAGGCTGAGCATTGACATGAGTGAGGTGTGCAAAATTGAGAGGGGCACGGAGAGAGTAGACAGGAGAAACCCGTTTCCCTTGGCAGAATGTTCAAAAACCAGGGGTCATAGATTCAAGCGAAGTGGCAGAAGGATTAATGGGGACATGAGGAAAAACCTGTTTACGCAGGTCGTGGTGGGTGTCTGGAATTCACTGCCTGAGTTGATTGGTGGAGGCAGAGACCGTAAACTCATTTAAAAAGTAGCTGAATCTGCACCTTAAATGCTGTAAATTGCAGGGTATTGGGCTGGGTGCAGGAAGATGGGATTAGAAAGGGCACCTGGGTGTCTTTGGGTTGACATGGACGAGATGGCCCGAATGGCCCCTTCTATGCTGTATCTTTCCATGGATGGAAATTTTTCGAGATTTATAAAACTACTTTTAATTGTGTCAATGTAATCTTGTGTGTTTAAGTTTTCGTTTTGTTAATAAACGTTTTAATTTAGTATTTAAAATCTCCAAAAGTGGTTCTGCAATTCTTACTCCTGATCTCAGAACACATACTTTCTCGTAATAAAATACAAATTACAATCGTTGTGATCGCTTGTCCAAGTTTCCCTTTGAGATTCAGGTAGCCTGGTAATAACCACCTGGCATACCATAACACATCTGATGCAGCCAAGCCATATTAACTTGCACCAACATGATGGGCTGAATGGCTCCTAATGTAACTGCCAAGTCTTTAACTCTTGAGCACCACATTATTCAATTTTCATGAAGCACGTGCACACAAACAGACCAAACAAATTACGAACTATTCCATATAGTCCTACTGCTGAATGCAAAGAAAGAATTTGTCAAGTCTTTTCCACGTTAAACTGAAATAAAAGCTGGTAAGGCTCCAAAAATCCTCAAAAGCTAAAGTATTTTATAATTCATAGAATTATAGAGTCCCTACAGTGCAGAGGCCATTCTGCCCAAAACGTCTGCACCAACCCTCTGAAAGAACACTCTACCTAGGCTCAACCCCGTACCTTAATCATGGCCTATCCACCTAACTTGCACATCTTTGGACTGTGGGAGGAAACCGGAGCCCCTGGAGGAAACCCACACAGACACGGGGAGAACGTTGAAGTGGTACATTTCAATGAGTGTAACCGCTTCAACCTACCTGCTATCCGATCGGTAATGATCTCTGTCCCGGTGGTCTTTGCCATTACTAAATGAGGAATATGGTCGTTTCCTTGAGGATTCGCTTTTCCGATAGGAATCTCCATGGTGCCGATCTCTGTGATGGTCGTGATAATGTGATGAGTGGTGACGTTCAGACGAATGGCTATCCCTACTGCTGTCATCATTGTGAGAATTCTCCTTGGGTTTTTCAGATTCTGTTCAATAAAAGTGGAATCATGATTTTGTTATTAGATTCAAGTTTCTTTCATGACAATTAATGGTTCCTTTTATGCACCGATCCAAGGGTCACCTCTGACTTATCACTGAAAGCTGTAGTTTACCATAGAGAGAATTCAATACTTTATTTACACAATTGAAATGAGAAAGTAAACTACAATCATACCTGTGTGTTTGGCATTGTGGATGCTGAAGCTACTGCTGTGCTGATCATTATGCTGCAAAGACAAAACACAGATGATGGAACACAAAGAATGAATCCAGACAAGTTGACAGTAGAGAGATTTTCAAAAAACAAATTATCCTATTACATCAGAATTGCTCATCTTTCCAACGCTGCCTGTTGATGCCCAGGGAATTTTTTATATGGTGTCAGTTTGGCTCAGAATTGTCTCAAAGTCATAGGCTTAAATTCTGCTGCAGGACTGAAACACGAGCCAGCGTGATTATTTGGTGCGGTGCTGAGGGAGTGCGACATTATTGACAACGCCATATATCAATTCAAACATTTATCTGAGGGCCACTCTGTCTGCTCCAACCAACAATTAACTACATGAGGAGCAGTTTGTGGCATTTTGGAGTGGTGTCAAGTGGCAACAGATCTTACCTTTTTTCGAGACCTGTGTTGTCTTGTGCTCAATTCACATACTGATATCCCATCAAGCTTTACTCATTTTTGTTAAGCTTCTCTTTCCTAAACCAGCACACAGATTGATTCAGGGGATTAATATTAAACTGTCAGCCTTTGCTCAGTTTAACACACTCACCTCTGACTCAAAAAGGTAATTGGTCCAACCTCCATGCCAGGGTATATAATCTAGGCCAGGGAGACAACAACATTCATTCCGAAACTGTATGGAACTCTTTAAGGGCTTGTGTGCAGCTCCCAATCTTGATCAATCAAACCCATTTAGGGGTAATTAAATGGTTTTTGTTTTGTTAAAACATTTATAACAGTGCACTTGCGAGAAACCATCATTCAATTACAGTAAACTGTGTGTGATCCAGCACTCTACCAACTGGAATTTCTGACAGCTCAATGTATTTTGTAAACCTGCAAAAGTCATTCTTGGGCTTTACATGGAAGTTATTAAATTCTTGGGTCAGTTTTGGTTCTTGTGTCTATTATTGTGTCTGAACCTACCACACCTTGTCTTGTGTCCAGAGCAATGTAACCCCTGATTATCTGGCACCACCCATTCCCCAAGCATCTCACCGAAACAACTTTGTCTAAAAAACCTTTAAAATGTTATTGATAATCAAATTCCCTTTTTAACTGATGTAATTGGAATTTCAGCATCACAACTCATAAAATAGTGTGTTTTGGACTAAATTTAAACAATGGCTCTTCTTGTCATTGAGCTTGCCAACTTCTGATCTAGGCTAACATCATTGGAATGCTGAGGAATTATATTAGTCAGAGGTGTCTATATTTCTGCCACAAGGACACCTACAAGTGAGTTATGAAGAAAATGGACAATGACGCTGACATCTGGGATTCAGTCAGAAGGCCGCGGCCTCCAAGATGGGATGTCAAAATCTTACTTGTCCTCTTGGGGGTGAGGGGGTGCTATCTCCCTCCAGAGAGGTTTGTGCAGATTCTGCAGGAGCACTAGTTTCCTGAGCTTGATAAACTCAAGCAGTATAGCATCATCACCTGAAGCTTTGCCCATGGTAAGTGAGTCAACACCTTTGCTAAACTCCTCCACTATGGGTACAATATCCAGCTGTGCTATGACAAGCAGGGTTTCTATGGTATCTAGAACTTCCTCAGTGACAGCATTCTCCCTAGAGTAAAACTTAAGGTGGTATTCCATCCATTTCTCCAATTCTTTGTTGCATTTGGTGATGACCTCTCCTGCTTTTGTTTTCAGCAGAGCGGTTTACTTTGCTGATGGAGCTGTTGTTTTTTGACCTTTTTGTACAATTCCCTAGCATTCATGAGTCAAAGGGAATCCGGATATTCTGGCAAAGTTGTAACCAACAGTCATTGGAGAACCACCAAGGCAGTCTGTTGGACTTTACTTTGAGTAGCTTTGAGTGCATTTAAAGTCTTCTCACTCGGGTCACTCTTGTAATTAATGAGAACAGATCACCTGGCTTCAATGACAGGTTCCATAATGTCAGCCTCAAACCAGTCAACATTTTGCTGCTCGTTTCCCACATGTTGAGAGTTCAGAATTGTACACAGTGTGTCAAAGTATGCTACATTTTGCACGGAAATTTTGAAGAGCGCTTGTTCAATCAAGTCAAGGAACTCTTTTTAATTGGGTACACAGTATGGTTGGAATTGATACGAGAATGGCATTTCTGCTTTTACTGAAAATGAACTTCAAGAGTTGCATTCCAACCCTGGTGCACACCATGAAGTGATCTGATTAACTGTGCTAATGAGAATGCTGTTCCAAGGATCATGTCTGATGATCAGGTCCAGCTGGTGCCAATGGCCTGGTCTCCAGGACAACTTGTGGCAAGGTTTGCTCTGAAGGAAGATGTCAGCTACACAAAGGTCGTGATAGCATCAAAACCCAAGCAATCTCTGCCCGTTCACAGTTATCTTTCCCAAGGCCATCATATCCAAGACAGGAGCGACATGCTTATTTGTCTGCGTCCACTCTCGCATTGAAGTCCCTTAGTTTGTACAGATGTTCTGACCTGAGGATTCTGCTGATAGCAATGTCAAGCCCCTCATAGAATTGGTCTTCTCTGTCATGGAGCACAGCATTTGAGCATAGATACTCATGAGGTTAACTGCCCTGGTTGAGTTGAGAGGCAGATGGAGAGAACACATTCTGAACTATTTGTGGAAGGTTCGATCACTGAGCGTAGAGAGTTCCTTACAGTGTGAAGCCTACCCCTCACACATGCTTTTCCTCTGAATTTGTCCCCTACCAGGTGAACATGAAATGCTTTCTGTCAGTGATCTGGCCTCTTACAGGGAAGTTTGTCAGTGTTCAGCCTATCAAATTCCATTTCAATCACATCCGTCTTATGCATATTATCGACCAGCTGCAAAGTTACGCACATTGTCCTGATGTTCCGGCTTGCCAATTGAGGAGTTGGAATCTTTTTTCGTTTTGCTTGTTTTGTCTGTCTGCCTGATGTGATGGTTCTGTCCGCTTGTTAAGTAGAGAATCTAGGCTTTAAGCATCCATTGAAGCAGATGGGCCATGGCAAGTCGAGGGTGCCCGACTCAAGGTGGGCGGTGGCTGACAAATTGGACATGATTGTCCCTCCCACCATCAAGATAGCCCATTGCATTTGTTCTCTAAGCCAACTGAGTTGGACTTATCACTCGTAATGCTCTGTAGTGTTACTGGAGCATCCCTTCCACGGCACAAGCCTGGTCAAAACTTATAGAAACCCAGTTCTGCCCAAACGTCAAGGTCCATTTCTCAACCTTCCTGGTTAAGTGCAAAGGGAAGCAGGGCACCGGCACTACACTTGGCATCGGCTTTGCTGCAGGGGTTACCAGAAAGATGACATATTTAGACACAAGTTTACCTTTCGGCTCCATTCCAGATTTTTGTTAGGGTTTACTCTCTCAACTAACATCACTTTATTATAAGACTGGTTGAAGGACTTTGCTGTGTACAAATTGTCTAGCACACTTTCTATGCTGCAAAGGCAATGACACTTTGCAACAGCAATCAGTTGCGAAGAACTTTGGGATGTTCTGAAAATCGCAAGTTCTTTCTGCTTTTCTTTTTGAAGTTCAAGAAGTATCTTAGGAAACAAAAAGTTGAGAGAGCTAGGAATTATACAAAAGGCAAAATATGTAGCGAGAAAAAAATAAAGATTTGTTTGTAGAATGTAATACTGAAATTTAAAAATTCCTCAATCCTGTGGTTTATTCAATCACTCAACCTTGTTGTGAAATAAAGATGGATGCAAATATTGGAAATTTGAAATCTAAGTGGAAAATGTAGGAAATAAATAGCAAGTTGCTCAGTACTTGAAAAGAGTAAGGGCAGAATAACTTCTCAAATAGAAGCCCTTTTGCTTAATTTGCAATGTTGCTGGTTTTTAATGACAGATGTGGATGATCATTGTGGCTACTGCAACCATGAAAATGCTGCCTATGAAATATAGATCAGGCAGAAAGTGATGCTTCACACAGCTAGTGACTACTTTGCTCTGCTAAGAGATTAAATAATGTTCCATGGAATGGACAAAATTGTGATATGCCTATGAAAGAACAGGCTTGTGTTAGCCAATATTTTTTCTCTTGATCTGATACCATCTTATGTACTTAATGTGATCGTTTTCTAAATCTGTGTAGCTCTAAACAATTAATTAAGTAATTTTAAATGAAGACTGTTAATAACACTTAACCCTTACTTCAGTTCATCGGCTGCATGTTTAAATATTCAGGAGTTATTGAGCTCTGTGGGCTACCAAAGAACATGCCCTTCTTTCTGCAGCCTTGTCTGGTGCAATACAATTTTGCATGGCATGTAATGCCCCCAGATCAATATTCAGTCTTTGATCATGAACTGGCTGTGAGGTGTAGCGGGAGTGGGTGGCATGGTGGCACAGTGGTTAGCACTGCTGCCTCAGTGCCAGGGATCCAGGTTCAATTCCCGGCTTGGAATGCTGTCTGTGTAGAGTTTGCATATTCTCCCCGTGTTTGCGTGGGTTTTCTCTGTGTGCGCCGGTTTCCTCCCGCATCCAAAGACCTGCAGGTTAGGTGGATTGGCCAAGCTCGTGTCAGGGGGACTAACAGGGTAAATACATGGGGTTATGGGGATGGGCCTGGGTGGGATTGTGGTCGGCGCAGACTCAATGGGCCAAATGGCCTCCTTCTGCATTGCAGGACTCTATGATTCTATGGCCGAATAAAATCTTTTGAAGTCTTTTTTCATCAACGAGAACCAGCTTTGGAAGTTGCTCTCATCTTCGAATGAACAACAAGGTACAGCAGGGAGGGTTTTAAAGTTACTACATTTTTTTAAAAAAGAGGGAAGAGATTAGGTGAAAAATGCTAAATTAAAGAGAAAACAAAAAGGGCAGAGGAGAGGGGGTGATGGGCAAAACCAGTGTAAAGTGTGTACGGTGTTTTTATTGAAAGGAAAGTTTCATAAATCTATCCAGCACAATGAGATCAATTTCTTGACCTGCCAGCAGTCTAACATTATGCTAAAAATATCTTTTTTTCACATGCATCAATGTTCTCATACCCGAGAGTTCTCCAGTCGTTTCTTGATTGCATGTTTGTACAGCTTGTGTAGCTTCCGTGCATCAAATTCTGTGAACTTTGAAACAAAGATCCAGAGATTTCTACAAATAAAATCAAGAATAGGGTTACATAGGATTGAGAGGAGACGATATTAACAAAGTACATTACTATCATTGCTGACTCATTAAAGGGGCTAGGTGACATGTCAAAAGTGCGGATATTTAAACGTCACCGACTTGGGAGACCAAAGTACTGGGACGTCAGGGATCAGGATTCAAATCCAGCCCATATTAATGGATGAACATTCCCGTTGTTTACTCTCGAAGAATTCTATGTGAAATAAACAAGGCAGTGTTTCCAGTTACTAGTGGGCTTAGAACTCAGATGTCACTCAGACTAGTTATGTACATCTGATGGAGGAAATGGAAAAATAATGTCAAACTGGTGCATGTCGAGGTCGGCACCTGATGTTGAGGCTCATGTGCATTATTGGGGCAGAATGAAGTATGCCTTGCGCTGCTTTAGCTGTGCTTTGCTCAGCCTGGGAGGAGCTTGATGTGGACATTGGGCATGGGAAATAGAAACAAATTCCTGAATTTATAGCCCTCACCTGATCAGCAGAAGAGCGTCTTTTTCTTTGCAAAAACTGTACTAACGCTATGGATACTACAGGGGGTGGGAGGGACCAGTGGGGAAATGGACTGTTCATACTGTACATCTTCTACCACCCTGTTTACTGCATAAAGCACAACCATTAGCTTATATCCTAAATAATTGATAAGCAATACATCATTTAGCATAATCATTGAAAGGTGGAGAATATTGTGCAGTAGTGGACAGGTTTGTACGCTGACTAACCAAGACATGAATGCTCTGGAACCAATTGCCGTTTTCAGACGAGTGCTCCACAGTATGTGCAGAAATATTTCCTAGTTTCACTCCTGAAAGGTCTGGCTCTAGTTTTTAGATTATGCCAACACCTCAACCCCCCAGCTAATAAATACAGTTTCTCCCAATCTGCCCTATCTGTTCCTCTTAATATCTGGAAAACGTACACTAAACCAGCCCGTAACCTTCTATAAACTACTTTCAGTACTTCAGATCTAACCAGGTGGTTTAGTTCAGTTGGCTGGACAGTTGATTAGTAATGCAAATCAAAGCCAAAAGCGTAGGTTCAATTCCCATACCGGCTGGGGTTATTCATGAAGGCCCCGCCTTCTCAACCTTGCGAGCGGCCTGAGGTGTGGTGATCGTCGAGTTAAATCACTATAGGCACCTGGGACTATGGCGACTTTACCTTTACAGCTGAAGTACGACTACCCTCTTGTATTCTAATGCTCTAGAAAGAAAAAGGCCAGTCTTTTTGATTATCTTCGCCACCTGTTCGTGATATTTTATGATTACAAAGTCTCTTTGGACCTCCACTGTTTCCAGCTTTGCACCATTTCATAAGTACCATCTTCTACTATTTCCTGCTCCAAAGTGGATGACCTCAACTGTGCCTAAACTAAAATCCATTTGCCACACTTTTGCCCAATCGCTTAACCGATCTATATCTCTTTGTAACTTTACACTTCCATCTATTTTCTGACTTACGGGCAGAATCTAACACTAAGCTAAAAGCTCATTCCTGAAAGGTTATATAGTATAAATACTCTCATACTTAAGTTGCTCATTCACTTTATTCTTAATGGACTGTTGCATTGAGTTGACATTCTGCCATGTTAACATCTACTCAACAGATATTACCAGAAGATCAGTTACGAGAAGAGCCGATCATATCTCAAAAACACATTCAAGCATTTAAATATTAGATCTTAATAAGGAACCCAACTTTAAGTGCAAAACATTTATTCCAAATTGAAAATCTCAAGAGGAACCATCTGCAAATAAACCATAAAAATTCTTGCATTTATATAGCATTTTTGAGGAAAACCAGACATCTCAAAGCCTTTTAAGCCAATGAGTTACTTTTTCAAGTGTAGTGTAGGAGCATCTTTTTTCATGAGTATGCGGCATGTTCTTTCCATTTCAACAAGTGTCATTTACAAACAGGAATTTGAGCAACACTTTACAGAAAAATGTGTGACTTCAGGTTGTGGTTGTGCTGTCAACATAACCAATGTTAATCCCTGCTGTCTACCCTATACCCAATTGTCATCAGCGAATAGATTTTCTTTACTTTAAAAAAAAAATCAATATCAAGCTACCCCCAAACTCTACGGGCAAGATTCTCCGGCCTCCCAGCCACGTGTTTCCCGCCGGGGGAAGGTGGCATGTTCTTTGCTAGTGACGAGATTCTCTGGCCCCACTGCCGTCAATGGGAATTCCCACTGATGTCACCCCACGTCTGCTGGAAACCCGCAGGCAGAGGTGTGCTACTGGCGGGACTGGAGAATCCTGCCGGCGTGAATGGCCGGAGAATTCCGGCCTCCATCTTGCCTTGAACACAAAACCTGCAACTTGTCTTCACGATTTATGATGAAAACATTGCAATGAAAAGTGGCCTGTAACTTAGTGGCGTGGCAAATGAGTCGGATTCCTCCTATTTTCTTACCTTAAAATTAAGCCGCTCCTATCTCACCCGACCACCTGACTCAAGCTGGGCGAGATCACTCCGGCACAAGAGGTTCCCGAGACCTACAGTTTAGGGCAGCTCAGTTGAAGTTGTTAAGCCACAGCCCTTTTTTATGGCACTTGCCACCACAAACCAGTAAGTTTAAAGATCCATCCACTTTGATAAGCCAGGGAGAAGGTGAGTGTACAAGGTAAGTGGGTAGGATTTGATGAGGGAGGTGGTAGGGTCAAGGGGAGGAGGGTAGTCAGGGGGAGGGTTGTGTGGAGATGGGGCAGTAGTAGAGAGATCAGGGGAGTCCCATGGGGAGTCTGGATGGGTCAGTGCTATAGTTACCCAGAAACTAGGAATGGTTTTAATTTTTCTAGCTTTTCTCTCGGTAACTATTGCTGTAAGACAGCCGAACCATCTGAAGTTTGAGATTTAAGTCAATTTCAGATGGTTATTAGTGCAAGGTAATTGCCCAAAGGAAGTTTGAACTTTCCAGGCAATTGTCATGCAATCCTCACCTGGAAACCTCCTCCCAGGCACATCCTCAGGATAGCCCAAGGTGCACGACCTCAGAGCTCAAAATGTTGGGCCGGTGTGTGTAATTTTATGAAACCCTCGGCCTTTGCAGGAAATATTCATGCAGCATGTTCCCCATTGACTACGTATCTCTTCAGTTTTAATGTGAAGATAATGAAGGAATGGCTGAAATTGCTTACTTTCTCCATTGTTTGATTTGCTCCGGATTTGAATACTCTTTCAAACACTCAGTGATGTGGTCTCCAATTTTAATCAGGCACTGCCTGGTATGCTCCAGTTGCTCCTTCTCTGAGAGGCCCTTCTCAGGCCTGTCCAACTGTTTCAATGCCGCCTTTACAGGTCTCATTCGTTCTTTACACTGAGAAAAGGCATAAGCAAGTTATGGTGACTGACTCGGAGTTATAGCAATGGTGGGCAAGACAAAGAATTGCATTTCCATTGACTACATAAAGTGACATGACAATAGCTACTTTAGTAGCATACATTCACTACCTGAGACTACCTTGTCTGGCACACATTTTCACATGTGTGATTCATTTAAAAAGGGTGCTACACCTAAGGTTGACATGGGACATGCTATGAAGTCAACTATCCCAAAAGGAACATCAAGGGCTACTGCGTATTCAGTTGGTAGAAAGCTTTGTAGAGTTGGTCCCCAGGCTAGTCCCAAATGCTTCTCAAATAAGAGGGGGCAAATGAGGTGGTACCGGGCCCTTTTGCAATTAAAATCAATGAAGCAAGTAAGGAGGAAAATATGTTTGGGTTGGGTGATTTCCACAAGATTACAATTTGATTGTAGTTTATTTGGAGCAGCATATATTATTAACTTTCTTTTCAAACAAAACTGGGATGGGAAAGCATCAAATTTATTTGCATGGAATAATTCATCAATATACTCCATTCTGCTCTTTGTAGAAGGAAGGCTGTCTTCATAATATAGTTAACCAAATCTATTCTATTTTATTGTAATTGGGAATGTCCTTTTGGATGTTGGTACATTGGGCTAGCTGCAATATTCTGTATTCAACTTGACTTGGAGAAGACAGCTCGTATTGTTACTTAGTGCAGATCAAAAGATTCTTGAAGTCTAAGCAACATAGCAACTACTTCTTACTGCCAATAGTAAAACCTGAGCACAGAAGGCCATTCTACCCATGTTGCCAGTGGCAGTTCTTTAAAGTTATCCAGTTACAGGAATTCTCTAACTGCACTGCTTATTTTCCAAAGCACGACAGACTATAACTTTTCAAGTTTATGTCCTTTTAAAAAAAATTCATTCACAGGATGTGGGTGTCACTGGGTAGGCCAGTATTTCTGACCCATCCCCAACGGTCCTTGAGTGAGCCGCCTTCCTAAACCACTGAAGTCCATCTGGTGTGGATACAGCGATAGTGCTGTTAGGATGAGAGCTCCAAATTTGCAACCCAGTGACAGTGAAGGAATAGCGATATAGTTTCAAGTCAGTTAGCTTTTGAAAGTTACGATTGAATCTGCTTCCACCCATTTTTCCAACAGTGCATTCCAGATCACAACTTGCTGTATAAAAAAAACTCCATCCCCAGTCCTTCCCGATTTCTTTTGCCAATTATATTCTTTAATTTCTGTTCCCCGTTTACCAACCCTCTTAGACCTCGCCATTGATTTAGGTCCTTACTTTTGCAGTGTGTGCCTGTATTCATAAAGCCAATGGTTCAATCTTCTTTTATTGGCTTGTCCAACCACCTTCAGAGGTTTTCAAATATCACTAGCACCAGTAGTGCAAACGGCCAAGCATGCTCCACTAATTAGCCGCAGTGGGAAACATAATTCCCACCACCCAATCGCCAACAAAGTCATAACAGCAGCAAAAAGGGAAAATATACCCAAGGAAACAGACTCAAACTAATATTGCTCATGCCACAGTTAAGTGCCTTTATTTGGAACTTTTAAGAAGCAGCCAACTTTAATGTAACTTGAATATCAGCAGAGGCCATCAGTACATATACTTACAATACTAAATGTGTTTTGATCAAGTTCTTCTGCTTCTTCTGTGATGGGAACAGGATCATTGCTTGCTGTAATATGAACTGGGACATCCGTCTTTTTAGGCTTCTCTTTTGTCTCTGATTTAGCTTCAAGTACCTACATCAACCAGTGAGCCATTAGTAGCAGAATAAGTCAAAAGAGGAAGATTCATAGAAATGACAGAATAAGAGGCTATTCATCCCTCACACCTTTTAGCATAAACAGTTTTTCCACCCAGAGTTACCAACTCTCGTTTCCCTGCTCTTTCCTTGAATCATTTTATATTTTCCAAATACATCCAATTCTTTGCCACATTGGCCTGGATTTTGTATTCGGCAGTGAAGCGATGATGCTGGCCAATGACCTCTGAGAACGCTGACCACAAAGATCTAATTATCTCTATGGTGTGGATTTCCTCTTTCCCAATATTAATTTGAAACTGACGCCATGTTAAGAAAGTCCCCATCCATCTAGTAACAATGACGTCATCACACAGGATAAATCACACTGAAGTATTTATTCTCTCAGGCAACAAACTATGAAGTTTAAACGTTCGGATTATTCTTCATTTCCATTTAAATTTTAACAAGAGTAAAAAAAATGTACAATAATCCTCAACTACCTAGACAAGTTTTTAAAACATAAAATTTAGAATGATCAGAATGGAAAAATTGACATTACACAAAATATAAAATTAGTTTTTCCAGGGCCGGAGGGGTTCTTCTGTCGTAATTAACACGATTAAAATCATAGAATCCTACAGTGCAGAAGGAGGCCATTTGGCCCATCGAGTCTGCACCGACCACAATCCCAACCAGGCCCCATCCCCATGACCCCATGCATTTACCCCAGCTAGTCCCCCGGCACTAAGCAGCAATTTAGCATGGCCAATTCACCTAACCCCCACATCCTTGGACTGTGGGAGGAAACCGGAGCACCTGGAGGAAACCCACGCAGACACTGGGAGAATGTGCAAACTCCACACAGACAGTGACCAATCCACATAATCTGCACATTTTTGGAGTGTGGGTGGAAACTGGAGCACCCGGAGGAAACCCACGCAGACATGGAGAAAACATACAAACTCCTCACAGTCACCCGAGACTGGAACTGTATCCGGGTCCCTGGCGCTGTGAGGCAGCAGTGCTAACCACTGTGCCATCGTGCCGCCCGGTGAGACCCAATTGCGTCTCACTTAACAAGGTGCAATGGCTTCAGGAGCTTTTAATGATAATAGTGCAAAGAGGGAAGTTCAGTGATTTCTAATTTATGTCAGAAGTTTCACAACACCAGGTTAAAGTCCAAGAGGTTTATTTGGTAGCACGCGCTTTCGGAGCACTGCACCTTCATCAGGTGGTCACCAGATAAACCTCTTGGACTTTAACCTGGTATTGTGAGACTTCTTATTGTGCCTACCCCAGTCCAACACCAGCATCTTCACATCATAATTTATTGTCATCTGCAGTGACTTCAATGGGATAGAAATACTGACAGCACATTCTGGTTTTCTGCCTTTAACACTGCATGTGCAAAGTACAGAGTTTCTGTCAACTTCACAGCAGTGACGGCAAATGCTGACAGTTTTGCCATCTCGATTCCCAAAAACATCTAAGCCTTTAGTTGTGCCTTAAATTAACAATGCCACCCACATTCTGTCTTCTTCACTAATAAACATTTTATTTAGATCCCAGTCTTTCCTCGGCTGAAGTCTAATTTCTGTCACAGTTACATTGTCAATTCCTTCCATTCTAATCAGCAACTCTCATTCTTCAACTTCAATTTTTTTCCCTTCAACTTTATTTCAAACCTGTTCTACATTTGCAACTAAACACTTCAACTGCTATCCTTTTATAATCGACTCGCTTATCTTTTTTCCTATCCTTCATTATCCTCCTTAGCCTGTTACCTAGATGCCCTAAAGTATGTCTCTCCATACTCTCCCTTGAGCCTTCGGTGAGACTTTCTCTTTCACTCCAATTATTTTTAATCCCCCCCCCTCTCCCCAGATGTCAATCTGTGTTGTCACTCAGCTGCATATTAATGACACGGAAATGCAGCTATTGTAAAATTGTGTGGACAATTAGAGTTTGCCACTTGGTGAAATTCCTACAATTCCACACTAAAGCTGCAACCCTATAAAAGGAGGAATAAAACACAAGAAAGTGTAAAATACGAATATGTAATTCAACATATTGCAAACATATGACTATTTCCTTCTGAGAGTATGGGTTTAATTGGAATCTACTATTTAATGCAGTAATATTTAAAGAAAATCTTGCATCCATAAACATCAACCATATTGTTAAATGTAATTTTACCTTCTCTTCTTTCACTTCTTTATCTTTATAAATGTGTTCTTTATCTTTATCCTCCTTCTCTTTCATTTCTTTCTTGACATCTTTCTCTTTCGTTTCTTTCTTTTCCTCCTTTTCTTTCTTGTCTTTTCTTGCATCTTTTGGCTCTTTTTTAATTTCCTTCTCTTCAGCCTCTCTCTTGATTACTGTTTCTTGATCTACTTTCTCTTCATTTTCTTTCTCTGCTTTCAATTTCTTTTTGGTGGATTTTGATCCAGCAGAATCATCCTAAAAATGAAGAAAATTCAATTAATCTAAAACTCGGCTGTCCAAATCCTAACCCTCACCACCTCCCGGCACCCCCCCCCCCCCCCCCCCCCCCCCCACACCACCACCACCCCCCACTTGTCATCTTTATCCTTGGTAATCTACGTTGACTTTTGGTTCTGAAAAGCCTCCAATTTTAAATTTTCACCCCTGTATTTAGCTATTTTCATAGCCTGGTCCAATATTGTCAGTTCACCGTTGAACAGGACATTGAAACTGCAGTATTAGCTTAATTGAGCAGTGGGGAGAGAGATGGAATGGATGGTAAGAGTTCAGTGTTTCTGGGTATCAGTAATAACTTTGATCTTGCTGATACTTAGTTGGGGGAGATTCAGACTTGTCACAGTTGATGTCAGATCGGCAGTCAACAATGGAGGTGGAGACAAAGCTGGGTAAATATTTCCAGTTTGACTAAAAGCACAATGATTCTACTTGCAGCAATCCTCACCTTGATCTCTCCATCTTCATCTGAACTTTTGACTGAGGGTGGCGGTGGTGATGAATCACTTCTAACCTCTTCGACCTTCACAGTTTTTACTGCTTTACTCCTTTTATTCCTTGGCTTCCTTTTTTTCGAATTAGCCTTTTGAAAATAAAGCACAAAGCCAGTTTAAGCTAGCGGAGTCCAGAAAAAAAATCAATACATGCAAATTTAAAGAAATAGAGATCATGTCGCTGTTTCACAATGATTGAATAAGTTAAATGTCATTTTAATCTCACGGTGCTCCACAATCTTTGCACATTATTTTCTGTGAAACCTGTTAATCAATCGCCTTGAATGCATCCTGCAGCTGTTCACAGGAAGTGACAAATTATATCACGATTACACAGGAGACTTACATATTGAAGTTTGTAAAATAAACACCGAGGATTGTGTTTTCGAAACATTTTCCGAATTGAGCAAGAACTGGAACTTATGCAGCACCTCAGCAGATTCTCAAAGCAAATGCAAGACTATTTAATTTAATGCAAGATAAGCAATAAATTTAAACAAGGAATCAGTTATTCTAAAGTGTCAAAGAAACTGTGTGCCAAAGTCAGGAGTGAGTTTAAACCACATTATGAGTGAGGAGTGCTATTAACAAGACCATGTAAATTAAAAGGTATACTTCAACCAGATTTCAGACATCTGATCTTGAAATTGTTCAAACGCAGCACCTCCAGCATAATATTTTAGTTGGCACTGTATTTCCCAAAGTCTCATAACTTTTATTAAACAAGGGGTAAATATCTGTACCATTACTGCTTGTAATCTTCTCTTATTCTTATTGTTTGACATATGCAAAGCGCATGGAGAGAACCATGTATTTGTGACTGTCCCTGATGTGACATTGAATTTCCATTCCAGGAACAATGCAACTGGGGAGTTCATTCCCTGGCCAACTTGAAGTTCAGACATGTAGAATTCCACACAAAATGCAAGTTCCTTGATGCCAAAACATTGAATGTATTCAAGAGGTGGCTGAATATAGAACTTGGGGTGAATGGGATCAAAGGTTATGGGGAAAAGGCAGGATTGCGCTACTGACTTGATCAGCCATCATCATAATGAATGGCGGAGCAGGCTTGAAGGGCCAAATGGCCTCCTCCTATCTTCTATGTTTCTATGTTTCCTTTAGGCATGCCTGTAATTAACAGATCTGGAGGCCCTTTATGAAATATGGGTTTTATGCAAATGTCGCCGCCATAGTCCCGTTGACCATAGGCTGCTCTCCCCTTTGAGGGGGAGAGCTGACAGGTGGTGATTTAACCTGAGGATCACCACACCTCAGGCGAACGGCAAGGTTGAAAAGGCTGAGGTTATCCTGGATAACTTCAACCAGGACAGGAATTGAGCCTCTGCTGTTGATGTCACTCTGCATTACAAATTATGAATGAATCGAGAAAAAAAAAGTCCCTTCAGGATCTTGTATGTTTCAATAAGATCACCTCTCAATCTTTTAAACTCCAGTGGGTACAGGTCCAGCTTGTCTAACCTTTCCTCATAAGGTAATCCTTCATCCCAGGTATCAAGCTAGTGAACGTTATCTGACCTTCTAACACATTCATATCCTTACTTGAAAAGGGGGACCAAAACTGCACACACTACTCCAGATGTGGTTTCATCAACACGGGTGTAACTAGCAAAACATCCCTATTTTTATGTTCCATTGCTCTTGCAATAAACAACAACATTCCATTTGCCTTCCTAATCACTTGCTGTACCTGAATATAAATGTTTTGTAGTTCCAGATGTAGCGATTGTTTATCAAGTCGATTGATGCAAGTGTGAAAGGTTATATATCGTGTTATAAATGGTGCGAGGAAATTGCCTTCACCAAATATGGCAGGCGAAATTCTGAATACCAGATTCAGAGAGGGATAAAAAGGGCTCTCATAAAAAATCACTACAAAAGGTACAGATTCACAGGAGAAGGGAATGAGAAGGGCAGAAACAGAAGAAGTCGGATCAGACCAGACCAGAACTAGCATTGTCCTGTGTCTGAGCTACTCCAGTGAGTAAAGGCCAGATAAACTGTGCTTTGTTGTTTAGTATTGCTTTGCTACTTAAGACATCCTCTTAATTTGTTACACTGAAATTACTGTCTGACAACTTTTTGTCTTGTCAAGAAACAGAATAAAGCATCAACTAATTTATCGAACCTGGTGTAACAATGGGCTCAATTTTAATCTCATCTCCATAGAATCCTGACAGTGCATAAAGAGGCCATCCGGCCCATCGAGTCTGCACTGACTCTCCGAAACAGTATCCCACCCTAGGCTCTCCCCTTTATCCTTGCAAAAGCATGCATTTACCATGGCTAATCCACCTAACCTGCACATCTCTGGACTGAGGGGGGTAAACCGGAGCAACCAGAGGAAACCCACAAAGACACGGGAAGAACGTGCAAACTCCACACAGTCACCCAAGGTCGGAATTGAACCCAGGTCCTTGGCGCTGTGAGGCAGCAGTTCTAACCACTGTGCCACCATGTCCCCAGATGGGAGCAGGGCAAGGGAGGGGTAAAATCAGGCAAGGTGATTTGCCAAACTGAGGTTGCTCCGATTCACCCTCCCCCGACCCGAGCAGCAATTTTTGAGTCAGTCAAGACTTCCATTTGGGGCAGACAAGAGTCGAATTGAAATGTAAAGCTTGCGGCCTGATGACACAATCGATGTCACATTGCTGTCTTCGCTGCAACTCAGGGAGGGATGCAGGGTTGTCTGGTGATAAACAGAGAAACCTGCTAGGAGGAAGTAGAATGGTCAGTTACATCTTTTAAGTATTTAGAAGGACTCCTCAGAGGCCAGGAATTGGCTCCCCCCTTGGTCCCTGAAAGGAATACTCCCTTCCATCCTAAATATTCTTTTCCCTCTCTGACAGGTATCTGCTATACAACAACCCACCATGTGAAACTGACTTGCATCTGTACATTTGGCTCCACATCATGGAACTCGTGAAATAAAGCACCACATCCGTAAAGCTGCTCTTTCAGGGTCAAAATGCTAGAATTATCTATCTACCACCATCGTGAAAGCACAAATTCTACAGTGGCTTAAAATGGAGCCTCGCCAGCAGCATTAACTCAGGCCAGTTAAGGATGGGCAATACATCCAGGCTTGCCAGTATCTCTCACATCACAAGAATGAAAATAGACTTTCGTTAGTAATCGCAATGTCTATCATGTAACAAACTCAAGTGGCAGGAAACCGTAAATAGGACCTATAAAATGTGATGGTGAGAAAGTCTGTACGGAACCAGAAGAAATAGCAGAGTTGCTTAATGAATACTTAACCTCGGTATTCACGGTGGAAAAAGGCCTGGGCGGTTGTACTACAGGATTGCGGCGGACTGAGAAGATTGAGTTTGTCGACATTAAGAAAGAGGATGTGTTGGAAATTTTGAATAGCATCAAGGTAGATAAGTCGCCGGGACCGGATGGGATGTACCCCAGGTTACTGTGGGAGGCAAGGGAAGAGATTGCAGAGCCTCTGGCGATGATCTTTGCATCGTCGATGGAGACGGGTCCGGAGGATTGCGGATGTCGTTCCTATATTCAAGAAAGGGAATAGGGATAGCCCAGGAAATTACCGACCGGTGAGTCTAATCTCAGTGGTTGGTAAGTTGATGGAGAAGATCCTGAGGGACAGGATTTATGAACATTTAGAGAAGTTTAGTATGCTCAAAAGTAGTCAGCACGGCTTTGTCAAAGGCAAATCGTGCCTTACGAGCCTGGTGGAGTTCTTTGAAAATGTGATTAAACACGTTGATGAAGGAAAAGCTGTAGATGTGGTTTACATGGACTTCAGCAAGGCGTTCGATAAGGTCCCCCATGCAAGACTTCTTGAGAAAGTGAGAGGGCATGGGATCCAAGGGGCTGTTGCCCTGTGGATCCAGAACTGGCTTGCCTGCAGAAGGCAGAGAGCGGTTGTGGATGGATCTTTTTCTGAATGGAGGTTGGTCACCAGTGGAGTGCCCCATGGATCTGTTCTGGGACCCTTGCTGTTTGTCATTTTCATAAATGACCTGGATGAGGAAGTGGAGGAATGGGTTGGTAAGTTTGCCGACGACACGAAGGTTGGTGGTGTTGTGGATAGGTTGGAGGGATGTCAGAAGCTGCAGCGTGACATAGATAGGATGCAAGACTGGGCGGAGAAGTGGCAGATGGACTTCAACCCGGATAAATGTGTAGTGGTCCATTTTGGCAGGTCAAATGGGATGAAGGAGTATAATATCAAGGGTAAGACTCTTAGCAGTGTAGAGGATCAGAAGGACCTTGGGGTCCGGGTCCATAGAACTCTTAAATCGGCCTCGCAGGTAGAGGAGGTGGTTAAGAAGGCGTATGGTGTGCTGGCCTTTATCAATCGAGGGATTGAGTTTAGGAGTCGGGAGATAATGATGCAGCTTTATAAGACCCTCGTCAGACCCCACTTGGAGTACTGTGCTCAGTTCTGGTCGCCTCATTACAGGAAGGATGTAGAAATTATTGAAAGGGTGCAGAGAAGATTTACAAGGATGTTGCCTGGATTGGGTGGTATGCCTTGAGGATAGGTTGAGGGAGCTCAGTCTTTTCTCCTTGGAGAGACGAAGGATGAGAGGTGACCTGATTGAGGTGTACAAGATGTTGAGAGGTATAGATTGGGTGGATTCTCAGAGGCTTTTTCCCAGGGTGGAAATGGCTGCTACGAGAGGACACAGGTTTAAGGTGCTGGGGAGTAGGTACAGAGGAGATGTCAGGGGTAGGTTTTTCACTCAGAGGGTGGTGGGTGAGTGGAATCGGCTGCCTTCAATGGTGGTGGAGGCAAACTCGATAGGGTCTTTTGAGAGACTTCTGGGTGAGTACATGGGACTTAATAGGATTGAGGGTTATAGGTAAGCCTATATATAGGACTAGGTAGGTAGGGACATGACCGGCGCAACTTGTGGGCCGAAGGACCTGTTTGTGCTGTAGTTTTTCTATGTTCTATGTTTAAATGCTACAATACGTCACGTACCTCGGCAAGTCTTTGTGCCTCCTTCCTGGCCAGGTCTTTACTAAGTAATTTGATGAGGTAGTCAGCTCTGGTCTGCAATTGTTTGGCCTGAGGCTTCTTATCTGGGTCATCAGGCAAAAGCTTAAGAAAGAAAATGTTGCGATCGTTATCAAAAGCAAGAAAATATCAAACATGCCTCCCCCTCCCCAAACCCCACTGAAAATAGCAACAGAAGCCAAGTGGATAAAAGTATCCTAAAATATAAGCAAATTACTGCGGATGCTGGAATCTGAAACAAAAAGAAAATTCTGGGAAATCTCAGCAGGTCTGACAGTATCTGTGGAGAGTGAATAGAGCCAACGTCTCGAGTCTGGATCACTCTGTCAGAGCTAAAAGTATCTATTTGTTTCTACAACTAGTCAAAATTATTATTCTGTCTTTTTAAACGCTATTACCTTCAAAGATGACATCCACAATCCCAATTAATTAAATTTATTGCAAAGCTTCACTTTCTTCCAGCTCTCCCTATCTCCCGGGGATAACAAATATTTTTTTTAAAAATAAATCTTTTAGTATAAAATGGGCAATAGAAGCAGCATTAACCTCTTAAAGTAGCTGATCTGGCCAGAAATAAATTATCTGTTTATTCTGCAAGGCAACTTTAAATGCCAAACAAAAATCCTCATGGCTGAGAGGTGTGACCTGATTGGAAACCACAAACTTGGTCTGACGAAGGGCTATCCTGACTCAAAATGTTGGCTCTATTCTTTCTCCAGATGCTGAGATTTTCCAGCATTTTCTGTTTGTGCAAATTTATTTAGTAGCTGGAAACAAATGTGCTCAAATGGAAATTGTAATTTCATAAACATAAAGAGACATACAGATTACAAGTACATAGGCTTGTAAACAAAATTGGGTCCAAAGCCAGGATGTCATATGTTTACACTTTAGCATCATAGATACTATGACCACTTATCGTAATACGTATCCAGCTAAAATAATTTTGTACACAAACAATCCAAAAGATCAACCTCGTACCTTGTGCGTTAAATTGAGATCAGGGTCCATTTTAATCATTTCCCAGCTGCCGTAGCCATACTCATAAATGCCTATTAAAAGATTGGAGTCATCTTCCTTGTTCCACTCCACATCAAAGTGGGCTGCTTTAGTGTGACATGGGATGGTGTACCTGTGTGGGGAAAGGAAAATAAATGAATGTAACTACAGTCAAGCCACACACTTTGTTTCGACTACCTATCGTTGTCAACTCATTACTTTTTGATTAAAGGTCACCATGAATTTTATAATTGCTCCTGTACAGGATGTGCGTTCTTCGTAAAGTGCCAAACACCCATAAAACTGCAATCAGCGACAGATCTACATTTCACTGTTCTCTTCAGGAAAAGCTAGAAACATTTCTTTATTGTGCAGGTAGTTTATGAGCAGGGAACATTTGAACCTCTACATTGATGAGTTAAGAAAATCCGAAACTGAGATCAGCCTTGCTATTTTCATATTTTTCCACTTGTTCTCAGGATGTGGGTGACACCGGCATGGCTGCAGATACTGCCCAGCCCTCGCCAACCTGAGAAGATAGTGGCCCTTCTCTTTGAATCTCTGCAGCCCGTACAGTCAAGGTATCCCCATAAAGTTAGATATTGAGTTCTAGGATTTTGACTCAGTGACAATGAAGGGATTTATGTCAAAGTCAGGGTGGTTTGTGACTCAGAAGTGTCAGTGTTCCCACAGTATTGCTGCTTTTGTTCTTCTCAGTGCTACAGATCATGGGGAGTGCAATACTGAGAAGACTGTATCCATCTCGAGTCGCCCTGAGAAAGGTCTTCACAGTGCAGTCCATCTGGTGATGGTGGTTCCTCAATTTGAAACATCCCTATTGCCTCCTGCTCCTTTTTCCAGTAGTTATAACCTATACATTAGGGATTTAGTCCAATGGAACCAACGCCTATGGCATCTTTTGTAATTTACAGAAATGGCACTGACGTATGAAGTGGAACAAACAGGTGAAAAAGAAGCCTTTTGTGACATCGACTTTTCCTGAGATCTAATTAACCAAGGCAGCACAATAAAATAGTTAATTGGATATCATATGGAGAATTCTCTGTTTGTAAAGTGCAGTTTCTGTGAGACACATGATCGCCGTTCAGGAATGTTAAACACTGATAATGGAAGCAGTAATATTAATCCACTGTAGTGTTCAAATAACAGAAAAACTCACTTCTTCCTGTCCTCTGGATCTGACGGAATGGATTTGTGCAAAGGTGCCAGTTCTTCTTCATGAGCGATGACCAGCTTAGCATTCACCTGAACACCTGAGATTCGGAACGTTGGCCCCTTCACTTTACCACGTCTGGCAGCTTTTAAAAAAAACATTCAAACACTTTCACTGCTGATACAGAAAACATGTAAAATAAAATCTATTTCACGAGCAAACGCAATGGGCTGGATTTTCATGCTAGAGATGGATATCAAAACATCAAAAGCAGAAACTATAAGCACTTGCTGTTTAAAACATCAACAGCAGAAACTATAAGCACTTGCTGTTTAAAACATCAACAGCAGAAACTATAAGCACTTGATGTTTCCACTTGTAGAACTAAATATTGAGCCAAAGACAAAATAACTCTCAGCTGCCAATCAAGAAATGTATTCCCTTGTGTGCACCTGCTTCAACGAACTAATGGCAGCCTGGGCTATCAGCCAAGCATACACAATGAGGTGTCAAGTGACTGGTTGATTGACACAGCAATAGATTGTAGTAAGAACAGTTTTTGAAGGGAAGTTATCAATGGCTGCTTTTTAAAGCTTTTCCGTACATGCCATTGTGGGGCCATTGCGGGTGAGTGGAAGGTCATGAGTTGGCAAGGGTACGTCTGACCTTTAAAAGATATCTTTTAGAAGGTTCCCGCATCCAGACTAAGGTTCGTGACACCTCTGAAGGGCCATGAAACACAAGTCATCCAGAAGATAGCCCAACTCCACAAACAGTGTGGGGGGGTGGGCTGGGGGACCTTTGCAATGGATTGGACAGGTCGGGAGTACAGTTTCTCCTGCGTTAATGAAAACTGGAGGTGACGGGAATCTCATAATCAGGCTCTGTCATTTTTGAAGGTCCTCTGGACTTAGTTGTGGGAATAAGCTTTCTGCATGCTTGAAAAACAACAGCAGAACAGCAATAATAGAAGAAAGCTCAATAATACTGCGATCATTTAATTTCATATTTAGGACTGAAAGAGAGAGTCTGGTCTCATAGCCTCCAAAACATTTTAAGTTTTGCCTTAGCTGCTCTTTACCAATTCTTAGCCACCCTGCTTAGTGGATAAGGAGGTTAGTAATATGGATAAAAATTAGATAGTCATTGGGCCTGATTTTACCATTTTGTCGCGCCCGAACTTGGTAAAGTCGGGCGTGAGGCCATTAACGCGATCCATGCCCGCGTCCTCGCAGATGCCCACTTTACCAAGGCCCAAAAGTGGCCTGTATTTAAATTGAATTAATGAACTACCCGCCCAACTTTACCAGCAATTCCCCCTTTACCATCGCGTTCGCCCGTCCAGATTCGGCGCGAAACAGACCTGCTCGGCAAAGGTCTGTTTCGGGCGCTCCAGCAAGAGGTAAGTTCAGAGCTTCCAACGGCTCTCTGACTCAGATCGGTGGCAGAGTGGGGTGAGGGAGGTGGGCCAGATCATTCTCTGGTTGGGGGAGGAGGGGGGGCGGAAAGAGGGAGGATGAGGCAGGTCAGATGTATCTCTGGTTTGGGGGGGGGCGAGGGAGGCCAGATCGTTGTCTGGTGGGGGGGGGGACAGGGGGGTCCGCTGCCACTCTGCGGGCAATCGGTGGGGAGATAGGGTGCAGGGGGTCACGATCGGTCTGGGTAGCGGGGGAGGTGGTTGGATAAGGGGGACAGTTATGTTGTGGGGCGATGTCTGTTGGGGCCATCGCTGCTGGGCCGCTTTATCTGCTTTTTGCGGCCCAGGAGCCATGTGACAGGGGTGTGTTTTTCAAATTTTTTTTCCTCACTGTGCATGCGCAGTTCAAAGCTCCGATCGTTTTGGGTGCGAAAAGCCCCGCTCACAGCGCAATTCAAAACCGTGATTTGTTTTTCAAGCTAAGTGCGTATGGGGGCGCCTGAAAGCAGATTTCCAAGCCGGATCTGAATTGCACTCAGATTTAGCACTTAGAATGAAAATGGTAAAATCGGACCTATTATGTTTGCTTTAAAGACAGTTGGGGAAGAGAACAGGGAGAAGTGACGACGGAGGGAAAAAACTTGTCGTTGCTTCCTAACTTATTCTTGGGACATGGGCAATTATTGTCACCAGGGTTGCTCGAGGTGGTTGGTGGTAAACCACTGATGCTTCGAAGCTGTCAAACTTCATAATTTAAATAGCAATTACAATGTCAACAGGTCAAACTGATGGACTGCCTAGTGAAGCCTCAACTCAAACTCTCCCAGTTACTACAAAATGTTGTATTTTCTGTTCTTAATTTTTTGAAGGGGTTTTTCCAAAGCATGGAAAAATCCAAATGCAAAACGTGAAAATTAATTGTCTGGTAAAAATTGTAAACCAAAAGCAGCATTTGCCCACTAGACCAAGTGAAGTCCTTATTAAAAAAAACACAAAGCTGAACTAAGTTGTCAGTCATCTGCTCCAAGTAAGGAGGACACTGTTCAAAATGAAAATAAAATGCCAGCAACGTGCAGAACACGGCAGTCTTAATCCCTTCAAGATTGCAGAACTGGTGAAAGTATTAAGGGGCCTGAGATGTGGCAAAGCAGTGGAACATGACAACATCACACAGAATTCCCGAATCTACTGTGCTACTGCCTGGTTGACTCAGTTCGACACACAGACCATCAGCTCAAAATCAGGTGTTTACCTGTCTTCTCCTGGCCAGTGGACTCGCGTAGAGCTTTAATACAACCATTATGCACCATCTCTCCTAACCGCCTGAGATCAACCTCCGACTTATCTACCAGCTCAGCATCTCGTGCAATCGCTTCTAACCTGCAAAGCAAGATCCAGTAGGTTACAGCAGACAACAGCTTTAACTATAATTTTGCAACTATTACACAGTTGTGTGTATTGGAAGAAAAATGGTTCAAGTTCAGGTTAGATAATACCACATTCCCGGCTCCAAATTGTACACAAACGGTATTTGCATGAAGCATACCTTTCCAGAGGTCCACCAAACTTCTTATAACTCTTGATAAACCTAATAAACACAAAATAGCATTTAAGTTCTTTTTGAACTGATAATTGTATTCAATCTTAACAATTCACAAGAAACCCAATGTACACAAACCCAAACTCAAAAACACTCAATTGCAAATTGTGATAAACAAGTGACACATCACGTCCACATGCCTGCATCTCATTAAAAGTGAAACGCAAGAGGGGTTTACATAGCATAACTCACAGTATGTGTACCTCCTCCAGAGGCCCCTGCAGGCAGATGCCAGTCTTCAGCCAATTCAATTCATTCCATGTGATATCAAGGAACGGCTGAAGGCACTTGATGCTGCAAAGACTATAAGCCTTGACAATATTCTGGCAATAGTACTGAAGATCTACCCCGAAATGTGGAAAATTGACCATGACAAATCCAACCCAACCAATTACTGCCCCCCCAATCTACTCTCGATCATCAGTAAAATGATGGAAGGGGTCATCAACGGCGCTATCAAGCAGCATTTCTTAGCAAGCAACTGACCCTCAATTTGGGTTCCGCCAGGATCACGCAGCAACTGACTTCATTACAGTCTTGCTTCAAACATGGACAAAAGAGCTGAATTCCAGAGCTGAGGTTGTGGGGGGAGGAGGTAATCTCGACTGGTTGAAGTCATAACTAGTACAAGATGGTTGTGGTAGTTGAAGGTCAATCATCCCAGTCCCAGGACATCACAGTAATTTCATTGCAGTGCTAATGTAAGCCTTATTTGTGACTAATAAATGAACTTTACTTTAAGTTCCTCAGGGCCTAGTGTTCCAGGCCCAACTATCTTCAGCTGCTTCCTTCCATCACAAAGTCAGAAGTTGGAATGTTCGCTGATGATTGCATAATGTTCAGCACTATTCATGATTCAGATACTGAAGCAGTCCATGCTCAAATGTAGCAAGACCTGGACAATATCCAAGCTTGGGCTGAAAGTAACACTCACACAAGTGCGAAGCAAAGATCATCTCCAACAACAGAGAATCTAACCATCGTTCCTCGCCATTCAACAGCATTATCATCACTGAATCCCCCACTATCAACATCCTGGGGGTTGCCACTAATTGAATTGGACTAGCCATGTAAATACTGTGGCTACAAGAGCAGGTCAGAGGTTGGCTGGGAATTCTGCAGCAAGTATCTCACCTCCTGACTCCCCAAACCCTGTCTACCATCTGTGAGGTACAAGTCAGGAGTGTTACGGAATACTCTTCATTTGACTGGATGAGTGCAGTTCCAACAACATTCAAAAAGCTCAACACCATCCAGAACAACATAACTCGCTTGATTGGAACCCCATCCACAAACATTCACTCCTCCACCACTGAAGAACAGCGGCGGCAGTGTGTACCACCTACAAGATGCACTGCCAGAACTCAACAAACGTCCTTAGGCAACACTTTCCAAACTCATGACTGCTACCACTTGGAAGGACAGGGGCAGCAGATACATGGGAACACCATCACATGCAAGTACCTCTTCAAGACACTTACCATTCTGACTTGGAAGTATGTCCCTCATAATGGCTGGGTCAAAATCCTGGAACTCCCTTCCTAACAGCATTGTGGGTGTACCTACACCACATGGACTGCAGTGGTTCAAGAAGCCAGCTCATTACCACTTTCTCAAGGGCAATTAGGGATGAGTAATAAATGCTGGCCTAGATGCCCACATCCCATAAATGAATTTTTATTAAAAAGTTATTTTTCACTATTTCTAGTAGATCTTCCATGGTGTCACTCACATTAAACCAAATAATATACCGTTTAATAAGGGCAGAAGTGTCATATCAGGTAATTTTCAATGTATTATTCTAACACAAATAAACTGTGCGCTTTTATTCCAAATTGTTGTTAACGCAGACTCGGGACAAGAGAATTTAATTTTAATTCGGCCAAGAAAAAAAGTAAAGTTTATTTATTACTCACAAGTAGGCTTTATATTAAGTCTGCAATGAAGTTACTATGAAAATTCCTCAGTCACCACACTCCAGTGCCTGTTGGGGAACATTGAGGGAGAATTTAGCACGGCCAATGCACCTAACCAGCATGTCTTTCGGACCGTGGGAGGAAACCGGAGCACGTGGAGAAAACCCATGGGGAGAACGTGCAGACTCCACACAGGCAGTGACCCAAGGCTGGAATCGAACCCAGGTCCCTGGCGCTGTGAGGCCGCAGTGCTAACCACTGTGCCATCGAAAACATGGCAGATTGAAATGTACTTACTGGTTTCAGATGAGTAGCATCTGGCATTTTAGATCATGATGCTTGCTAACCACATCATTCTTCATACAATAAATATAGATAAATATTTCTACTAAACTCCAAACTATTCACATTTGTATAAAAGAAGCTTCTGTAGATACGAGTCCAGTAGATAAAAGTAATCAGTGGGACACAATGAAAAAGGATGCGCTGTCCCACTGCATAACTCAGTATCATTTATATTTAATGAACATACCTGCGAATTTCAGCATCACTAAAACCTTTAATATTTTCACGAGGAATTGTTCGGGGTCTCCCACGTTTTTTAGGACGCTTCCCTTCAGAAACCGAGTCACTGTCCGACTCTGAAGATCGCCTCCTCCTGCGCCTTCCTTCACTCCCATTGAAACTAATCTACGATACAGAAAGAAACGTGAGGGCTGGAATTTTACCGCCCGCAGGCCGCAAGAATTGGAGCAGGCGATGGGAAGGTCACTGTCTGACCTCAGGTGGGATTTTACAGTTTTCGGACAAGGGAGGCCGTAAAATCCCTCCCAAGAAATACTGTGATACTACATTCCAAATTATCAAAGGCAATTGTAACTAAATAAAATATATAAAGATTGCCAAAAATATTTAAGACTCAATGTTTTCTTCACCAATTCTGAAAAATAGGTTACTATCCAACTCTCTAAGTAAGTCAAAGAGAATATTTTAATGGGGCTGATTTGTCTTGCTGTCCAAGAAAGCAACAACTGACAAAGATTACCAAGAATTAACCTGTTATTGCAATATATATATATATTAGCCACAGGATGGCAGCAGTGTACTTTTATAGGACAGTAAGTTTCATTTTGGGTTTTTTATTGTATCAAAAGACAATCTTGGCAATAGATCTGTATGACCTATCAGAGGGTTAAACTATCTTTCTGGTGCTGTCCTGCTCTGTTTCTACCTATATCGCTGTACTTGGGGATAGTGTCAGAGTGCCAAAATGAACAAATAAACTAATGTTCACAGGAAAAGAAATGACATTTATACAACACCTTTCATTAAGAAAAATACCTGCAATGTTTCAAAGTGGCATAATTTCATCCCCTTTCAGGTTTCCAAGCTTCTGTTCTCTTTGCAATATCCTGCCCTCTCCATCTACATCCCCACCCTGACCGGAAACATGTGCAGATAGATGCCCTTTCACCTTCCCATTATGCAGGGCTCTCAAACATCTTTCCAGGTGAAACAACAATTTATTTGTACTTCTTTCAACTTAATATTACAGCATTCATTTTTCACAAAGTTGTCTCCTCTCCACTGGGGAGATTAAATGCCATTTGAGATATCACTTTGTCGAACACCTCGGTGAAGCTCACAAGCATGACACTGAACTTCCAGTCGCTTGCTACTTTCAATCCTCCAGCCCACTATGACCTCACTGTCCTTGACGTCCTGTACCTGCTTCAATAAAGCTCAAGGAACAACTTCAAAAATACAGCTATTGTTTACAGACTTAATAATGAATCATACATGCGCAAACCTTAACTCGCACTCCCACTTTCTCAGACAGGGGATGGTGATAACATAGGATGGCTGCACCAGAATCATCGGGAGTGGAGGGCATGTGGGCTGGTGCCTGGGGTAGTTCGCACTAGCCCACGTGCCCTCCACTCCCAACCTGTGGAGGGTTTACCCAACTTTCACCACCCCATTCCCAGGCCTCTAGAACCTTTGCCTCTTTGCCAGAGTTTCCACACTCTGACCCTCCGCTCTAACACTTACCTGTTTGGCACAGTTACGCATTCGAGGAAGTAAGTAGATCTCCTGAAGTTCCTTCTGTCGCTCTTCCTCTTCCATCCTTCTTCGTTGCGCTTCAGGAATAATGTCATCCCAGTCCTTGATATTCCGCTGAGGTTCAAGGTCATCGCCCATTGTGGAAAAATTTGCCACCTAACGATGCGAAGGGGAAAATTCCAGAATGCTTTCAACAGGAGCTCACAGGATAAAGTTAGAGAAGGAAAAATTGAAAACTATATTTGGAAACTGACGGTTAAACCTATGGATAAACTTAAAAAGTGAATCTAAGGCCAGTAATGATCAGTACGTGACATAGGGAGGATAGGTACAGTCAAATTCCTTTCCTCATTGGCACCTATAGAATCCCTACAGCGCAGATGGAAGTCATTCGGCCCATCGAGTCTGCACCGACCACAATCCCACCGAGGCCCTATCCCCACATCCCCATGCACTTACCCTAGCTAGTCTCCCTGACACTAAGGGGCAATTTAGCATGGCCAATCCATCTAACCTGAACATCTTTGGAGTGTGGGAGGAAACCGGAGCACCCGGAGGAAACCCACGCAGACACAGAGAGAACGTGCAAACTCCACACAGACAGTGACCCAAGCTGGGGATTGAACCCAGGTCTCTGGCGCTGTGAGGCAGCAGTGCTAACCACTGTGCCAACCCGTGCCGACCTAGGCAAACTTGCTGCTGCATTGGCCTCCAGCTAGTCCATGCTAGGCTATGGGATGTCAGCTGAGCTGGGATCCAATGCTACTCTCCCTTCTCCCATTACGTAGACATATGAAGTTGAAACATCTTTCATAAGGGACAGGTAGGTGATTAGATTCCCTGCCCTACAACTAGATGACTTAAGTGTTGTGCACAACTTTCTTGCTATAACTTGTACAGAGTATTTATTGGTTAGGCTGCTGTTAAGAGAATTGTGTCCCATTATTGCAGCTTAGAATCAGCAGAGAAGGGTCAGAAAACCAAGTGGCAACTTCTCATAAGCTGCAGACAGCTTTTGTTGAATTCAGTGCGCCCCGGATGGGCTCTCTCTTCTGAATCCCTCAAAAATAAGACAGGTAATTTTGTTCAACTAAAACTTCCTTACTCCTTTGTTCTTTGGCATTACAAATTTGCTGCTGTTGTCGAAGCCGCCACTTACCTCGTTCTCCCACCTGCAATTTTCTGGAAAATATTCACTCTTAAAGAGGCGGATAATATGAAGAGAAGGGGTAGCGGGAAGGAGATTAAATGGACAGCTCTTTCAGAGAGCTTCTAGACTGCACCAGGGGTCTACATGGCTGGTTCGAAAGCTTGCGCATGGGTAATAATCTTTACATGTAACGTACCACAATTTTAAAAAAAAATTATGAACATTAAGAGCTCTCAACATTTAGAATGACAATAGCTAAAGGAACTGGCCAGGTTCCCTCCCAGCCAACATACCTGATGCTAACTCACATCAAGAGGTATTTTTGTAAGAGCAATGTCAAGGTTATATCAAACAATTTTTTAAAAATGCTTTAAAGATTTTACTGCTGCTCTCCATCTTCCACTTCTCCCACTGCTGACATTATGGTATTTACAATGATCCACATTTTAAGTTTTCAGTTCAATATTTGTTTTCAAATTTAAATGTGTTTTCTGCGTGCCCCTGGAATTTTGACGTCCATTTTGAAACCTGTCAAAAACTTTTAAGTTGCTTAAAAACCAGGCGCGATAGCCAGTGTTGCAGCTGGTCAAAGTTCACGATACTGCTGATTGACTTGGCTTGCAAACTGGAACAGCAGCAACTTTTTGTTTTATAGTGTTGGGTTGGGTGATCTGATTGATATCAATAGCCCAGCAGCAGAGGTGCCTAGTAAACCTTGAACACCATGGTGCTGGTGCACAGATTCCCACTGAATTCAACACCAAATACCTTCCAGTACCTTGAACTGCGACAGTAGCTCCTCTCCCACTGTGGTAGGCCCAGGTTCATTCTCACGAGTTTCAGCACGACAAAGAATTTCATCAATATCCATTTCCTACAAACATAATTTACATTTAAAAAATATAAATAGAATTGTATTGTTAGCTAATCGCTCGCTTTAAAAAAAAGGATTCCCTATAGTATGATTTTAAACTATGTTAAAACATTTCATGTTAGTTTTCATTTTATGCCTTAACTGGCAGCCTTAGGGAGCAAAAATGAAGTTTAAAAAAAGGGCAAAAAGATGTTTTAAAATAGATCGATTTGAAGTACTGGAAAGAAATCAAGTGTTCGCTTTGTGAATTTTTCCCACATGCTGCTGATTAATTTCTCTTCAAAAACTAAATTCTTACTTTGAAATGTTACGAACCTACATTTTCCCCTATTTGGCATCACCAATAGAATCATGATGGAGAATTGTGAGCTTGTGTGTATCACTGCTCCCAGTGATACACTCTGAATGTGCAGGAAGAGGAGGGGGGTGGGGGAGAGATGCCAAATGTCACTGCTGAATTTAATGCTGGAAGAAACCAAAAATTAGCAAAAGAAAATATTTTTTTCTGACGAGCAAGATTAATATTTGTCAAGTGCCCGAGAATTCAGTGGCAAGGTACAACATCCCCACCAACCTCCAGCTTTGCAAAGACATCCATGAAAGTGCAACGAGGACTTGTTTGGGACACAGAGCAGCCAAGGAAACGGTCAGAAGGCAATGACAGGGAGTGAAAGTACACCTCGAAGATACCGTGCCACAAAATTTTAATGTTCATCAGGTAAGAGTTAATTTGTCACATCTTCCAAAAAGTACCTGCACTAAACATATCTGTCACTTATAGCCACCTCTGCCTCACTATGATAAACATCTGCAAAAGCTTGATGTTGATGTCCTGAAGAGTTTGTGGGGAGTTTTACTTCCATTAGCTACATCTGCACATGATCCTTCAGCAATGGCATTACATGCGAATCCCATGTTAAAGTTTAACATCTCATCTGTGTACTTATTTAAAGTGCTTGACAACAACCCATTATTGTCCACATATGGACACCCTGGATTCACTGCACCCAGAGTGCATTTTTCTTAAAGGAGAAAATAGCCCAAAACAGCAGATAGGGAATGACCATCCAACCACCAGTCTCTAACTTATGGAGCAGAAGCACTGAAGCTCCTTGGAAAAGCAGACAGAAGGAACCAGCCAAATGCAGGGATCCTGGTGACAATGAAGCTGACGGGAACTGCTCCAGAAATTCTGACCACAATGCAGCTAAGGAAGTCTTGGGACCCGTCTGTCTATAAGCACCAGGACTGGTTTGATGGAAGACAACACCTGGAGTCATCATGGATAAAGAACAAGTTACCAACCAAGAAACAAGCTTGTGACAACATTTGTAAATAAGTCCAAACAGAACTAAGGGTTTTGTGCAACTCCTGTGGAGCAAGGTGACTGATAATTGCAACACCACGCTGACCAGAACAACATGAAGAATTTCTGTACTACGCAGTATGTAGCCCACAGTCTAGTGACTTCACCTCTACTATGTGTGAGCACTGATGAAACCATTCCCCTCTGTCAAAAATCAAATCTCGAAAAGGTAGACTATTGGCAAAAGCTTCTCAATCATCATAGAATAGAATCATAGAATCATAGAAACCCTACAGTGCAGAAGGAGGCCATTCGACCCATCGAGTCTGCACCGACCACAATCCCACCCAGGCCCTACCCCCACATATTTTACCCGCTAATCCCTCTAACCTACGCATCCCAGGACTCTAAGGGGCAATTTTTATTTTTTTTAACCTGGCCAATCAACCTAACCCGCACATCTTTGGACTGTGGGAGGAAACCGGAGCACCCGGAGGAAACCCACGCAGACACGAGGAGAATGTGCAAACTCCACACAGACAGTGACCCGAGCCAGGAATCGAATCCGGGACCCTGGAGCTGTGAAGCAGCAGTGCTAACCACTGTGCTACCGTGCCGCCCAGCTATCAATGATCACACCATTCATTAGATGCCTCTGTGCTATCAACTATATCCTTACAACAGAATGTACTGCAGCTGAAAAAGCTAGCTAGTTACCCTCAAATAGGAAGGAACCTGATTCTGATGCTATCCCAGCTGAGACTACTTAGTCAAGGACCTCAACAAGCTATTTCAATCTATGCAGAACTCAAAAAATAAAGATCCTCAAGAGTTCAATTGTTCATCCCTACAAAGGAATAGGAAATTGCTTATCGATGGTAATCACTGGGGAATTTTTTATTTGCCATTGATGGAAATATCCTTGCAATTCTCATTCCTAATTCACCAAGTTGCAGCAAATCCTCCCAGCCAATGAGAGTTCAAAAAGGCACAGCTGATGTGATCTTCAGAGCCAGTCAGCTGTGAACTTCCAGATGTCAGTCTCAATCAAGCTCCAAAGCAGCAATAATGATATCAAACAAGATAAGCAGCCAATCACATTGAAGCATTCTCATGGACAGTAAATCAGGAAGTAAGAACCACAGATTCTTAGCAAAAGCTCAATTTCACCATCATCACTACCACAAAATCTGGGCCACGGTATTTTGGCTATTGTCTTCAACGCTGAAGGATGAATGAATTGGTAGGAAATAAACTTCTGATCAAGAAATTTGAATTTACTTAGAGGCAAGATCAGTAAAGCACCCGAAAGAGATTGACTGGGACGAATTCAAAATAAGCAAGAAAGACGCTACATAAGGTCACTCCTGTGGTTTAGCTACCTGTGGTTCTTGTTCCTCTCCTTCTGGTTCTTTGAAAAGCTCCTCGGCTCCAAACTTGAGGATAGCTGCCAGCTCTTCTTTATTAAAAGGAGTAGAACTGAAATAAGAAGAGATGAACCAAATAAAATTCAAATTTTTGATCACAATCCTACAGATAACCACAATAGATTTGAAAATTAATTGAAATTCTGGGACACAACCTCTCTCTACAATAGAGTCTCAAGTGTACAATAATTCTTATCATTTCTTTGCGGCATTTATAAAGATGAAAGTGGAGTAAAATTTTTAATTGGTCAGTGGATTGATTTCTTTATATCCATCTTGGGATGTGAGAACCATTAACAGAGTCAACATCTCTTGCTCATCTCTAACTGATGACATTCAGCCGCCTTCTTGAATTGCTGGAGTCCATCTGGCGTCAGTACACCCACAGTGCATTCCATGATTTTGACCCAGCCACTGTGAAGAGAGGATCAGTGACTTGGTGGGGAACTTCCAGGTGGTGGCATTCCCATGGATCTGCTGCCCTTATCATTCAAGCTGGTAGAGGCCACAGATTGGGAAAGTACTGTCAAAGGAGCCTAGGCAAGTTGCTGCAGTGCATCTTGCGGTTGATACATACTGCGACCAATATGCATCAGTGGTGGAGGCAGTGAATGTTTCAGGTATCGGATAGGGTGCCGATCAAACAGGTTGCTCTGTCTCAGATGGTTGAGCTCAAGTGTGGTTGGAGCTGCACTCATCCAGGCAACTGGTGAGCATTCCATCATGCTCTAACTTATAGATTGTGGGCAGGCTTTGGGGAGTCAAGAGTTACTTGTCGTAGAATTCTCAGCCTCTGACCTGCTCTTGTAGCCACAGTATTTAAATGGCTAATCCAACTCAGCCTCCAGTGTTAGTAGTGGAGGTTTGGCGATGGTAATGCTATTATTGTACGAAGCTTTGATTTATAAAACATTTTACCATTATTAGAGGATTGACAGAACAAAAACAATTACACTGAGGTAAAACATTCTGAAATTAACTTGTCTTGTACCATGAACCTGTCAGTATCCTACTAATGTAAACCTTAAAATTGGAACAACATAAATATTCAAGATCAAATTTACTTTTTTTTGGCAATGGTGAGCTTTTAGATTTCTCTCTTTCTGGCCAAGAAAATACAACTCTATATGGACAGTGTGCTCTCAAATACATCAACATATAAAGAGCAATTACTAGGTGGCAGAGATTACTCCAACACTGCATATATTCTCACAGTTTAACAAAAGTAAAGCTAGACTTCAAAGTTCCTTGTCCTTATGCACTGAAAGAAAACTTTAAATGGAATATTAAAGTTTAACCAAAACAGTGCAGCAGTGCACAGAGCACCCTTTTAAACCGATTATGACTAGAAGGTGCTGACAACAGGAGTGATATTTGTCACTAAGGTTTCAGTAATAGGTAATAGTGGGTGTATAAAATCTCCATGCTGTGTTAAAATGGACTGTGGAAAACATCCAGCAGTGCAATTACAAAAGCTTGGGCTCTTGAAAGCACTTTTGAACTACATAAAACTAGAGTCAAGAAGCGATATGACTTTTCATGAGCAGCAATGGTGGGGGCAGTTTCACAGCTTAACAATCTAATACAAAATTAAAATTTTGTAATTTTTTTGCTCTTTAGGGTAGGGAGTTTTAGTTCAGATTGGCAGCATGGTCGGTGCAGGCTTGGAGGACCAAAGGGCCTGTGTTCCTGCGCTGTAATTTTCTTTGTAAAATGCATTTGGTTTAAGTGAAATTATTCCTATGCTGAATTGGTGCCTAAATCTGTGCAGGGCCGGTAAAATATATTAAAGATATATCAGTAACAGCAAATTTCAACACACTTTATTCTACGAGGCTCTACAAGGGTAATAATCTCAGCTCTGACCAAACACAAATTATCCGAATACAGAATTATGTTCTGCATCGAAACATATACAAATCATTACAAACATAAATTATTTATAGGTATGATAGTACCTATAATACTATTATAGGTACTATAATAGTACCTACATACAGTAGTTATGCGAGTGAACTAATGATTCAAACATGGGTTTACATCCCAATTTAAACTGAGTTAATTAAATAAATTGGAATAAACTGCTAGGCTCAGAAATGGTGACAATGAGATTACCATAAAAACTTAACTGGTTCACCAATTACCAAAGAAATATATATTTTTACCTGGTCTGTGCTATATATGATTCTAAACCCACAGCAATGCGTTTGTCTCTAACTTCCCTCTAAAATGGTGCAGCAAGTGGTCACCATCCACTTCTCTCAAGAACAATTAGACATGGACAATAAATAATAGCCTTGCCTGCAACACTCACATCCCATGAATGAATAAATTTAAAGAAATTACTTCTTACACATTTGCATATCTGAGTTTCATGATCACTGTGGAACATAGTCGAAGCAATAATTAAATGGGGCGATTTTTAAACTGTTGGTCGACTGTTGAGAACGGATTTAAGCACACAGAAAAATTATAGTGGGAGTGTTGGGGCAATTTACCAACTTCATAGATGCCCAAGGCCTACCTTGCAAATATTTCTGCTAAGCTTACAAGGGGTTGAGTACCATTTCTGCCTGCTGGCTTGAGTAAGTTGGGGTGTCCCAGCAGTTGTAGGACTTTTGTTTGCAATTTTCCAGGAAGAAATCAGCAGAGCATGCACCGAACATGGGCTTCACATTTGTATCAAACTGCTAGTTACCAGGTGCTCCTTAAAAGGGATCATTGGAGGCTGCTCAAAATAGACTAAAGAAATCTTACATTTTGGTTTATTCAGGGCAGGAAAGGAACAGAAGCTCCCATTTTGGGATGATAAAATACTCTGTCCCATTGCCTGCCCAAGCAAGATTCCTCCAGGGACTGCTACTCTCTTGTGGCCACGTTTCCAACCTCCCAGAACTGATAAGTGGCAGCAGGGTGCCCATTTGGTGCCAACTATTCTTTAGTGACATTTAAATGAAGATAAAACCCTGTGCCAGCTTTCAACAGGGTGACCACTCTGCTATCTTTGCAGCTGTTTTGGTCAGAATGTCACCCCAGTGAATCAGTAATTCATGAAATTGGAAAACATTTGAATAAAGAATAGCATTTATTAAGCACCAGGTCTCTCAAAACACCGAATTAAACATGAGCAAGAAAATCATCAGTTGCCTTTCCTCAGCTAATGATTTGCTAACTCCATGTTGAACATCATTTGGAAGAATTTGAGAAGAGTCATGGGCACAGACGTTACTCTAGGTGGGAGATTTCTATGTCCATGACTGACCAAGATGGCCAAGTCCTGAAGAACATATCTTTTAAGATTGATGGCAGGTGGGATGAGAACCAACAAGAGATAAAACCCACTTGGCTTCGTCCTCACCAATCCAGATGCATTTGTCTAGGACAGTATTGGTAGGAGTGACCATGCAGTCCTTGTGGAATTGAGGTGCCATCTGCATACTTTGATGATGTGCTCCATCATGCTGTTATGCACTTAACACTGTGCTAAATAGGCTAGATTCAGGACAGATCCAGCAGATCTGTGGTCTTTTCAGATGACAACTAGAATCATAGGAACCCTACAGTGCAGAAAGAGGCCATTTGGCCCATCGTGTCTGCACCGACCACAATCCCACCTAGGCCCTACCCCCATATCCCTACATATTTACTCGCTAATCCTTCTAACCTACGCATCTCAGGACACTAAGTGGCAATTTTAGCACAGCCAATCAACCTTACCCGCACATCTTTGGACTGTGGGAGGAAACCGGAGCTCCTGGAGGAGGAAACTGGAGCTCCTGGAGGAAACCCACGCAGACACGAGGAGAATGTGCAAACTCCACACAGACAGTGACCCGAGCCGGGAATCGAACCCACGTCCCTGGCACTGTGAAGCAGCAGTGCTAACCACTGTGCTACCGTGTCGCCCCTTCTAAACTCTTCTAAACCTTTGGGAAATCTAGATTCAGGGCAATAGCCCATATTCTATGTCAGCCACAAAGTTGAAAAGAATAAAAGACAAAACAGGACGCAAGTATTAAAGTGACTCTGTGATTGGTTTTGAAGTTGCCAAAATGTGAAATGCCTTCTTTTCTCAGTGAATTACTGGTGCACAAAGATACCATAATAACACCAACATCAGAGAATTGAAGGCAAGAGATTTAATTGAGTTTCCTAACAATAACCTTTAATAAATGACTAATTTGTTTAGCTACTTGTCCAGGTGCCATAAATGATGACTCAGAAAAACATAGCTACGTACCTTGTAGGATTGGAGCCAGTGTGTAGCACAGTTTTCCCTGTTGTATCCATTCGCTGTATAACGAGGTGGTCCAGCACCATCTTTTTCTTTGCCCTTTCAATTATCTCTTCTTCTACTGTTCCCTTTGTAACTAGCCGATATATATTCACCTGGAAGATGCATTATGTACATGATATCCTTACAAACAAATTTTAAATCAAACTTTAAATTTCACAAGGTTGGTGGTTAGAAAGATGAGTTCAGATAAATCACCGAGGCTTCTAAACATGATACATCTTTGATAATTAGTCACCAAACTATTTTCCAGTTTGGAGTATGACTTTTTAAAAATCAGTGGTTAATCATAAACATGAACATTATGATGTACTTTGACCAGCAACAGGGAAATAGTTACCTGCTTCTTCTGACCGATTCTGTGAGCTCTCGCTTGCGCCTGTAAATCATTCTGTGGATTCCAGTCTGAATCAAAAATAACTACAGTGTCTGCAGATGCCAGGTTTATGCCCAACCCTCCTGCTCTGGTTGACAGCAAAAAGCAGAAGTCCTGCGATCATAAAGAGACAAATTCCTAAAACAGATTCTTCACAAATTGTGTACGAGTAACATCTCCTTTCCCAACTAACGGTGAAAATGACATCAATACATTATGATTGAATAGCTACAGCTGGTTAGATCGTCTAATTTTCTGCCCCTTCCAACTATTGTAAAATTAAACATTTCAACAAATCCTTATGTGCAGTAGTAAATGTACAAATTGACTAATGCTAAATCAGAATTCTGCAATACAGAAACACAATTGACAGATTAAGTTTACTTTAATAACTCTTACGAACATATCCAAATAATTTCTGACCATGTATCCCTCAGACATGTATAGAAGCTGCTAAATAACCTTAATTTTCCAAAAAGGAAGAGAAAAGCAACTTGCAAATTAATTATCAAGGTGTGTTTCACAGGTGCAACAATACTCAATTCAGTACCAGCTCTTTTCCCCCATCGGCATGTTAGACTCTGTTTATACAATGCACATGTTTGATATTTTGTTTTTTAAAAATCAAGTAAATTCTACCTCGCGCATCAAGTTTGATCATATAGGATGTGCTTTTCCTTGAAAGAAATGTCACGCAGAAGTCATTACAGCATGTGGTTACAGTTTTCAAGATGGTTAGCAAAGACATGGTGAAGAGTTGCTGCTGGTTGTTGGGGTTTATTAAGTTCATTTCTTGTTTAGTGATTAAAAGCAATAAATACATTGCATCGAGCGTTCTTTAAAGAAGTTCAAATTTATAAACCATTTAAATTACTGCTGAAGTATTGCACCCATTTCTGGCACCACACTTTATGAAGAGGATTTCAAAAGAGATCAACTAGAATGGTACCAGGAATGAAAAACTTCAATTACACAGAGATATTAGAAAAACTGGGGTGGATCTCGGAAGTGCAGAGATTGAGAGATTTAATTGAGTGTTACAAGTGGCTTAAATTTTGACCATTTCTCCTCTCAAGGGCAGGTCCATTATGGGAAGGCAGTATGCGGCTGGTTGATTAGTTATGTGTCACCTATGTGGGACCAACTCCAGTTCCCGAGTATGTGAAACACTATCAGCTACAGGGGTCATATGAATAACAAAACCTCAGTCATGGGTAGTTTACAACAACCACACTGAGGAACTTGATAATAGTTCCCACGTTAACAGGAACTGCCGTATTTAAATATATTTCTACGTTAACTGTATTGAAACTTTTGCACTATTTAATCAAACCTTTGACGCAGCTAAATTCTCTCATGGCATTTTTCTAGAGCCTATGGCAGAGAGTTTTTCTTTTGAAGAGAGTGCAGCATCAGCTATCGCACATACAAGAATCTCTAAAAGGTCAGAAACAATCATTTCACTAAAGCAAACAGACTTGAGGCACTCTCCCAATCACTAACAGTAACTACGCTATCAGACTTAAATCAGAAACAAAGATATAGAAATGCTAGAACTGTACAACAGATCCAACAGCATCTGAAACAGAAAGATAAACATTTCAGGGATAACTCTTCACACCAGACCTGTGAATAAAAATGACAGGGACAGGAAAAGGTTTGCAATAGTTGTAACTTGAATGACAACAAATTGATAGCAGTCACTCTGTCTCACTTCAGAACATGATAAGTTCAGAAAATTTAAATGAATCATTTCCCCCACCTTTCTCTTTCCTCTGGTTGCTGTTCACCAACATAAAGTAGTGAATGGAGGATGAACTGAGCCATGGGTTTGCCCCTCAAGTAATGTCGGTGCCACTCTAACTGGCTGGCAGAAAATGTATTGATTGGATGATGGACATCATTTATTCCTCATATGGCCTGGCTACGACCAGGTGAAACTCAGCTGAACAAAACAGGCAGAGTCAAACCTTGGGATTCAAATCCACAGCCATCCGAAGAGGGGATAAATCTCTTTATTTCTTGCCCTATTTCTCACTCTCATGCACGCGCACACAAAAAGTCTTACATCTGATCCTTCTGCATTGAAATGGTCCAGTGCCTGCTTCCTCAGCTCTCCCTTAATGGATCCGTCTAGACGCTGTAACAGAAAGACCAGTTAGCATTAGTGTAAGGCGTGTTAGTGAAATGCAGAAAAAAAATCCTAAAAAATAACTATCCCTCAGATTTGTCCTTTGCAAATGGACACAGTCTATTCATCATAATGTAAGACGTAAGTGAAGGATGAGATAATATTTAGATCTCAGCTGGAATACAGTGCACAGTTCTGGGTGCCACACTAAAGGAAGGATGTGAACGCACTGGAGAGAGTGCAGAAGAGGTTTACAATAATGGTTCTAGGGATGAGAGACATCAGTTATGAGGATAGACTGGTGAGGTTGGGGCTGTCCACCTTGGAGAGAAAAAAGCCAAGAGATTTGATAGAGTTGTTCAAAATCATGAGGGGGCTGGACAGCGTAGATAGAGAGAAGCTGTTCCCGCTCATAAAAGAATCAAAAATAAGAGGGCACAGATTTAAAGTGATTTGCAAAAGAAGCAAGTGTGATGCGAGAAAGAACTTTTTCGCACAAGTGGTTTGAGTCTGGAATGCATTGCCTGGAAGTGTGGTGGAGTCAGGTTCAATCGAGGCATTCAAGTGGGCATTAGGTGATGACTTGAATAGATACAGTAGGGTGCAGGAAAACGGCAGGGCAATGGCACCAAGTCAAGATGCTCATTTGGAAAGCCAGCACAAACACCAGAGGCCAAATGGCCTCCTTCTGCACCGTAACAATTCGGTGATTCTGAGAAAAGGCAAATCAGCGCAAAGATTAACCCTCTAATCCTCAAACCTATCCATTTTTACATCCACTATGTCACAAGCAAGTATTTTTTTTCCCCAATGTTAAAAGCAGTTATTTCGCTGGAAAAGGCTCAATCCTATAAATAAAACTGCAAATTAAAGTGAAAATATAGTTCAATAAGTTAAAATAAGACCATGGAATCATGAGATGCAACAGGAGGCCATTCAGACCACCTTGCTAGTGCCAGCTCTTTCAAAAGCTATTCAAGTAGTCTCACACTTCTGTTCCTTCCCCACTGCCCTGAAAATATTTGCTTTTCAAGTATTTATCCAATTCCCATTTGGAAATCATCAATGAATCTGCTTCCATCATCTTTTCATGTTTTGCATTCCAGATCATCATAATTCATCACATTTAAATAAATCCTGATCACCCTTCTGGTTCTTTTACCAATCATCATAAATCCATTTCTACTGGTTACTGACATTTCTGTCTGTGTAAACAGCTTCCCTCTGAAGCTCTAAAAATTTATTCAATCTCCCATCACCCTTTCTACTCTTAAGGGGAGCAATCTCAACTTCACGAGTCACTCCATATTACTGACATCCCCAATGCAATTCTTAAAAATCTTCTCTGCTGTCCACTTTATAACAATGGCTGTGATCACACAAGGAGCTATATAAATGCAGGTCTCTCTTTTTTGACATTCTTCCTAAAATGTGGCGCCCAGAATTGGATACAATACTTCTTTTGGCTCGCACTGATGCCTGATAGTGCCAGGGACCCAGATTCAATTCCCGGCTTGGGAATGTCTGTGTGGAGTCTGCACATTCTCCCCACGTCTGTGTGGGTTTCCTCCAGGTGCTCCGGTTTCCTCCCACAGTCCGAAAGACGTGCTGGTTAGGTGCATTGGCCATGCTAAATTCTCCCTCATTGTACCCAAGCAGGTGCCCGAGGGTGGCGACTAGGAGATTTTCACTGACTTCATTGCAGTGTTAATGTAAGCCTACTTGTGACACGAATAAATAAATTTTAAACTTTTTTCAGTCCAGTCCCGCGACAATCCCTGCCTCTGGCCGGACTGGAAAATCCCACCTTCTATCTAACTCAGCCTTAAAAATATTCAATGACCCAGCCTCCTTTGTTCTCTGGGGAAGAGAATCTCACACACTAATGACCGTCAGAGAAAAAAATTCTAATCTTTGTTTTAAATGGGAGACTCTTTTTTGAACTGTGGCCCCTAATTCTCATCTCCTTCATCAGGGAAAACATTAAATCAGCATCAGCCCTGTCAAGTCCCTTCATGATCTTATACATTTTAATAAATCACCTCTCATTCTTCTAAACTCCAATATGCACGGGCCCAACCTTTCCTCGTGCGATAACCCCTTCACAGCCAAGAATCAGGCGAGCGAACCATCTCTGAACTGCAAAGCATCCCTACTTTATAATTTTGCTCCCCTTGCACAAACAAAAACATTCTATCTGCCTTCTTAATCAATTGCTGTGATTCTTGTACCTGGTCACATGGATGCTTCTGTCCTGCATAGTTCTGTTTTTCTATCCTTTCTGCCAAAGTGGACGAGTCCACATATTCCCATGTTACACTTCATCTGAAAATGTTCTTCTCATTGTTAACCTATCAAAATATCTTTGTAAACTCTTTATATCCTCACAATTTATTTTTCTACCTAGCTTTGTGTCATCAGCACACAACTACACATTCAGTCCCTTCATCCAAGTCATTAATACAGACTGCAAATAGCTGAGGTCCCAGCACTGATCCCTGTGGCACTCCACTAGTTACAGCTCAATGACATTTATCCCTACTCTTTGCTTTCTGCTGGTTGACCAATCCTCTATCCATACTAATGTTATCTCCTACACCGAGCTCTCATTTTGTGTAGTAATCTTTGATGTGGACCTTATAGAATCATAGAATCTATGGCAGAGACAGGCCCTTCAGCCCAAACTGCTCCTTGCGACCAAAACGCCCATCTAAGCTAACCCCAAACTTCTCTGGAAAACCCAAGTACACTGCACCCACAGGTTCCACTTTATCCATGTTACTTGCTACTTCCCCAAAGAATTCTAATAAATTGAACCAACATGACGGCTTTTCACAAAACCATATCGACTGTCTGACTGCGTTAAGATTTTCTAAGTGCCCTGCTATAACCTCCTCGAATGTGCTGCCCTCAGAAGTTGTCCCAAAAACACCATGAACTCATCTTCCAGGCTATCTTTATCAATCTGATTTGTCCAATCTATACCCAAATTGAAATCACCCGATTATTGCAATGCCTTTCTTACAAATCCCCATCAATATTTCCTGTATAGCCCATCCTACATATTGTTACTGTTAGGAGGCTGGTAAACTAATCCCACAATTATCTTCTTGTCTAAGCTATTTCTTATCCCTATCCAAACTGATTCTACATCTTGATCCTTAGAACTAAGGTAATTTTTCACTATTGTATAAAGTGATCCTTCATTAACAACCCTTGTTCTAGCTTCTTGTCCTTCCATAATGTTAAATCAGCCTCAGCAACTTGTTCTGCCACCTTCAACAAATTGTTACAGCGAGTACTCCGGTCTTTCTATTCCTTAAAATTGCACCAGTTAGTTTATATTACCACTCCTAAAGTCTATCAAATTGTATCACTTCACAATTCAAAGAATGCCACTACAAAATGACTCTATTTTCTCCCCAAAGAACACACCCATTTCTAACATGAAGAATAGGCTACTTGCAATCCTTTCCTAATGTTACCCAGATCACTGCAAGAGTAACCCAGGGTTAACCCACTGTGCAGAGATATATAACGTTCATTCAGTTCAGAGCCCAGATGAGACCAGGCACCAGGTGTATTCTGAATTACAATGCCACTTTGTGACTTGCAGCAAAAATCTGTCTGCAAGCATTTGCAGATTTTCAGTATTCATTCCGATAAGATGTTTGTTGGATCTGTACAATGGCACTTTTGAAACTTCTTTCCAATCCTGCTATGATATTTAAGTAAGAAGTCTCACTTCACCAGGTTAAAGTCCAACAGGTTTATTCGGTATCATGAGTTTTCGGAGCGCTGCTCCTTCATCAGGTGAGTGGTGATACCAAATAAACCTGTTGGACTTTAATCTGGTGTTGTGAGACTTTTTATTGTGCCCACTCCAATCCAACGTCGGCATCTCCATTGTGATATTTCAGGGCAGGACATTTTTTACATGCCAATTTTCATTCAGTAAGAAAATATCTAACCTCCATTTAGGACCACCACATGCAACTTGGTTAAGGTTAGGAACTCAACAGAATGGGTTGAAGATGAAGAAATTAACCCTGTGCCCTTTCATTCCATGAGCCACATACTGACACTCCACTATGCTGACGTGCGTCTTAATTTTGTTCAACTGCCATTCATAAAAAGCACAGTAGGATGAGTCTGAAAGGAGGTGCAAGAACAAATGCACTACCATCCACGGTTACGCGTACATTTTCTCAACACTTTCTCAGTTCGAGTGAGAATACTGACCTGGAAACAAAACTGTCGGCATTTCAAATATTCTGCTAGAATGTCCAGCATCCGAACCATCTGAGAGAAAATAAGAACTCTGTGGCCTCGCTCCTTTAGTCGACAAAGCAGCTTGTCCAACAGTATCAACTTCCCACTATTACGGATCAAATGCTAGGAAAACAAGAAATCAGGAAAAAAAGTGACTCAAATGAAACAAGAGATCTCCATATTGTCTCAGTTAAATGCATTGCTAATTGAATGATCTACATAAACAATGGTTAATTTTACAATGTCTTAATGCATTATAATAACATTCATTTCAAATTCATAAATGGATGCTGAGCATTTTCTCTGGTTTTTTCTGTCAAGAGTTAAAAGGGAAACAAATCATAATGCACACTATGATTCTGAATATTGTTAAGCAAATCATGAGTTTAAAGTTTATTTATCAGTGTCACAAGTAGGCTTACATTAACACTGCAATGAAGTTCCTGTGAAAATCCCCTCCACACTCCAGCGCCTATTCGGGTTCACTGAGGGAGAATTTAGCATAGCCAATGCACCTAACCGGCACGTTTTTCAGACTGCGGGAGGAAACCGGAGCATCCAGAGGAAACCCACAGAAAGAACATGCAGACTCCGCACAGACAGTAAACCAAGTGGGGAATCGAACCCGGGTCCCTGGCGCTATGAGGCAGCAGTGCTAACATCTGTGCAGGTTTCATTGTAGAGTTATAACTCATTAATCTAACAGATGTGTATATTCCATAGAAGGGTATCCAGAAAAAAATATCTAAACTTAGCAATCAACATAATTTTCTCATTCAACAGGTCTGAGCACTAAAAGGGTCCACAGATACACCACAGGTAAAAATTGAACTTTTCCATACAGCCTTAGTTATGAGGACAAGGGGAGTGAAATTTTGGAAAATGGGCAGTATCAGCCCAGCTGGACGTTAAACAATTCTCTCTACTTCCCTTTCTGATGTAAATTAAACAAAAATCAGGTGGCATACAACCCAAAGTCAAAATTACCCACTGTAAGTGCTACTTACTGAGTTAGTAATTTATGGGCCTACATTAATAATAATGTGGAGATGCCGGCGTTGGACTGGGGTAAGCACAGTAAGGATGTGGAGATGCCGGCGTTGGCACTTACTGTGCCTACATCAATAATCCAGAGAATGAGTGTTCAAATCCCAGCATGGCAACTTGAAAATCCATTTTTTAAAAAGTTTGAAATAAAAAGCTGCAATCTATTAAAAAAAGTGACCATAGAATTGTCCCATTATTGTTTAACTCCATCTGCCCCACAAAAAGAATTTGTTAAGGTTAACATCTGATGACGTTCTTACTCTTTCCAATTAAGTCACAGGAGCTGCAATGTGAAAGACGCATTCTAAACTTATTCGATTTGGATTTCTTGGGCAGTGAAGTGACAAATCAAGTTCAGATTTTTTTTTGACCCACATAAAAACAAATCATCACAACAGTTAAGTCTTAAATACTTTCGATTTTTAAAAAATCTCTCACTCACAGGGCATGTAATTAGTCCAAAATGCAAGCACATACAGTCATGCACATACAGATCACTACGGTGCACATACATGCACATACCTGTAAGGCCTCCTGTCTGTTATAGAAATCATCTTCTGGCAGTTTAATGAGGTAGCAATGGTTGCAACACTTTTTAAGTTCCATCATGATATTGAGAAAGCCGGAAGTGCTCCCTTTACACCCTTTGCTCAAAGCTTTGTAATTCCTGGTTAAAATCCATCTATTGCATTGCAAGAAAAAAAAACACTAACATTAAAACAAAAAAGGAGCAGTAATTACAGTCAACCAATTACATATCATAGCTTATTTTATAGAAGGCTATTTAACTTTTAAAAACTTAATGGCTCTGCACACAAACATTACCTAATACCAAGTCAAAATTAAACATTTGAGTTTGATAGGTCATCATTTATCAATTCAGCACTCCTACGAATATGTTTTATGAATCGTAGGAGGCCATTCAGCCCATCGGGTCTGCACCGACCCCAATCCACCTAGGTCCTATCCCCATGCATTTACCCTAGCTAGTCCCCCTGATATTAAGGGGCAATTTAGTATGGCTAATCCACCTCACCCGCATATCTTTGGACTGTGGGAGGAAACCAGAGCACCCGGAGCAGACATAGGGAGAATGCAAACTCCACACAGAAAGTGACCCAAGCCGGGAATCGAACCCGGGTCTCTGGCGTTGTGAGGCAGTGGTGCTAACCACTGTGCCACCATGCACTATACACTTCCAAAGGGACTCAAAGTTTATGTACTTTTGACCCCATTTTTACAGCTCTTTTGGCATCAATAAAAGGGAAAAGACAGATCAACATTTCATGCCCTTCTCCAGAATGCAAAACATGGCAGTATGTAAAACATCCCGAAGGAGGGTCTCGACACCTGAAACACTAATTTACCATTTCTACTTACAAATGTCATTTGTATATCTCTAACGTTTGCAGCTTTTTAATTAATTTAGTGCCTCATTTTTGAGATATGTTTTGCAAATACTATTCAGGCATTCAGATTAGCCAATTCAAAATGATTTTGTACATATCAGCTTTGCTAATAAAAAAATTGGAAGGAATTTTTTCTTCTGAGGCATTACTTACTTATAGTATTGCTTTTGGACTGCACTCATCTCCACTCGTAAGATTTGTTCAACTTTAGCAGGTAGAGATTTCTCAACATCCTTTTTCACTCTTCGCAGCAAGAATGGCTCCAGTTCCCGGTGAAGACTTGTGTATCCAACTTCTCTTCCTTTACCATGTTCCTCTTCAAACACTTCCCAGGAAGAAAATCTTTTCCCGCCCCAAACAGAAAAATCGCTTTTACTTAGTTGCATACATAAGCTACTCAAATAAAATTACTGGCAGCAATGTTTTGGATCATAAGTTTTCCTGACAATTTAACTCTTATGATTGTCAATGCCACAATAACAAATTCTCTACACATTGAAAGGCTAAGCTGACCTCAGCAATGATTCAGTTGACAAAAACATGCTCTAAATAATTAATTTTGTTCATAAAAATCAACCAAGGTACTTGGTCAAAAATCACATTCCTGCCTACCTCCGAGAACCTTTAACCCCCTTTCTCATCAAGAAACTATCAACTTCTGTCTTAAAGATATTCAAAGACGCTGCTTCAACTATCTTTTGAAGAAGAGAATTCAAAGTCTCAGCCCTCAGAGAAAAAAAGTTTCCTCATCTCTGTCTTAAATGGGTGACCCCTTATTTTTAAAACAGTGGCCCCCTAGTTCTAGCTTCTCCCACAAGAGGAAACATCCTTTCCATGTCCATTCCTCATGATCTTCATATGTTTCAATCAAATTGCCAGTTACTCTTCTGAACACGAGCAGATACAAACTTACCTGTCCAGCCTTTACTCTCAAGACAACCTGCCCATTTCAGGTATTAATCTAGTAAACCTTCCCCGAACTGCTTTCAATACATTTACATCTTTCCTTAAGTAAGGAGACCAATCATGTATACAGTACTCCAGATGTGGTCTCACTAATGCCCTGTACAACTGAAGCACAACTTCCCTATTTTTGTAATCAATTCCCATCATAATAAATGATAACATTCTATTAGCTTTCACAATTTCTTGCTGGACCAATATACTAGCCTATTGTGATTCATGCACTAGGATGCCTCAATCCCTCTGCACCCTCTCACGATTTAGTTAATATGTTTCTTTCCTATTCTTCCTGCCATAAGAGACAATCAAACGCTCCCCCACATTAATCTTCATTTGCCAGATCTTTTCCCACACACCTAACTTGCCTATACTGTTTTGTGGCTTCATTACGCCCCATCACAACTTACTTTCCTAGCTATCCTGTTGTCATCAGCAAATTTCACAACCATACCTTGTCCCTTCATTCAAATCATTTATCTAAATTGGAAAGAGCTGAGGCGCTGGAACTGATCGCTGTGGCACATCACTCATCACGTCCTGTCAACAAGGACCCATTCATGGCCACCCTCTGTTTCCTGTTAGTTAGCCAATCTTCTACCCAAGCCAATATATTACCCCCACCTCCCACCGGGAACTTAGATTTTACAATCTTTAAATGAGGCACCTTATCAAATTCTTTCTGAATATCCAAATGCAGCACATCCACCGGTTTCCCTTTATGCACACACACCTACTACTTCTTCAAAGAACTCCAATAAATTTATTAAACATGATTTCCCTCTCACAAAACCATGTTGACTCTGCCTGGTAACCTTGAATTTATCAAAGTGCCATGTTACAACATCTTTAATAATAACTTCTAACATTTTCCCTATGACCACTTGCCAGGAACAAAACCCAGTTATAAAGGTTTGTTTCACAGGTAGAAGAGATAGTATTTCATGCATTTGGTAATCCAAATACCAAGTTGTGTGTCAACAAACTGAGATAGGTTAAATTGTTAACTTTCAATGAATAAAAATTTCAGTAAATATTAATACATATGGGACCACCAGATTAATTGCAGATGCTCCCTCACAACTGACATGCCCTTCTATTCCTCAGCCTTAATTTTGTGAAACAATGGGCCATTACTTTTATACTCTGAGCTGCGGAAGAAGAACAAGGCACCAAAATTTAGCAGAAACTAATTTAACTTTTTAATTCTGGTGTCAGGTTGTGCATTTACTGAAATTACGTAAGTAAAACACAACAGACTGACACACATCTTATAAAATTGTTTTAAAAACCACCGTCTGACAAATAATACATTAAGATCTTAAATTAACTTCAAATGGAAAAAAGAATTAGTGCAATAACGAAACAAAACGTTATCGTTGAGTCAACTGGATAAGCAAAAGCTCAAATGGTCCACAGTACTACGAGAACTCAAGAAGGCAGAGCAATAGTGAAGAGCAAGAGATGGAAGAATAAACAAAAGAGTAGATTTAAAAGAAAGACCCCACATTTTTATAAAACTCTCAACCTCAGGATGCCTCAAACCGTTTTACAGCCAATGAAGCAGTTTTGCTGTGTTGTAATGTAGGAAATACAGCAACATCCCACAAAACATCAATGTGATAATGACCGGACATCTGTTTGTGTGATGCTGGTTGACATAAATGTTGACTGTGACACTTGAGTTGAGATATTTTCCTACAAGAAATTAAACCTTATTGCTGCAACACAACTTTATCCCTACATTTCTACCCCTATATGATCAAACCCAAATTCTTAGTCAAACTTACTTCTCTGGCATGATGAAGTGAAGGAGGGACCAGAGTTCTTTGAGTGAGTTTTGGAGCGGAGTCCCCGTTATGAGCAGCCTGTGATTCGACTTAAAATCCATCATGGTTTTATAAAGGAGAGAGTCATCATTCTTCAGACGATGGGCTTCGTCCACTCCAATGAAAGACCAGTTTACACCTCCAAGGAATGACTGAAACAAAATGTTAAACTGTAATATACTACTTGAAACCTACACTCACTGACATGTTTCACATTTTGAACTTTTACGTGAATAGGGTTCAAAATCCTGGAATGGATTTTACCAACACTTAATGCTGCATTGTTTCTATTCAGGGGACTAAAAACTCAACATTAAAATGACGGAACTGTAGAGTCCAGAAGCTCATGTTTGGATATAGCTGCAAAGGTTGGAGATCCACTCTGTAGCTCAACCAAATTGCCAGCTGTTTGTGCAGCATCTTAGACAATGTCCGACAGGGCTCTGAGCTCAGCCAGATCTTGACCTTCCATGACAGACATATTTAAACACTTTCAAACACAGCTCATTTGTTAACAACTGAGTTTCCTCTCCCTTGTGGCAAGGTGGCACAGTGGTTAACACTGCTGCCTCAACGCCAGGGACCCGGATTTGATTCCAGCCTTGGGTCACTGTGTGTGGAGTTTGCATGTTCTCCCAGTGTCTGCGTGGGTTTTCTCCGGGTGCTCCGGTTTCCTCCCACAGTCCAAAGATATGCATATTAGGTTGATTGGTTCTGCTAAATTGCCCTTAGTGTCAGGGAGATTAGCAGGCTAAATACGTGGGGTTACGGGGATTGGGCCTGGGTCAGATTGTTTCGGTGTAGGCTCAATGGGCCAAATGGCCTCTTTCTGCACTGTAGCGATTCTATGATTGCTCCAGGAATTTTGTAAACTTCTCAAATGGACCCAAATCTTGGATCTTTCACAGCAGTGAAAGTGGCTACCACACTAGGATGTGTTTATCCACTTACCCATCACAACTCTTTCCCAAAGTTTACATCATATTCAGAGGCCCAATATCAAGAATCTTAAAGTGAAATTTTTGTTAATCTTATTGCAATAATGTGTTGCAATCCTGTTGTCTGGAGAATATCCTTTATCACCACGTGACTTTCTATTTTCCCACAGCAACTATCTGGTCTCCGAATGAAACAGCTTGGTTACTGAGCAGTCTTTTCTCTAGTGTGCTGAAAATGTGAAATGATCAATGCTCGGTACACTGTGACTCACGTTTCAGAGGTGAAAAGAAGCATTCAAAAATGCAAAGTAAAACAGATGTTGCAAATCTGAAATAAAACCAAAACGCTGCAAATACCCAAAAGATTAGGCAGCATCTGTGAAGAAAGAGCTAATAACTCGGGATATTGAGGCCCTGGTCAAGAAGAAGAAGTAGGCACATGACTTGCATAGGCAGCTGGGATCAAGTGAATGCCTTGAAGAGTATAGGGGATGTAGGAGTAGAGTTAAGAGAGAAATCAGGAGGGCAAAAAGGGGACACGAGATTGTTTTGGCAGATAAGGCAAAGGAGAATCCAAAGGGCTTCTACAAATACATAAAGGCTAAAAGAGTAACTAGGGAGAGAGTAGGGCCTCTTAAGGATCAACAGGGCTGCAGGGGAAAGCCTGGGAACTACAGGCCAGTGAGCCTCACATCTGTGGTGGGTAAGTTGTTGGAAGGCATTTCAATCGACAGGATCTACAGGCATTTAGAGATGCAAGGACTGATTAGCGACAGTCAGCATGGCTTTGTGAATGGAAAATCATGTCTCACAAATTTGATTGAGTTTTTTGAAGGGGTAACCGAGAAGACAGATGAGGGCAGTGCAGCTGATGTTGTCTACATGGACTTTAGCAAGGCCTTGGACAAGGTACCGCATGGTAGGTTGTTACATAAGGTTAAATCTTATGGGATCCAGGGTGAGGTAGCTAAATGGATACAAAATTGGCTTGATGACAGAAGGCGGTTGTAGAGGGATGTTTTTCAAACTGGAGGCCTGTGACCAGCGGCGTGCCTCAGGGAGCAGTGCTGGGCCCACTGTTATTTGTCATTTATATTAATGATTTGGATGAGAATATAGGAGGCATGGTTAGTAAGTTTGCAGATGACACCAAGATTGGTGGCATAGTGGACAGTGAAGGTTATCTCGGATTGCAACGGGATCTTGGTGAATTGGGCCAGTGGGCTGACGAATGGCAGATGGAGTTTAATTTAGATAAATGTGAGGTGATGCATTTTGGTAGATTGAACCAGGGCAGGACTTACTCAGTTAATGGTAGGGCGTTGGGGAGAGTTACAGAACAAAGAGATCTAGGGGTACAGGTTCATAGCTCCTTGAAAGTGGAGTCACAAGTGGACAGAGTGGTAAAGAAGGTATTCAGCATGCTTGGTTTCATTGGTCAGAACATTGAATACAGGAGTTGGGACGTCTTGTTGAAGTTGGACAAGACATTGGTAAGGCCACACTTGGAATACTGTGTACAGTTCTGGTCACCCTATTATAGAAAGGATATTATTAAACTAGAAAGAGTGCAGAAAAGATTTACTAGGATGCAATCGGGACTTGATGGATTGAGTTATAAGGAGAGGTTGGATCGATTGGGACTTATTTCTCTGCAGCGTAGAAGGCTGAGGGGTGATCTTATAGAGGTCTATAAAATAATGAGGGGCATAGATCAGCTAGATAGTCAAATATCTTCTCCCAAAGGTAGGGGAGTCTAAAACTAGAAGGCATAGGTTTAAGCTGAGAGGGGAGAGATGCAAAAGGGTCCAGAGGGGCAATATTTTCACACAGAGGGTGGCAAGTGCCTGGAACAAGCTGCCAGAGGTAGTAGTAGAGGTGGGTAAAATTGTCTCTTTTAAAAAGCATTTAGACAGTTACGTGGGTAAGATGGGTATAGAGGGATATGGGCCAAATGCAATTGGGGCCAGCTTAGGGGTTTAAAATAAAGGGTGGCATGGACAAGTTGAGCCAAAGGGCCTGTTTCCATGCTGTAAATCTCTATGACCTCCATTACAGAGCAATGGTCTTCCAACAGTTCTTTCTAGTCCTTACCTGGAAATGTTAATTTTATTTCTCTCTTCACAGATGCTGCCGGACTTGCTGAATAATTCCAGCATTTTGTTCTTATTCAATTACACTGTCAATTTACTTTGTTACTTCCCATTGCAAAACAGGGAAATTTTAGTGATTGGAGATCAGCAGAAATTATTTTTTGAAAATATTTAAAGACCTTCTGTAAATCTAAATCTGGTCCTCATCAGAAGAATCGGTTTTAACGGTCCTTAATAGTAAAATGGACTATTATTTAAATGGTGAAAAATTACAACATGCTACTGTGCAGAGGGACCTGGGGGTCCTTGTGCATGAATCGCAAAAACGCAGTTTGCAGGTGCAGCAGGTGATCGAGGCGGCAAATGGAATGTTGGCCTTTATCGCGAAGGGGATGGAGTATAAAAGCAGGGAGGTCTTGCTGCAATTGTACTCGGTACTGGTGAGGCCGCAACTAGAGTACTGTGTGCAATTTTGGTCCCCTTATTTGTGGAAGGATATATTGGCCTTGGAGGGAGTACAGAGAAGGTTCACCAGGTTGATACCGGAGATGAGGGGGTTAGCTTATGAGGAGAGATTGAGAAGATTGGGCCTGTACTCATTGGAGTTTAGAAAGCTGAGGGGAGATCTTATAGAGACATATAAGATAATGAAGGGGCTAGACAGGGTAGAAGCAGAGAGATTCTTTCCACTTAGAAAGGAAACTAGAGGACACAGCCTCAAAATAAGGGGGAGTCAGTTTAGAACAGAGTTGAGGAGAAACTTCTTCTCTCAGAGGGTAGTGAATCTCTGGAATTCTCTGCCCATTGAAGCAGTGGAGGCTACCTCGTTAAATATGTTTAAGTCACAGGTAGAAAGATTTCTGATCAATAAGGGAATTAAGGGTTATGGGGAGCGGCGGGTAAGTGGAACTAAATCACTATCAGATCAGCCATGATCTTATTGAATGGCGGGGCAGGCTCGAGGGGCTAGATGACCTATTCCTGCTCCTAATTTCTTATGTTCTTATGTTAGCTCATAATTTTTTTAAAGTCACATCACGTTCTATTAACATTCAACACTATGAACTGCATTTCTGAACTTAAGCTTTGAGATTTCCTCGCATGTTAATGTAATAATGCATGCTAAATGGTTTCACTGGCTTATCATCACAATCTGAGATTTGTTACCAAGAAATACGTACAAATATGAAGGATTTCTTCAGTGTAACACTTTATAAAATAAATAACAGCTTTTCAAGGACATCACTAGGGTGAGTGTATAGTGCAGACTTGCATTGAAAATGTTCTTTTGTGATGACTACATGTAGCTGGTTGCATTCTCACCTTGTCCTTCAGCAAAATCTCATATGTTGTCAACAAGATATTGAATTTCAACCGCTTAGTCTGAGGATGCATCCATTCATATGTTCTTATCTAATAGTAGAACAAATTTATCATAATCAAAGGGAAAAATTGCATATTTATTGATAGACATTGACACAATTGAAAAGGATTAGGGGTCATGCATTTAAACTACCCAAGAGTAAATGTAGGCTGTATAATAGGCTGTTATGTTCCAAGACAGTAGTGAGTGTCTGGAATATGTTCCAGCTAGTGTGGTGTGTGCTCACATTTTGCATGTTTTCAAAGTGGAGTTGGACTGAATGTTGGCAGGGGCAGAGAACACATCATAACTGGATTGTCAACGTATGCATGGTCAATGCAATCTCCCTGACTGAATCAGGGGAGGAGAGAACCTTTTCTCCCCTATTGACACTGCATTTCTTGCTTCTTCCAGGAGATTGCATGGCTGGTGTTGGGACGTTGAAGGTCATTTCGAGCTCAAGATACTTCATGTTCAAACATGAGAGTTATTACACAGAATAATCTCCATAAAGTTACAACTTTCAGCACATCAAAACACTGGCTTAGCCATTCTGCACCAGATCCAGCTCAACCTCTTAAAGCACTGTTAGGTTCTGTTCTCCTATGATGAAGCTGCTCTCTAATCCTTAGTTTCTTTCCTCTACTGTATACCATCTGCTTAAACAACACTCCCACCGCCCAACCCTCGCTTCCAACAAGTGTGAGGAGCTCATGAACTTCTTTATCCCCAAGATTGAGCCCATCAGATCAGCTGCCTCTGCCGCTTCCTTCCCTAAAGTTGATGTCATATTTGATCACGAGTTGAGCTTCCAACCACCGATCTATGCCGTTGCTAAGAGTGCCTATTTCCACCACCATAACATTTGCTCTGTCCTCACTCAGCTTGTCTGTTTCTGAACCCCTCACCCATGCCTTTGTCACCTCTAGATTTGACTATTCCAATGCACCCCTGGCCAGCCTGCCAAACTCAACCCTCTGTAAACTTGACGCCATCCAACATTCTGCTGCCTATACTCTAACTCACAGCACTCATTGTTCACTCATCACCCCTGTACTTACTGACATACATTGGCTCAGAGTTCAATGATGCTTTGATTTTAAAATCCTCATCCTCGTTTTCAAATCCCACCATGACTTAGTCCCTCCCTACCTTTGTAATCTTTTCCAGGACATAACCCTCCAAGATATCTGCAGTCCTCTTTTTCTGAACTCTTGTTTGTCCTCAGTATTATTCAAACCACCTTCAGTTGCTGAGGCAGTAAACTCTAGAATTCTCTCCTTGAACCTCTCACGGTCTCTTTCCTACTTAAATGCACTCCTAGGAACCTACCCTTTTTGATATCTTCTTATGTGCCTGGGTGTTTGTTTGAAATGCGCCTCTGAAGCACTTTGGGATGTTTAACTAAAGGTGCTGTATAACTAAAAATTGCTGTTGAATGAAATTGTTAGGGACACAAGATATTGTCTCACCTGATATTGATTTGCCTTACAAATTTACATCATTAAATGGATTTCCTGCAATGCTGCACATACAATATCAAATGATGTATCATTTTAAACCATGTATTTCAGAATATGTAGTTAAAGTTAAGCTGTACCCCTTTAAGACCAAAAAGTCTTGCTGCTGGATGCAGGAACACACATCAAATAGCAATTTACCATATTACGGCTACTGATGTCCCCCAAGTAAACTACGACGTTCATTTCAGGCGCCCACATCTCAATTTCTCGTTGCCAGGAAGTGAGTGTTGAGAGCGGAACTACTAATAGGAAAGGACCATACAGCTGGTGCTCGTGGAACACGTAGCTGAGGAAGGAGATGGTTTGTATGGTTTTCCCAAGACCCATTTCATCAGCAAGAATGACGCTATTGCTCCTATGAAATGAAGACAGCAATAAATGATCATTGCAAATTAGTATACATTCACAGCTCACTTTCATTTTTCTAAACTCTCAGATAATTAAATGCAGGGAAAGCTGTTTAAACAATAACATTTAGATTGTTTAATGTTAAGAGGTACGGACAGTGATAGGAGGGGATTGTAAGATGAGGAATGGGTTTTGGGGGGGGCTGCATCCTGAAGTTAAAGAAACGAAGTGGGGGGAAAGTGGGGAGGCAGCAAAAAAAAAGACTGAAAGGAAAGGAAGAGAAATGCAGAAAATCAGCAAAACAAGCGTCCGAGGCAAGTACAGGAGTGGCCATAATCTCGGACATATCAGGTGCAACACCAGACCTAAGTGGTAAGATACGAGAATTGCTTTCACTCAGTCGGACTTCTTTTTGCTGTGATTATCCTGCAAGTGAGATTGCTAATTATTTGAGTCCAACACAACTCTTTTTTGGAACTGGATTCTAGTTCCGAAAAAGTGTCATATTGGATTTGAAAAATAACTGTTGCTCTCTTTACAGATGCTGCCAGACTGGCTGAGACTTTGCAGCACTTTCTTTTCATTTCCAAGCTCCAGCATCTGCAGTATTTTGCTTTAATTTGTTAATTGTTCTTTTGGCAATTTCCAGTCTTCCAGAGATGAGCAACACAAGATAATGCGATGGGAAAAATCAGAAAGTGACTGCTGCCTCTTGGTGATGATTTGATATTGGATATACTAAATTTGAGTTCCATGGTTGTGCTGGTACACTACAGGACAGCTTTGCTCCCATGTCCTATGACAGCCAGGTCCAGGCAGCATTCCTATTTTCCCCAAGCAGGAAATTTACCGCCCAAAATTGTATTTCCCTGTAGTTGAGAATTATGAGATAGTTGAGTTTGCTCAGTTGAGATTATTACCATGTTTTCCATTTAACCTTGTCTCAGACAATTTCAATATTTGCAGGTGACATAAAACTTTGAAATATTCTGGCATTTGAGGATAGTGATAGGCTTCAAGAGGACATAGACAGAATGGACGGACACATGGCAGATGACATTTAACACAGAGAAGTGCGAGGTGTTATATTTTGATCAGAGAAACAAGGATAGGCAATAAAAAATAAAGAATACAATTCTGGAGGTTGTGTCTGAACAGAGGGACCTGGGAGCATATGTGCACAAATTGTTGAAGGTGGCAAGGCAGGCTGAGTACATAGTTAATAAGGTGTAGGGATCCTGGGCATTTTAAATAGAGGCAAAGAGAACAAAAGCAAGAAAATTATGGTGAACCTTTACAAAACACTGGTGTCTCAACTGTAGTACTGATTATGACCAATTCTGGGTACAACACTTTAGGAAGGATATGATGGCATTAGAGAGGACGCAAAGATGATTTATGAGAATGCTTCCAGGGATGAGGGACTTCAGTTACGTGGATAAATTAGCTAAGCCAACGTTGTTTTCCTTAGAGAAAAAAGATGATTTAATACTGTTCAAAATCAAGAATCAAGACAGAACAGGTAGGAAAAAACTTTCCATTAGCAGAAGTAGCGAAAACTAGAGAATATTGACTTAAGGCGACTGGCAAAATAAGGAACGGTGATGCTTTTATGAAGCAATTGGTTACAATCTGTAATGCAATGCTTGAGCATGCGGTGAAGGTGGATTCAATCAGGGCTTTCATTAGGGAATTGGATAATTATCTGAATAGAAAGAAATTGCAGAGCTATGGGGAAAGGGTGGGGGAGTGGGACTAGAGGAGCTGCACCTGGAGAGCTGGCAAAGAAACGACGGGCCAAATTGCCTGCTTAAGTGCTATTACCGTGCTATGATTCGATTTCATCAAACCAATGTTAAAGACAACTCGCAATGCCATTAAATTTACATACGATTAATTTCATTTTTGTGAATATTAGCTGCAGATTTAAATCAAAATTGTTTCCCTTGCCTCAAACATTCACACGACAGTCATGATAGCAAATGAAACAATCAGTTTGATCAGCACAATATTCTTCTCCAGAAAGCTAGGTGCTGAAGGAGAGAACTGGACTCTATCTTTGCACTCGGTTATAGGTTTTATTTATAGAAATACACAATACAAACATGCACCTCTTAACCGAACCCACAATTCCAGTCTGCTCCTATTTATAGGAACACAAATAAATCCCCAGTTAATTCCCACCACCAACATACTTGCAACCTGGCTGAAACTAGCTGAACCAGTGCAAATACTCTGAGAATTTCAAACTTTAGTTACATCTAGCTTAAACTGAATCTCCATGATCCTTAACAACAGTTTAATAATAATATTGCCTGAAGTTGGTTTCACCCATAAAACTGGCCATACAGCCCCTCTCCCACCCCCAGATCAAAATAATGAGGGTGATGCATTTCTGTTCAAGGTACATTGTTAATTATTATTCATTCATGGGACATGGGCGTCACTGGCTGGCCAGCATTTATTGCCCATCTCTAGTTGCCCTTGTTCAGAGGACAGTTGAGAGTCAACCACATTGCTGTGGTTCTGGAGTCACATGTGGGCCAAACCAGATAATTTCCTTCCCTAAAGGACACTAGTGAACCAGATGGGTTTTTCAGACAACTGACAATGGCTTCATGCTCATCAGTTGAATCTTAATTCCAGATAGTTTTATTGACTTTAAATTCCACCATCTGCTGTGGTGGGATTCGAATCCAGGTCCCCAGAACATTAGCTGAGTTTCTGGATTAATAGTCTCGCGATAATACCACGAGGCCATCACCTCCCTGAAAATTATGCTCATTTTCTTTGGCACGCAGGTATTATTAAGCACGAAAAGTCATTTTTATTTGCTTAAAATAAGGTTATTCACAGGTGGAGGACTAGATTATTTTATTAAATGCCTTTCTCTTATGATAAATACATTTTTTCCTGTATTCATAAAACTACCAGGTTACCACTCTTATATAAAATTAATGCTTTTCATTGCAAGAGAAAAAAAACTATTTTATTGAACGGTTTCACTGGTTCATGTAGAGTTTGAGTTTGTGATGATGCTAAAGTATTTTAGCAGAAATTTGAACTGTAATCTCAGTGCAATATGTATCCAATTTCCCATTATGCCCAAAGGAGATAATCCTGAAATCTCAAACACGCATTCGTAACTACTTACTTGCACCAGGAGTGTGCCAGCCAATTTAAACCATTTAACTGATAGTCTCGGAGCTCCAATACATCAGTACTTCCAATATAAGCTGGCTGCTTCTTCAGTGTAACAAACCTGGGTCTTTGCTTTAAAACCTGCATAAACAACAAAAGTAAATGTCAAGTGCTGTTCCACAAAGTAACCTTGTTATGTACCATCAACTGGCACCAATTAACGGATACCCAAAGAAACAATAATGGAATCAAATGAAATGCCCCATCATGGACATGATGAACAGAATAGTTCTCTTTGTGCTATCTAAACTGCCCCTGGAGTTCTTCCCGACAAAACAACAGCATCAGTAGATACTGCCAATCACCCATGGGTACTTAGTTATGGATGAGAGTAACAGGAAACATATTTCTGCAGAACTCCAAAGTCTGAAATTGCTCATGACAAGATACATATTTAGAGTTCTGTGAGCGTCTCTCATTTCTAACTAAGTGAATAAAACAGTGGGGCAAATTTTCAATGCAGTGGGAAGCAACTTTAGATTAAAAGATTACCAATGTCAGAATGTCAAATAAAATATGGATGGTCGACTGTCAGGGCGTGCATCAACTTCACAAGCTTCTCAATTTTGTTAAGTGAATTGAATATATGCTATCAGATGTCTAGAACAGGTCACTGGGGTTTCCCATTTGATTTACAGAACATAGCTTTTCTTTCTTTTTCTGTCAGTTTTCTATTGTTGATGCTACGGCCAGGCTATATCAAGAATACTAACTTCCAGTTTGTTGGTATATAATGGACATCAGACAAACAGATTAGGCCTACAGCAATCAGTTGACTTTGAAGTACATAAAGCATTACAAACTTCAAAGTAGCATACATCAGAATAAGTATAAAGTTAGTATTTATATAAGTATTTAAGTTAGCAAGCTACGTAGAAATATTTTGACCTGTATGAACCCAAATACTTAAATTCAACTACCTTGCACTCCTTCAAGGGGATGCACCTGGATTGGTTACGGTTTGTATATGCATCTATGTGCGACTGAAACTTCCTGGACATAAGAGCACCATCCTCCCAACTGCACTCCGAGTACGAAAGGCCTTGCCATTTGCACAAGTAGTCCGGATGACCCGAAGCAGATTTCTGGTTGGAGTGTGCTGGAAACAATTAATTGCATTATTTAAATGAAGGTTTTCTTGATAGAATGGCAATAACATACAGCACACATCTCAGGACTCATCCTTACGCATTGCTTCATATTCAAAATTCTCAGAAAATCAAACAATTTTTACAAGGTATTATAGAGAGCACAACAAAGAAACTGTCAGTTCTGCCAAATACAGATCTTGTTGGCATTTATCCTCCACAAGGTTTAGTCTAAATGCATGCGCCCACTCATCCTCACATTCCTTTTTGACCCCTTTCGTACCATCATGTAACCAAATTATTCTTAAATTTTGACACAACAACAGTTTCTCTATTCGTAACAATGCTTTCCTACTCTCGGTTCTTAATATTTTACATTTAAACATAAAGCTATGTCCCCTATTCCAGCCCTCCTCAATCACTGGAAACATTTCTATCTTTTCTATCCTGTCTTCTCATGATTTTAACCTCCTCTATCCAAATCACTCCATAATTTTTGTTCAAACAAAAGCAACAGTTTTCCAGGTTTTCCTTCTTGTGTGGATCTCTTCATACCAAGCAGCATGCGAGTGAATCTGCACTGTACCAGAATCCCTGCAGTACAGGAGGTGGCCATTGGGCCCATGAAATTTGCATCGACTCTCCAAAAGAGCAGCTTAGTTTAAAAAATATTTGTAGTTAACGGGTTTATCTATACATCTACTATTTTTTTATGTCAAAGAAATTCTCTCAGACACCTGCTCAACACAATAGAGCAAGTCCGAAAGCTGTGCTGGGTAGATGCATTGGCCATGCTAAATACTCCTTCAGTGTACCCAAACAGGCACTAGAGTGTGGCGATTAGGGGATTTTCACAGTAACTTCATTGCACTGTTAATGTAAGCCTATTTGTGACACTAATAAATAAACTTTAAAAACTTGAAAGTTCGTGCAAGTACATTTAGGCCTTATAGTTTAATAAATATAAAGATTTAATTTAATATAGCCCTTTTAACAAATAATTGGCAGAGACATAAAATAAAACTGCTTCTAAAATGAAACAAAATCCAAGGACACCAGAAAAAAATGGAGATTTTCTTAGATAGAATGCCTAAACATTCACTTTAACCTAGGTTGAAAAAAATGGGCAGCATATTGAGTCAAAGGAGATCGATAACACCTGTTTGGGAGGGGGGGGGGGGGGGGGGGGGGAGGAGGAGGAGGAGGAGGAGGAGGAGGAGAGAGAGAGAGAGAGAGAGAGAGAGGGAGGAAAGAGAAATCGATTTGCTAAGGGAACAAGACCACAAATACAATATTAATTGATTGAATTACAAAAACAAAGGTTAACCAGCTGGAATAAATCATCAGTAAAAGGTTATATTGTCTTAAATTACATCAAAACAGGCCCCTGTACTGATCAAATTACTGTAAATTTACATGGATTTGTTGCAAGTGCATGATCAGAAGTTATTAGCCTATTTAGCACTAAATACCATGAAATAATTTACTATCCCTAAGCAGCATTTCGTTATCGAAATCTAGAAATAAAAAGTGGTGCTTGTAAAGAATTTCCTGTTGAATTTCTTCCTACTTTCAATGCTGGTGCTAATAGCCAGCACATCAGAGCTAACTAAACCTCCAGTCAAGCTGTTCCAGTAAAACTGAGACTCTGGCATCCACCTGACAATGTAGAAAATAGACTAGGTATGTCTCATCAAGAAAAAGGCCAAATCAACCTAACCAACTACAACCCCATCTACCTACACCTAGTCATCTGTAAAGTAATCGTGCAAGCCATCAAGCGAATCCTAATCTCAAAATAAGCTACTGCTGACACTTAGTGTGGGTTCCACCAGAGCAATGCAGCTCCAGACAATATTACAGCCTTCACCAGACATGGACACAATCTAGACGACAGAGAAAAGGTGACCGCCCCCGGTTCTTGACATCCAGTCCACACTCGAGTGAGTATGGCACAAAGAAGGCTCAGTGAAACTAAAGTTAAGAGATCAAAAGAGAAACCCTTCCTCAGTTGGAATCATGCCATAAATAAGAGAATGAACATGGTTGGCACTGGTCAACCATCACAACCCCATGATATTACTGCAGTTATTCTTCAGGAACTGCCCTCAGCCCAATCATTTTCAGCTACTTCATCAATTACGTTCTGCTTTTAGGTCAGGAGAACAATGTTTACAGAAAACTCTACAGCTCCAATTACAACTCCTTTGACAATGAAAAAGCCCAAATAATTTTACAATATGACCTGGACAATATTCAGGATTGGACCGACAAGTTACAAAGAACATTCATGCCAGGCAACAATCATCTTGAACAAGAGAAAGCCCAACCATTCTTCACGATATTTAAAACACCATTATCGCCAAAGTTTTCTCCATCATCCTCAGGGGTTCACCACTGTCCTAAAGCTTAAGTAGAGCAAACATACCAATATTATGGCTACAAGAGGAGGGCAGAAACTCTGATGAATGACTTTTCAAAACTTCTCCATCACCTACAAAAGCTAAGTGAAACAATCTACAGAATGCCCTGCATGCAACTCACCAAGACTTTGACAATGGTTACCTTCCTCACTAATGCTACCGTTGAGAAGCACAAGCTAAGTAATACTGCAAGAACATTATTACTTCCAGGTTTTCTTCCCAAGTCAAACACTATCATGATTTTGGATCTACATTGCTGTTCCCTCCATCGTTGGATTACTATCCTGGACTTTTTAATCCGGTAGCATCGTGGAAGTGCCATCACCACTTGAGTTTCAAGTAAAGTACCACCAGTGCATTCTCAAGGCAAACAGGGTCAGGCAATAAATGCTGCCCACATATCGAGGAGAAATAAAATCTTACCTTGTTCTCCATTGATTTACACCCATCAAACTTTTGTGGGCAGAATGAATAATTACATTGCACCTACATAATGTATATAGTCAATCTAGCCACATAGCCCATTTTTTAATTTGTATGTCTGAAGAAACACTTATAGTTCAATGTCAAGGTTAACAATACATTCAATGGCTTCAGATGATGCAGTGTGAAAGATTGTGAGGCCACCAGTAAAGGATCTCTCAGGGAAGAAGTGCAGTATATGGGCAATGGTCTGACCTGAATGGTCACAATCTCAATTTGAACTGTTCCTTACATTCAACTTGTGAAGCGAGTGATCAGAGCTTCCCTGCTCTGTCCTTAAGTGGTTTATTGTTGTCGAGGTTTCCCAGGGAAGGTTGAAATCTGGGACTTCATCATTCGGGTCAGCTACCAGTTGTGGTTGGCGATGTCTGCAGTCAACCACAAGGGGCGCAACCAAGAGATGGGGCTGTCATCAGTTTGCAAAGTGTGGCATGTGTACCAGTAGAGATAACAGGATTTCAAACGTGTGTGTGTTTTTTGAGGTACTGTGTCAATGGGAGTGCTAGTAGTGCTCTTAGAGGGGGACATTTCCCTGTGGACATCAGAAGGTACAATATATGCTAGCAAAGGAAGCCATTTGAGCTGTGATGGTCTTCAAATCCCAAAAATAATTCTCATGATTTCCTGGAGGTGGATAGCTGGCACATTTGTGTGGTGGCTCCTGAGCCGTTACCTACAGCTATATTCAGTAAAATATTCCAGCTGGTCACAAAATTACATTCTAAATCTTACTTTAACTAAAGGATATACATATGTGGATTAAATTACAGATAGCCAGGCACCAATGCACAGTTATAACCATAAATGGTTACATCACAGAAAGGGGTCATTCACCCCACTGTTTGCGTGCCAGCTCTTCACTGGAGCAATCTAAAAGGAGAATTACCATCCTGTTTTATCCACATAGCCATTTCTCTTTCTCAGCTTCAAATGTTTACCTATTCTTTGTAATGCAATGGTCTCTTCTTCAACTAGGCTGGGTGGAAAAGCATTCCATATTTTTAAAACTCTACCTGAAATAAATGTCCAATCCTCTCCCCATTGACCCCTCGTATTAAATTTCTATTAAATCCACTTTTGCCCTTCTCTGCTCCAGTGGAAATAGTTCCTTTATTTGGGATATTTCCTCCTCATGAATGTATGTTCTCTATAGCCTTAATATCCCTTCTATAATTAGGTTCCAAACTGGAACATCTAGATCAAACAATACTTTGCACTAATTTATCATTAAGTCTTTGCTCTTGTATTCTGATTACTCATCTGCAAAACCCAAAATGTCACGAATCTATTTCATTGCTTTCTCCACCTGCACTATCAAGGAATTAGAGCCTTGGGTTTAATTTTAACCAGAACGAGAAACAAGCATGAGGCCAGAGGGATGAGCAGACTCATTTCAACGGGCACGAGGCATGGGCCATCTTAACTCCTGGGCTGCATAATATAGTCCTGGCCAAAACCTAACAAGAATGACAAGAAGCCAGTTAACATGGGGCACAGAGAGTTTGCTACCAGGCCACCACTGGTACCAGTGCCACATCCCCCAGGAGCAGGAAGCACTGTACACAGCATGTGTTTAAAATTTCAGGGTCTGAAAAACTCCACCAGACAGGGAATGTCAGTGAGGTGCGCTCACCTGCCTGGTCAAGGGCTTTGCATGCTGTGCAGAGTATTCGATGAAAATTAGACGTGAACAAGGTGAGCATCTGGATTTGATTCATTATTGTCACATGTATTAATTTACAGTGAAAAGTATTGTTTCTTGTGCGCTATACAGACAAAGCATACCGTTCATATAGAAGGAAACGAGAGAATGCAGAATGTAGTGTTACAGTCCTAGCTAGGGTGTAGAGAAAGATCAACTTAATGCAAGGTAGGTCCATTCAAAAGTCTGATGGCAGCAGGGAAGAAGTTGTTCTTGAGTCATTAAGAGGCGGTGAGGGCACCCAAAAGATGGGCTGGTTAAGTGCATTGGCCATTCTAAATTCTCCCTCAGTGCACCCGAACATGCGCTGGAGTGTGGCGAATAGGGGATTTTCAAAGTAACTTCATAGCAGTCGTAATGTAAGCCTACTTGTGACACTAATAAAATAAACTTTGAAACTTCAACCATAGACCACCAGGTAAGATACTTGATGAAATAACATTGTTATGTGGATGCCAGAGTCATAGTTTTACTGGAACAGCTTGACTGGAGGTTTAGCTAACTCTGATGTGCTGGCTTTCAGCACCAGCATTGAAAGCAAGAAGAAATTCAACAGGAAATTCTTTACAAGCACCACGTATCATTTACAGATTTACAACAACTAAATGCTGCTTAGGGATGGTAAATTATTTCATCAAGTATCTTACCTGGTGGTCTAGTGGTGAAAAAGTTTTAAAATTCACTTTATTAGTGTCACAAGTAGGCTTACATTAACACTGCAATGAAGTTACTGTGGAAACCCCCAAGTCGCCACACTCCGGCACCTGTTCAGGTACACTGAGGGAGAATTTAGCATGGCTAATGCACCTAACCAGCACATCTTTCGGGCGCTCTCATCTCCACGGCACGGGTCGATTCCCAGTCAGAGAATCAAGATTTATAGGGTGGCACAGTGGTTAACACTGCTGCCTCTCAGCACTAGGGACCTGGGTTTGATTCCCAGCTTGGGTCACTGTCTGTGCGGAGTTTGCACATTCTCCCTATATCTGCATGGATTTCCTCCGGGAGCTCCAGTTTCCTCCCACAGTCCGAAAGACGTGCTGGTTAGGTGCATTGGCCCTGCTAAATTCTCACTCTGGGTACCGAATAGGCACTGGATTGTGGCGGCTAGGGGATTTTCACAATAACTTCATTGCCGTGTTGACGTAAGCCTACTTGCAACACTAATAAATAAACTAAACTATCACCCTGTTGATATTGTAACCCTGACAATTGCTTTCCCCTCTCTTTGTTGAGTGTGAGGGATTAAAACCAAGCTTTATGTATTGGCCTCATATTCTGAGGTCTCTTTAATGAAGTGACCTCAGCATCTTTGTCTTTTCTTCCAGATTGTATTTTCTTACACTTCAAATTAAATTGCATCTGCCAGCTTTTTGCTCATTCTGTGATCTTCTGAAGACTCTTACAGTCCTTTCTCCTTCCTGTCAAATCCCCTACTTTTTGTCAATATCTCAATGGAACAAAGCACACAAACAAATGAACAGGTATTTTACAACATCTCACATCAGAGTATTCCAAAGGATTCTAGATCCAAAGAATTAGCTTTTGAAGTGCAATCAACATCGGCAGTGGGAAGAGTGAACAACTAATCTGTCCACAATAAAATACCATGAGCAGCATAAAAATGATCAGATAATCTTTTGCGATGATGGCTGCAGGAGGAATATTGGGGACAGCAAGTGAACTCACTCATTGACTTCCAAATAGTGCACCAAGATCTTTAACATCCACTTCAAACCACCAGAACTGACAGGTTCTCAAGTCAATGTCTAATTGAAGTACACTACTTCAACCATGCAGCACTCCTGTGATCCTGCAACAAAGTATCAAATAATGTTTATATGCTAAGGTCTAACGGTGGTTCGAATCCATAACCAGAGGCGAGTGATATTACTGAATTAAGTCATACAAGCGGATCAGAAAAGGTGAAACAAAATAGTCATACTCATATCCTGACGTTTATTCATGCCTGTGTATGAATTCTTACCAATTATTCGCTCCACAAATTGATATTGCCTGTGCAAATCATCCACCAACTCCTGTTGACAGTTGAAATATTCTATATCTTCGGGAGATGCCATTTTGAACCTAGAAAGTTAATTTTAAAAGTTATCAAAGAAAATATGTCCGTTTACAGGGAATCAAAATCATTACAAATGATTTGGAGACAAATTAATTAAGCCTTTGGTTGAAAATAATTACCATAATCTTTACCCTCTCCCGAAATATTTCCTGACATTTGCATTGTATTCCTATGGATGATGTCAATACTGCTCTTCGGATTAGGTTGCCAGTAATATGAAGTTTGAAATTAAATATCCCCTCCCAAGGCAAATCCAGTCATCACTAGAAGAAGCTAGTATATATCCTGAAGATTCTTCCTGCAGTCATGTACTGAACAATTGGCTCGTTGTGTAACAATACCATGTTTCAATTACATACCCAAAATAAAAGCCATCAAAATACGTCAAAATTAACTGTCAAGTGGTCTTGATATGTTAAACAGAGCAATTTGCCAAGTGCTGAAAATTATACCTGAAAAACTCAGGTTTTTCCCAATTCAGTTCATAAACATTTCAAGTCATTGGGAATGGGCATCACTGGCTAAGCCAGCATTTTCTGCCCATGCCCAATTGTCCCCGAGAAGGTGGTGAGTTGCTTTCTTGAAGCGCTGCAATCGGTATAGGTACACCCACAGTGCTGTTCGGGGGGGGAAGTTGCTGAATTTTTACCCCACGACATTGAAGGAACGGCGATATATTTCCAAGTCAGGACAGTGAGCGACGTTCCCATGTATCTGCTGCCCTTGTCCTTCCAGATGGTAATGGTCTTGGGTTTGGAAGGTGCTGCCTCAGGAAATTTGGTGAGTTCCTGCAGTGAGTGTTGTAGATAGTACACATTGCTGCTGCTGTGCGTCAGTGGTGAAGGGATTGAATGTTTGTGGAAAGAGTGCAAATCAAGCGGGATGCTTTGTCCTGAATGGAGTTGAGCTTTTTTGAGTGTTGTTGGAGCTGCATTCATCCAAACAAGTGCAGAGTATTTGATCACACTCCTGACTTGTGGGCAGCACACTGGCACAGTGATTAGCACTGCTGCCTCACAGTGCTAGGGACCCGGGTTCGATTCCTGGCTCAGGTCACTGCCTGTGCAGAGTCTGCACGTTCTCCGTGACTGCATGGGTTTCCTCCCACAATCCAAAAGACATGCTGGTTGGGTGCATTGGACATGCTAAATTCTCCCTCAGTGTACCCCAACAGGCACCAGAGTGTGGCGACTTGGGGATTTTCACAGTAACTTCATTGCAGTGACTACTTGTGACACTGATAAATAAACTTTAAAAAAATCAAAACTTAAAAAACTTGTGCCTTGTACATGATGGACAGACATTGGGGTAGTCAGGTGGTGAGTTACACGCTGCAGAATTCCTAGCCTCTAGCCTACACTTGTACCACAGTATTTATATTGCTGGTCCAATTCAGTTTCTGGTCAATGGGAACCCTGATGATGTCAATAGTGGTATTTTCAGCAATGGCAATCCCATTGAATGTCATGGTTAGATTCTCCCTTGTTGGGAGATGATCATTGCCTGGCACTTGTGTGACACAAATGTTACATTGGCACTTGTCAACCCAAGCCTGAATTTTGTCTAATCTCGCTACACTTAGACAGGGATTGCTTCAGTATCTGAGGAGTCGTGAATGATGCTGAACATTGTGCAATTACCACCACTTCGGACTTAATAATGGAAGGAAGGTAATTGATGAAGCAGCTGAAGATGGTTGAGCCTAGGACACTACACTGAGGAACTCATGCAGTGATGTTTTGGATGCCACACTCAGTTAAATGCTGCCTTGATGTCAAGGGCAGTCACTCCCACTCTGGAGTTCAGCTCTTTTGTCCATGTTTGAACCAAGTTAGGAGTTGAGTGGCCCTGATGGAACCCAAAATGAGCATCCGTGAGAAGGTGATTGCTAAGCAAGTGCCATTTGATAGCCCTGCTGATGGCCCCTTCCATCACTTTACTGATGATCGAGAGTGGACTGACGGGACGATAATTGACCAGGTCATATTTGTCCTACTTTTGCATACAGGATATACCTGGGTAAATTTACACATTGCCGGGGAGATGGCAGTGTTGTAGCTGTAGTGGAACAGCCTGGAAAGTTCTGGAGTGCAAGTCTTCAGTACTATGGTCGGAATGTTGTCAGGACCCATAGTCTTAGCAGTATCCAGTGCCTTCAGCTGTTTCTGATATCAGTGGAGCAAATCATAGTAATTAGCAGGAGGTTTCCTTGCACATGTTTGACCTGATGCCATGAGACTGCATGGAGTCTGGAGTCGATGTTGTGGACTCCCAGGGAAGCTCTCTGTCGATTGTATACCACTGTGCTGCCATCTCTGCTGGTCAGGACCTAACCAGGGATGGTGTTACTGGTGTCTGGGACATAGAATCCCTACAATGCAGAAGGACGTCATTCAGCCCATCGAGCCTGCACCGACAACAATTTCACCCAGGCCCTATCCCTGTAACCCCATGTTGCGAATCCCCCGACACTAAGGGGCAATTTAGCATGGCCAATCAACCTAACCCACACGACTTTGGATTATCTGTACAGTATGATTCCATGAATATGATCACATCTAATCTGTGAGACACCTCTCACAAGTTTGCCATCAGTCCCCAGATGCAAGGAGGACAAGTCATCAGGGTTTGCCATTGTCATTTTCAGTGCGTGGGTCGATGCCAGGTAGTCCGTCTGGTTTCACTCCTTTTCAACGTTTTAGCATTTTTCTAGAGGGCATTTAAGAGTCAACCACATCAGACCAGATAAGAACGGCAAATTTCCCTCCCTATAGACATCAGTGAACCAGATGGGTTTTTCCATGGCCATCATTCATATCCTAATTCTAAATTCCAAATTTCCCAATTTGCCATGATGGGATTCAAACCCGGGTCTCTGGATTACTAGTCCAGTGACAATAACACTATGCCACTGGCTCCTCTTAAGCTTCTTATACTTCAGGGAGCCTAGAGGAAAACTACTACTGTAATTCTTCAAAAAGATAGTTCTGTACCACTATACTACAGGTGAAGAAATTGACATCTTTCTGTTCCCATTTCACATTACCATGTAGAAAAATAGTTTTGGGGCTACAACAACAAATTCCAACAAGAAATGAGTAACGTACAGTTGCAAAAGAATAAATGCAATAAAACAAAATCAGCAAATTTTGCGTTAAGGATCGATTAATTCCGCATAACATACCATCGTTTGGTTTCCTCATCCTTTTTCTTGTAGTTCTCTAATTTCTTCATTCCTTTTGTATTCTGCTGCAAAAGTGTTTCTTCACTTTCCCAGGTGTTGTGGAGGTGGGACCAGCCCTTCCATTTAATCAGATACTGTCGTTCTCCAACCTCCCTCAAGGGGTCAAACCCAGCATTAGGATTACCCTCAGCCTCTACTGCATAGGTAGTGGTGGCCGCACCAGTTGCTACACAAGAAAAAGAAATACTTAAAATTAAAATGTAATTTAGTTTGCAAAGAAAAGAATTGTCAAATTCTGAAGCACTCTAAAATTCAGTTGAATTCTATACCAATCATCCAAGTTAAAATAGAATCCTCCCTGATCACCAACCAATAGCCTCTGCCGGAATCTGCCTGCGTGTGGACCTTATCAAGTTTAGCTGTGATATGCTCACTGTGCCAATCTCCTGCTAGTGACATAACAAGTACTGACAAGCCTCACTCACACAGGGCGGCACGGTGCCACAGTGGTTAGCACTGCTGCCTCACAGCACCAGGGACCCGGGTTCAATTCTGACCTCGGATGACTGCCTGTGTGGAGTTTGCACGTTCTCCCCATGTCTGCATGGGTTTCCTTCGGGTGCTCTGGATTCCTCCCACAGTCCAAAGATGTGCAGGTTTGGTTGATTGGCCATGCTAAATTGACCCGTGTCAGGGGGATCAGTAGGGTAAATACATGGGGTTACGGGGATAGAGCCTGGGTAGAACTGTTGTTGGTACAGGCTCGATGAGCCAAATGGCCTCCTTCTGCACTGTAGTGATTCTATGATAACCGCGGCTTTGGCCAAGATCTTGGGGATGCCCACTGCCTGCAGGACAGTAACACAATGAGGAATCACTACCTGCCGGATAGGGAAACGAATATTAATCCATATATGCAGGGTCGCATCATTGAAGAGCTGGATAAAAATCAAACAGAACTGATATCCTCCTTGCTCTTGTTTCACAATTCCATTGTCTTACTAAAATAAGTAGAGTGAGGTTTTCAATTCATGTTGTAATAGGACATAAATAAATCTGTTCTAACATTGTGGGAATCTAATCTAAAAGTTACAAAGGAAGGTCATTAGTACGGCCAAACTCATCAGGCAATGCACAAGATGGTTAAATCATATTTAAATGAACAAAATTATTTCATTAGCATTCAAGCCAATAATATACCATTATTTATAGCATTTTAATACTCCTTTGAAGATTTAGAAAATACCTCCTTTCCGTCCTACTCGTGATTCCATTACTCTTTCTAATGTTTCAAATTCTTCTTCTTCCTCAGGGGGAGGAGGGAGATCCTCCCCGCAGATTTCAAGTAAATCATCAGAATCGGTTTTAGCATCCTCATCTTCCTTGTAGCTGACATTAACTGTTGCCTGCCGACGAGAACCCCTCTTATCATGTTCTTCATCGTCATCGTCTGATGATTCAGTTGGTCTCTTCAGTCCCTTTCCTTTCTTCACTTTTTTCGTCTTAATCCTTTAATTATGAAAAATACAATTGTAAGTTTCCTGACATCTCAAAAAGACTGGAATGGGCTCTTGAGCAATAATGGTGATACATTGCAGGAAGATTGACTCTGTCAATAGTCCAAACTTTCCATACTTGCTGTGATGGGCCATATGCTTTTTGAGAAAAACAACTCTTAAGAACTAAGTTTCTCTTGAAAAGGGATTTCTGGTAAAGCATCTTGCCTCCAGTAACTGTCCATGAGACAAAGGTGCCTGGGACATAAATAATAGAATAGCAAGGGGTCAACAGATTAATTATAGGGGTGAGTAGGTTCCCCAGTGTGGCTCTGATCTCAAGCAGGGTTCTGTTTTGCAAACAATTTAGTTAATTTAGAACAAGCTTATTGCATTTCTTTCAAGCTGCTAAAATTCAGTGCTCTCACTAAAATTAAGAGTAGAAGTCTTGTTAATGGAAGGACTCCTAACAGGGAGTTGAACTTTCAGGACAGCCAAGCTGAGGAGAGAGATTTCTTAGTTGCAAGGTTCCACAGTTAAAAGATTATTAGGAACTGGAGCGTTCGATTTGAGGTAGGTGAATCATGGTTATTCAAAAAGGGAGGGAGACAGAGAGCAGGAAACTAAAGACCAGTTGGCCTAACACCTGGCTTAGGGAAATTGTTAGAAGTTATTACTAAAGATGTTACAACAGGGCACTTGGAAAAATTCAAGGCCTCAGGTAGAGTCAACATGGTTTTGTGAAAGGGAAATCATGTTTAACTAATTTATTGGAGTTCTTTGATGAAGTCACATGCACTGTGGACAATGGGAAACCGGTGGATATACTGCATTTAGATTTATAGAAGACATTTGAAAAGTGCCACATCAAGATTATTATGGAAAATAAAAGCTCATGGTGTCAGTGGTAACATACTGACATGGATAGAAGATTAGTTAACCAACAGGAAACAGAGGGTAGCCATGTTTGTTTCCCCATTTGGCAGGATGTAACAAATGGTGTGATACAGGGATCAGTGCTGAGGCCTTAACTTTTTTCAATTTATATAAATGCCTTGGATGAAGGGACCAAAGATGTGGTCACTAAATTTGCTGGTAACACAAAGATAGGTAGGAAAGTAAGTTGTGAAGCAGACATAAGGAGGCTACAAGGGGACATAATTGGGTTAATTGAGTGAGCAAATAATTGGTAAGTGGAGTATACTGTCGGTAAATATGAAATTGTCCACTTTGGCAGGAAGAATCATGAGGGGAATTGATCACAAAAATAGGGAGGCTTTGCTTCAGTTGTACAAGGCACAGAAGAGACCACATCTGGGGTACTGAGTACAGTATTGGTCTCCTTATTTAAGGAAAGATGTAAATGCATTAGAAACAGTTCAGAGAAGGTTTACTAGACTAATACCAGGAATTGGCAGGTTGCCTTACAAGAAAAAGTTGGATAGGTGCAGCTTGGGTCCACAGGAATTCAGAAGAGTAAGAGGAGGCTTGATTGAAACCTTGACAGGATGGATGTGGAGAGAATGTTTCCTTTTGTGCGAGAATCTAAAACTGGGGGTCACTATTTAAAAATAAGGGGTCACCCATTAAAGACAGGGTTATGGGGAATTTTTCTCCCAGAGAATCATGAGTCTCTGGAACTCTCTTCCTCAAAAGGCAGTGGAAGCAGAGTCTTTGAATATCTTTAAGGCAGATAGATATATTCTTGATTAACAAAGGGGCGAAAAGTTATCTTGAAGAGGCAGGAATGTGGAGTGGAGGTTACAATCAGATCAGCCATAGTTTCATTGAATGACAGAGTGGGCACGAGGGGCCAAGTGGCCTATTTCTGCTTCTTGTTCATATGTGACTACTCGTAAGACACGAGAAACACCCGTGTAGAATGGAGAGTGTTACAATTCCAGCTGATGTTACTACTGGATACACAGATTCCTGAGTGGAACCCTGGGTCAATAGTTCATAACTCTTGTTTAGAGACACGGTTGAACAGAGTCAAAGGACTGCCAATTAACCTTTCGCGACAGGATAAAACATTTATTAAACATGAAAAGATTGACTATAATACAATACTCCAGCACCCCACTTATATCTTCACAAATGTACAAAGATTTCTAAGGATAACACAAGTTGCAAAATACCTCTTATATTGTAATGTTTTCGGTAAGTACACAGTCCATGTAAACCAACAGGTCAACTGTGGTCTGACACACCACACTGAAACCAAGTGGCAGATGCCACCTAATATAACTTCTGTGGATTTTTATTCAAACCACCCCCCCCCCCCAGATGCTTATCACACCGAGAGTCAACTGGTCTCACTGGAATCTGACTTCCACCAAGTGTTTTCAGACTCCACTCTCGAAAAACACTCCTTGGAATCTTCTCTCAAACAATGTTTTCTCCTCGGATGTCATCACCAAGGATCCACTTCCAGGATATCAATCTCTCCTTTCAGTATTCCGCTGCCTTGGATTACCAAGTGCATTCAAGCTTCCACACAATCTTTCAGATACCCAGCCATGCCAAAGGAACACTGTTGCTTCACAGGCTGTATTTAGATGTTATCCATCTTTTGATTTACCACTAATGTCTGGCTTTTCACCTTAAATTTAGGTCTTGCAGCTGTCTCTTTAACACAGAGCACTTCCTCTGCTTTTAACTTCACCCAACAGGACTTTATTCAACTTCTTGCTCTTAATTCCTTCAAATTAACTGTCTGAGACATAATTCTTGTCCCAATTCCTTGGTTTCTGGGCTTTTGGAAAGTCAGCTTTTCACATCTCTCTGGTCCTGTGCAACTTAAACTAAACTCAGAAGTTCTTTAGTATTTTTGGGGGGGGGGGGGTTGATGGCTAAGCAACAACCAAGGTTTTCTTTAAACCATGTTTGTTTCCACATTGCAAACTCTCATTACTACACATGCACCTAAACCAAACTGAAGACATTAACCCTTTCAAATACAGAACCACCAAAAGTAAACTTACTTAAAGCTATGTCTTATTTCAAATATCCACATATACAAATGTAGATTATTTAAAACTATCTTTATTTAGTGACAAAGTTTACAACTGTGGGACGGCTGGAGGAGGTTCAAAGGGGCAACCTTTTTGATTTGATTTATTATGGTCACGTGTATTGGGATACAGTGGAAAGTATTG